>NC_052354.1:42209470-42237886 GCF_009727055.1 Benincasa hispida | reverse complement strand
TATATATATATATATAACACATAACCTATAGCTTTTATATTGTATCAAATACAATATAACTTAACAAGACACTTAATATAAATTATATTTATATTAAATTCAATTATATGAATCTCATCCATATAACTAATATTTGAATTATATTCAAATATTTAATTCCTCTCAAAATACTTTATATTATAATGTATCTAATACATTATATTAATTATATCACATATAATTAATTTAATTAATTATATCATATATAACTAATTTTCTCAGTTCATTTAAAAAATTCAAATTAATCCAAAAATAATTTTCAATAAATCCTTGTTGAGCTGCAGAGGGGATCTCATAGACCTGTAGATTGGAACTCCAATGATACTTAGATAATTAATTAAACTCTTTAATTAAATTATCCAATATTCATTAACTATTGGTCACTGCACTAAAGACTGACACCGACAACTGCACTCTTCACACTACAAATATATTTTTGTGTTTATTGGATATAACCAGTCAACAGTGCGATGACCCTTCATAAATTGTTCGGAAGTACAACTAGGCCAAAATTATCGTTTTGCTTCTGTAGTTACATCTAACTCCTTAAGTACCACTGATCCCTCTAATGAACAATAAGTCAGAGTTCAATTTGATCAAGTCCCTCTATGACCAGGAGAGGGTGTGGTCACATTGTTTAAGTCCTGAAATCGACCCTTAAGAGAGCAATTTATCTACTTACCTCGACTTTAGTGAAGGAATGAATTCCGTCTTGTGCTCAACTCCTCAATCAGACGAATTCTCAAAATGGTAGATATATTGAGTTGACAATCTTGTCACTCTCACCAATACAAATCAAAAAACCGCCTTAATAGGTAGGAGTTCACAACTCAATCAAGATTCAAGTCATGTCACCTATAGTCATTCTATTGAAATGTAAGTCTCTACTATTAACGATGTTATATAATAAGACATAATTAAGATTAGATAATTTGTAGCACTTTACAACACTTGTAACATCTACAAAACAGTAGTGTCACTAGAAAAAGGTATCCAGTTTTATCCATTTACTACAGACCGTTTAGGTCATTATTTAAACAAGATCCATCTGTATATCTCTACGTACTTGTTTAAATTACATAAAATAACCTGTGATCTTAGTTTATTGGATTGAGTGTATGCTCATAAAATAACAATTATTTTATTAATAACAATTTATTTATACAATATTTATAAATTACGAGAATCCAAAAAATTTAGGACACCAATCCCAACACTTTCATCCAAAAAAATTGAAGGCTTTATAAAAGTTTACTTTTGGCTCTAACCAACTTAGCATATCTTCGACTCAAAACTACAAGTATCATATGTTTCCAAAAAGAATAAAATCAAACTTGTCAATAATATGAATGAATTGATTGAAATTCTCACATATATTAAAACCAAAACACACTGCAATTGGAAGATTTTGAAAGTAAGAAAGAGAGAATAAATGAAGAAAACTTAAACATACAAGTACTAATCACCATTCACCATTTAGCAATTAGACTGCAGAAAAACAAAATTTGTATATAAAGAATTCTGGAAAAACATATCAAATTATCAAAAAGATGAAAGCTAATAGCACAAGTCCAATACAGGAAACAAGGATTTTAATCATACACACACAAGAAAGAAAGAAAAACTCAGTTTGGCAGAAACTTATCATCTGGATCAAAGAAGAAGACTTGCTTTACCTTCCCATTTGGTAGTGTCTTCTCAAGAGTCTGGATGCTCTTTTCCTGCAGCAAAACAGAAGTTAGTCCAGCCACATCTAATATGTTTGGATTGTATAATATTAACAATCCAAATATATAACAGATCATAACTTTGAAAGTTAAAGCTAAATATATATAACTTTGAATTATGGGAATCATTCAAAGTATTAGCAAATGATTCTTTTAGTCAACATGTATATTAAATTAAAGCAATGGAGGAAATAAAGTGTTTTAGAATAAAGTTTATGTAAGAGGTGTTAAATAATTACCCTACAGAGTGACATTTATGAAAGAGAAAACTTTAATCAAATACTTAGCATGAATAAAAGCTTTTACCAAAGCTTTAATTCCTAACCCTTATTTTCTTTTCATCTAATTGTTTTCCTACATATATTTAGAATAATCGATGATCTAAGATAGTTTAACCGAACCCCATGAACAAAAAACAACATGGAAATAAAAAGATTAAAGCAGATACCAAATTTTGAATAATAGAAACAATATCAAGATCATTTAACAATCAAGCTAACGTTCTTAACTTTCTTCATCCATCTAGTTACTTTTACTCAAATTTTTTATGTGCCTTTTTTCTCATCTCTTTATGTACACCTTTAATCTGTTGGACAGTTGTTGTAGCCTTCATCAAACTCCAAATTTAGCCTTGAATCAACATGGATAGCTAATTTGAAGTTAATTCATACCACAAAAACCAGAAACTCAACTGAAAACCCCACAAATCATAACAAAAACCTCACCTTGAGCACTGCTGGCTGGCGAGTGCAGCAAGGTCACAGAGATGAGATGGCCGAGAGAGAGAAAATGAACGGAAGAAAGAGAGAGAGGACGTGACCTTACCTCAACGTCCGGCGGCTGGAGTGCGGCGAACAATCGTGGATGGAGCGAGCAGCTACACACATCAGGGATGGCAGTGACACTTGAGCTCAAGTTGACAGCAAACGGATGCAAACCAAGCAATCAACATAATGCAAAACCTCTTAACCCTAAAACAGGAACCTCTGAAGTACAGAAAACAAAAGGTTAGTTTCAGAAATAAGAACCTCTAAATCTTAAAATATCGAAAACAACCTCTGAAATACAGAAAACAAAAACTTGGGTTGAACGCTTAAACAAGAAAACAAAAGTTCGAGACGAAGGCACTTGGGTTTGGGCTGAACGCTTCGTGCAAGGAGGCGACAACGTGAATGCTTCATGCGAGAGGGAGGTGGTTTTGTTTGAGAGGGAAGCTAAGGCAGGAAGTGGGAAAACTTCATGCATGAAATTTTGGGGAAAAAGCATTAAGGAAGTTTAATACTCACTAAATTAACCTTACAAAACTCTCAGACTTTTTTAAAATGACAAGACAGAATAGCTTAAACTTGACATTTTTAAAACGTCAAGTATTGTGTGAGTGTAAAGAAATTCGAAAAATTACAAACGTCAAGAAATGTGGTTTTTCTAGTGTATCAATTAGGTGTAGTACTGAAATTTCTGTACTTTAATGATTTGATCATAATATGTCTTAATAGACTTGCCAAATTGATTTAAACTTTATTTTAACTTCTTTGAACTCATCAAAGAAAAGACTTTAGCTGCACTAGATAAAAATACTCATACACTAAATATTCATCAATAAGATTGATGACATATTTACAATGTTTGTTCGGCTTTTACATTCATCATACCACACTACAAGAAAAAGAAGCTCCTCTGATGCCTAAATCCGCCGTCGGTAGGTCGATCGTCGAAGACAGGGTCTCTCCCGATGACGTAAGGAACCGTCGGGAGATAGGTCTATCTCCCGATGGTGGGACATTACCCGTTGGGAGCTATAGTAACTCTCGACACTGTAATTTATTCGTCGGGAGTTCCTAGGAACTCCTGACGGATCTCCCGATGGCCGTTGATAGCCAGCAGGAGACCAGATCAAGTATAACACCCAAATCGGGCAGAAGCCTTTCTTCTTCCCCAATAACCCCAACAATCCCATTCTTAAAAACCCTAGCCGACACTCCCCTCTCGATCATTCGCCGCTCGCCTGGCGTTCGCCTGCTGTTTGCTTGCCGTTCGTTGTTCTCGTGTCATTTGTCGTTCGTGTGGCGTTCACTGCTCCCCTCTCGTTCGCTGCTCGCCTGCCGTTCACCGCTCCTGTGTCCTTCGTCGCTCTGGTGTCCTTTGCAAACTTTCAACAGGTTCACCCATATCCCTTTCATTTCCTTTCTCTTATTTTGTAAATTCAAGCCATCGTTTCATTTCCCATCACTTTTATATTGGCATTTGTAGTTCGAATTCCCGAAGAACTAATGCCCTCACTGTGAAATCCGAATGTGTAAACCAAACATGTTCTTTGGTCTTGTAACCTTATCCAATAAGGTGCAATGATAATCTTACATGAAAAGCAAGATCTTCATACATGCAAAGTAATCTAACCATAACCTTTAGAGAATTACCTGTACTAGTAATTTTAATAAAGTGTCTTTTAGGAAAAAATAGTTTGTCTTTCCATTATGGATTCAATAATCCTGAATTTCTCAGTATAGTATTTGTATGTGTTAAACATTTTAACACATACTAATTGTACTTATTTAAGGCTGAACATATTAATTTTTGAAAATACACTTTATTACATTAAACATCCATACTTTATGATTACTTAATAATAAAATTTTGAGAAATCGAATTTCTCTTATGGTGATAAAAACACCATTTTCAGTATAAGTAACAATTATGACATCTTATGTCTCCCACCACACTAAGTGAGATGGGCTTCCCAATGCCAATATGTAGAAATCAGTTTACATCATTAATTAAGTATTTTCAAACAATTAAAATCTAATTGTACTAAAGAAAATTTGATAGTGAATCCTTATCTAACTATCTAGGTGCGAATCTTTATTCTCCACAAAAAATCCTATAAATCAAATTTACTTTCATTATTATTTTTTCTTCCCATTGAGGTATTTCCAAAATTTCTCATTGTGTAACTCCCCAAGCTAATTTGAAAAAAATTTCCTTATCGCTCTAGTCACGTAGTTTATTTTCTTGGAACATAATACTTAATCTTGAGATTATTTAGATAATTATCTTATATTTACTTCAATATCATATTTTGTTGTCTTGTCCTTTATCTTCCACGTTTGATATCAAATACGTTAGTAAGGAGATAAATATAAGCTATCTCTCCAATTGCGATTTATCAATCACATGGTTCATGAAAAATTCATGAAGTGGCAACAGGACTTTGAGAACATTTCTCAATTAAAGACAAAATTTGAAAATTAACTGCGATTAAAATAGTGTCAATAGTACTTTTTCAAGTAATATTTTTCTCAAATTTTGACTTATATTGGTAATTAAAGTTAAAATCACGAGAGAAAATGATACAAAATTGAAATTTATAAAATATATTAGTTAATAGCATGCAATCAAATATCCATTCGAATTTAGCATTAAATTTTATTAACCCTATAAATCATGTCTAATGCAATGGTACTCTAGTAATTTAGAACAAGTGCCATCGTAGGGTAGGTCAAATGTTCCTTCACTGATTGAGACATTCTCAACCAAACATTATATCAAATAACTCTTATTTCTATATGTTTAATTATCATTTATTCAGTCAGAACATCATTAACAACTTTAATGTGTTCTCAAAAGTGTAACATATTCTTTTGGATTTTGTAGTTTTGCCCCAACAAGTGTCGTCGTTGGGTAGGCTGAGTATTGGAAACAAAAACTACAATCATATCCTTTTTAGGAGTTAACCAAAATATTGATTAATGCAAATACTTTCCATAGAGGGACACTTCCAGGGCATCACAAGGCTAAGCATGAGTTTCATATTGTCAACCAATGATGGAGATGGTAGGATATGTTGACACATGTGAAGGAAATTGGACACGAGGATTTCCATGAGCAGCAAAAGGATCTTTCCAAATTTCAATCGTATATGAACGTTACAATTAAAATCACAAAAGGAAACATATGGTTATGCATAAAACAGAAATTACAGGATGCTTTACTACATGATCAAGGGAAGGAATTAACAAACCTTTGAAGATTCATCTTCAAGTTCCTTAATCACGAACGCTCAATCACAATAATACAATAACACGAACGTTCGTCCAACATGACGGCTACACTGCACGAACACAACGAACTCAAACAAACCAATCACCACGGTCACGAACACCTCGAACACTGCGAATGGCCTCCACAGAACCTTGACTGTGTCGAGTTGAGTATGACACCACAAAGAAGGTTACCTTGGTATTCTCGGTGTGAGAATCTAGAGGGTGGACTCTGAGTGGACTTGGTTAGAGCCAGAAAACCAGAGGAAGAATAATCGTTAATGATTGAGCAAGTGGGAGATGAAACAACCTATCGTATAGGCCGATGCTCAATCGTTTAGTAAAAGCTATGCGATCGTCTACAAAAGCTATGCGATTGTTTAGCTCATCGTCTAGCTGAGTGTCTATCGTGCAAGAACACTCCACGATCGCTTAGCTAACTCCAAGCTATCGTTTAATAAATCTTATTTATTTGACAACTATTTTGTGAGTAATTTTTGAGATTGGAAAACTCAAATTAACTTACCAAAATTAGGAAAACATTTTTCCTTTTATCTCACGATTACCATGAAACCACTAATAACCTCCTACTCAATTGGTTATTAGAGAAAAAGAGATAATTATCCAATAAATAATATTATTATAAGTATAAATGATAACTAACTTACCATAATATATTTATAACCTACAGTTTTAATATTTCATCTCATGAAACATATAAACCATAACTCTTTTTTCTATTTCATGACACTTAATGTAAATCTCATTTACATTAATCCTCCACTAGATGCATCTCATACACCACACTGATCATATCATATATAATCAAATTACCTCTTGTCAATTTGAACAATTCAAATCAACACCAAGAATTGATCCTCAGTTTGAATCCATTGAGCTACGAAGGGGACCTTATGGATGTTGGGTTTTAAATCCTAAAACTCGTGGTTTGTAAACAATATAACTTATTCTGAAAATTCAATAAGTTGTTATTGAATATATTGCTTTTTTTTTTTAGAAATCCAATAAACTAAAGTCCCTTGACTATTACATGAGTACTTGAACTTTATGTAGAGACATACAAGAGGATCAGGTTCGAGCAAATAGTCAAAATGTTTTATAGTATATGAATAAGGTTGGGTGCCTTATTCTGGTAACATTATTGGATACGGCCTACTCTGTAGTTGTTACAAAGAGTTGTAAAGTGTTACAAACGAAATGATCCTAATTCGTTCATGTTGGGACATGAGGAGTGGGGACGTCCTGTGTAAATGAGTTTTGTACAAGATCGGACCACGAAACCAGTCACTCTTACTTTATACGTTGAGACTGACTATTTCAAAGCGATGACTTAGGTAACTTGACTTAATCATGAGCTAACTATAAATTTCTATTTGTTCGGGATTATCCTTTGATCTGCAAACGGTGAGAGTAGACCAACGTCTCTACTTAATAAGTCTAACATTTTGGGGATAAGACCAGATGAATAGCTGGGGATATAGGGTGCAAAATGGAATTCACTCCTACCCGATTAGGGTTAGTAGAGAGGTTGTTCCTTTTAAGTGCTGATTCTGGGTCTTGAACAAGAGGCCTCACCCTCTCATTGACCCGAAAGGGATTCGATTTGTTGATTGGATCACAAATCAATTGTTCATTAGGGGATCAGTGGGGCTTAAGGAACAAGAGGTAATTTCAGAGGTAAAACAAAGATTCGACCCAACCGTTATTACGAACAACCTGTGAAGGGTTAACTTACTAATCATGGTTATATCGAGTGACATAATATGTCTACAATTAGGGGAGTTCAGCTATGGGCTTTAGTGGAATCACCCATAGTTAACGAATGGGTGTTAGTTCAGTCTAATGAGTTTAGCCAATTAATCTCGGACCGTTGGAGCCCATGATCTGTAGGTCCGTGAGATCCCTACTAGCTCGTAAATGGATTAGCTAGCGTGATAAGTTAATTTGAAATGTTCAAATTAGAATTAAATGAAATTGGAGAATTAATATTTAAATATGATTTAAATATATGAAGATGAATTTGTGTAAAAATTAATTTAATATTTGATATTAAATTAATTAGAATTATTTAAATTGTTTAAACAATTATTTATTAATTTTGTTAAGAAATTAATTTTGTAAAATTAATAATATTTTTAATTTTATTAAATAAATTGATTTATGAAATCAATTTTGAGAAATTGAAAAAGAAGAAAAAAAACACAAAAATGGAAAATAAGCATTTTCTATTACTTCTTCAAGTTGCTCATACTAAACCCATCAACTTGGTCTTCATTTACTCCAATCATGAGCTGCATCTCATGAAGCTAATCTCTTTGCATGAGTTTTGCAATATATTGAAGAGATTGGAGTGATTTTGAGGCAATGCAATTGAAAGAATTTCTCTGAAAAATTCGTGTGAAGAAGTTGTTCTTCTGCTGGGTTGTTGCAATGAGTTTGTCTCTGAATTCCCTTAATTCAGGCTTATTTTGAGTCCCACAACTCAATCTAGAGCATCAAGAGAAAAGTAGGGAAGATCTTGGGGTAGTCTACAACAAGATTTAGAGGAGATTTGTAGTTGGAATTCAAGCTTTGAGGAAGTTCTACAAAGGTATGTCACGAAATCCATTTATTTCCGCTGAAGCATGCTTTCATTTATGCCAAAATTAATGAATTAGAGTGCTTATAAATCCCGGTCACTTCCGCTACACGATGGTATGTTCCAACAATGGTATCAGAGCATTTTATAAGCATTCAATTCGATTTAATTTTGGTTTGGTCAATGAGTCGGCACATTCGTAAAACATGTGGCTTGTCTTCTAATAAAAATCTTCCAACCATATTATACGAAGACAACACAGCTTGCATAGCCCAAATCAAGGATGATATATTAAAGGAGATATCATTGTATAACAAATTTGTTCGTAGGATGACCTAACAGACTTATTTACAAAGGCATTATTAACCACAACTTTTGAAAAATTGGCACACAACATTGAAATGCGGCTTAGAGATCTCAAGGGATGTTTTCATGAGGGGAGTAAATATATTGTATTCTTTTAGGAGTATGTATTATATGACATATGTAATCTTTTTCCTTTACTAAGATTTTTTCCCATTGGATTTTTCCTAGTAAGATTTTAACGAGACATATTTAATATATATATAGGCATCTAAGGCGGAGTATTATGAATATTATAATACGAAATAGATGTCCATTGCTTAGTATCTCAAAAACCATGTGTCACCATTCATGATGCCTTGTAGTAATTCAGTATTCTATAAATAGTGGATCTTAAAATGATATACTCATTGGTGAGAAATCCACACCAAATTCCACTAAAATTTACATTGTCCAATTTTATAATTTTGGTTATTTTATAATTATAATTATAATTTATTTATTATTATTATATAAAATTATTATTATATTATATCTTTCATATTCCAACTCCTTAATTTCATAATAGATTTTTCATTTTCAAAAAAGGGAAGAATAAAAAAAGAGAGACAGAAAATCAGATTGTCAGTTGTTACCTTTCTTTGAACAAAAGGCAAAAAGATAAAATCATCCAAGTAAAAACCCATTTGCCCATCACTCTCCAATCCACAAAATTGGCGCCACCTGCCTCTGTTCATTCCTGACCCACATCACTTGGAAGTTTCAATTTTTAGATTTCTTGAAGAAATTATCAGAACCCATTTTGTTCTTCAATTCAATTCAATCCAATTCCATCCCAATCTCTGTTCTCTTCACCCTTTTCTTCTTCTTTTTCAGTTTGGGAATTTACATATCTATATGTTGGAATCAAGACATGCTGAGAATAATATCTCAGATGTTGGTTGCAGTGGTGCTAATGACGATGGCGATGATGAAGACGACGAGACTCGTAAAACTATGGCGAATACACAAATCAGGCATGATGAGTTTGATGATGATCGGAAAATGGAGATGGGTAAAAAGGGGTTTGGAAAGGCGAAACAGGTGATGTTCTATCCATTTCGAAAGGCGAAGAAACAAATTCTTCGTCGGAGGATTAAGAGCGCTTCTTCTTCTTGTTCTTCTTCTTCTGTTACTTGTACTAGAAAAACAAATTCTTCGGATAAGAGGGGTTTTGATGGGAGTGTTAATCAGGGTTGTGGTTTCTGTTTTACCAAACTTTCAATTTCAGATTCTAAGAATGGGTCTCCTACTGATCCTAATAATCGGAAGTTCACTAATGAAATGTTGAAAGTTCTCATTGAGAAGAATGATTTCTATTCCAAAGAATCCAATCCTCACTTGGGTATTCATTTTTTGCTCTCTTGTCAATACAATACAGCTTAATAGTTTATACTTGTTTGGAGTTTGATGATATTGTTCTGGTTTTGTTTTGTGGTTTTTGTTTGACAGATGTTCAAGTGGACACTAGACAGAAACATTAAATTTAATTGGGTTTTGCTTGTTGAGGTATGTTACCATTGTTATCCATGGATTGATAGATTTGATCAACCTTTTTTTGTTTTTTTCCCCCATCTTCTCTTGTTTACTACGCAAATGAGAGAAATTTAGTATTTGGTGAGACTGTGGCCTTCTGTTTGGTTTACTTGATAGTAGCCTGCATACTCCAAAGGAATATATTGACCAAATTAATTTTACCGATTATCAATATTTACATTCCACACTTTTGTCATTTGAAAATCCTGTATAAGTTCTATGGTCATTGAAGGAGTCTTACATTTTTTGTTGTCTCCCGGATGAATTTGATAATTCTATTTTGTGTTCAATATATTTAATGTTGTCAATGGATTGATAGATTTGATCGACTTTTCCCCCATCTCTTCTTTGCTATGTTAATGAGAGAAATTTAGTATTAGGTGAGACTGGAATTCTGTTTGGTTTATTAGACTATTGATGTATGTTGATAGTTGGAACAAATACTCCAAAAGGAATATATTGACCAAATTAACTTTACCAAGCATCAATATTTGCATTCCTCACTTTTGGCATTTAAAAATCCCATGTGCGTTCTATGGTTATTGAAGGAGTTTTACATTTTTTGTTGCCTCCTGGATGACCAACGATTTTACATGTACTATTTCCTTTAATGTTTTGGACTGAGAAACATTAATGTTGAATGATCAGAGAGAGAGGCTTTCTAGTTATGAACAGCTATAGTGTTACCCAGGAGCAGAGCAGGTTGTTGAATTTTGAATGCGTGCATTTCATTGTTGTAATTGTAATACTCTTTGCTTATCTACAAGGATTTATTTTATTCTGCACTTGAGTCTCTTATTCTGCATGTATTCAAATCAATCAAGACTTTTGTATCAAAAAATATTATTTCTCTATTCTTCTTCATCGCTCTGTCTTGGCTCGTTAAGTTAAGTTAGCGATCTGTTAGAAACTTTGGTAGTAGTACTGTTGTGGATCTTAAACCAACACACACATGTATACTGCTGTCTGCCTTCTGTTTTCTTGCTGTATTAAGTTTCCAAGAAGCCTCATTCTCATTCATTGCTTTGTGACCAAATGCATGCAAATTTAATTCAAGCGTCTAGCCTTACCTTAACCATCCCTTTTCTCTTGTTCATTCAACTAGTGACCAAAAAGTTGTGGTGGAGGATGAAGTTGAGGATTTCAATGAGGCCATTGCTAGTTTTTGTAACATTGGTTAAGAAAATCTGCACACTGATGATTAGTATTTTAGAGAAGATGGAGATTTTCTGGAGATGGTCTTTGTTCTTTTGTTTGATGATAAACAATTTGGATTAGAGGTGTTGATGATAAACAATTTGGATTAGAGGTCCCTCCTCCAATTGATCCCTCTTTCAAAGCTATTGTTATGAAGCCAATGCCTTCTTCGGGTCTCTCTAAGTCAAGTTCATTGTTCCACTTTCGTTCTCCCTTCACTAAGGAAGATCTCTTTCAATATGGTGCAGTAACCGAGATTACCTTTTATGAGATTAAGCTTAAAAGTTAGATTGGTTTTTCGAAAGGTTCTATTGCAATTGTTGGTTTTCTGCTGCCAAGTCATTTTGTGGGCTGGAGCTTGCTTTTGATAGTCCCGTTGGTGGTCTTTCTGCTTTTGAATGTTGACTGTTCAGTTTGATGGCTGTTCTTTGGAGGTTTTTGGCGTTGTTGATTGGGTATGGTGCCTTGCTCCTTTCCTCTTTGGCGTTTGCGGCTGTGGCTTTCCTTTTGGAGTTTTCTTCTTTGATTTTTCAGGGTCTGTGTTTGGTTCGGTCCTTTTTGTTCTTGGAGAGCTTGTTTTGCCAATTTTTTCTTATATATATCTTTTTGTCATTAGCTTAGTTGGATGTTTTGTTCTTTTCCTTCCAAATTGGAGTTTATATTCTTGAACATTTTATATCTTTCCATTAAATCAATAAAAAAGTTGTTTCTTCTTAAAAAAAGAAGGAAAAAAAAAGTGTGAGCAAGTGTAGTAGATCACTTTGAGAGACGATAACAATAATTTTCTAAGATCTCAACAGTATGCACTGGAGGTAACCTCCATGGGTTGGTCTCATGGTCAAAATAAGCAAGTTTCAAATGGTTTTGTGATTTTGGGTTCAAACCCTAGTGGATCTATGTAAGATACTAAGCAAAGGGTTTTTTTTTTTTTTTTTTTTTTTTTCCCAATCATATGAATTGTTTAATGTAAAATGCAGTAGGTCATACCTTTGTCCTATTAATTTTCTCGAAATGTGCATACGCTTAGCTTGAAAGTTTCCCATTATAGATAAATATTTATTTTAGTTGTTAGTTGAAGAACATGTACTAGTTATGAGTCATGACTGTGTGGGTGGAGGATGTCTTTATTTTAAAGTAGGGGATTCAAACCACTGACTTTGTGATCATTAGCACTCTCGGGTGCTAGTTGGCGGATGCCTTTATTTGCTTAATGGAAGTTGGTTTCTTATTATGAAAGAAGAAAAGAAAAAAGAAAAAAGAAAAAACATATCTGATAGTTCTTACTGTGAATATGGTAGGGCTGTTCTATTCATTTCTTTAGGCTAAAATCGCAGTCTTGTTGAAATAATAATTTCATAATAGGCAGAAATACCTAGATTTGGTCTCTCCTAAGTGTTCCTTTTTGTTTTTGCACTAATGTTATCTATGAATTTGCAATTGCTGTTTACTTATAAAACTCTACAGAGTACAGTCTATACAGTAATGAACAATAAAAAACTTTATTCTATCTACAATATGAGGTAGTACTATCTGATTCCCTTATGCAGGGAGTAAGGCATTGTGAGACTCAGTGATACAGGTAGATGGCATAAAGTGTGTTATTAATTCTCCAACAGGGTACATTCTAGCAGGGGCTTTACGTGTTAAGTAGGGGAAAAATTCCGGTAAGACTAGCATGAATTTTCTTTTTATACTACTTTCATTCATTGCTTGCCAGAATGGTAACATTTAAGAATAATACGAGGTTCATGAAATAAATTAAAGATACTACTTGATGATTTGTCAAATTATGAATTAGAAGAGTAAGTATCGTGGTAATACTCGAAATTTTCTCGCGAAGTAGAATCTGTTTTGTAGTATTGTTAGCATATTAAGGTTTCTGAGGAGATGGTAGAAATTCTATGCATAAGCATCTCTTATGGAGATTGCCAAATTGGTGGAAGACGAAATATATTCTAAAACAAGGTTTTCTTTGGTGATGGGACTAGGTTTGTCTGAGGTCTGACTCTAATGGAAGGGAATATATTTCTTATAACGTTTGCCAAATCTAATTGTCTGTTCTTGATTGTTAAAACGACATTGTATAGGCGCAATGATAAAGTGTTGAAGGTTTTGATAACATTAACGGTGCGAGGACATAGTATAGTCGTGCAAAACTATGATATGAGAAGATTTGCTAGAGATAATTGAGTCGTCTTGATTTGAAGTCTAGTTATGTGAAATGACAACCTACAAAGAAATAGAAATTAGATTGTAATCAGACTATCTGTGACAGGATTCTATCACTAATATCGTATTATAAAGAAACAAGAATAGAAAGAAAAGAACAATCAATCAACAATAAATTTAATGCAATTAGGCCATGTTTATTACTCTAAGGTCACGTTTATCCTATTGAAAATGTAATAGATCAATGGGAATAAAAAAAGTGGGCTCCATTTGATTATTTTTAGTGTTATTTACTAGTGTTCTCATTTGTACTGACACATGGGCCCCATCTAAATTTATAGTAGAATAACGCAATCTGATTGATAAATAAAGGGTACTCAATCTAATTATACCTGAGAATTACGTATTATCGTTACCACTACCTTTACAGCTATAGTTACCGTAACGACTACCATTATTGTTACTGTTCTGATTGAAAAATTATTAATTTTGACATCTTTACTGTTACCATTACTGTTACCGTTACCGTTTGACCCTCAGAGGTAGAGGTAGAGGTAATAGTAAACTTGATAAAATTCATAATTTTAGGTAAATGCGATCAAAATTAATCTAATTACGTTTGTGATTCAAGTTCATTACAATTGATCCAACAATGAAATTTCATTATGATTACATTAATTTTCATTACAGTTTGGTAAACGTGGCCTAAAAACGTAATCTATCAATGTTAATTTGAAAAGTGGTTTCATTTGATTATGTTTGTTATTATTCACCTATGTTTTACAACCGTGATGAAATGTGAGGCTCACTACCAAATATGTAATCAATAAATGCAATCTGATTGCAGAGCTGAGGGTGATCAATTCGATTGTGTATGAAAATTATGTGAGACCAACAAGCTTTTTTTAGATACTTTTGAATGATTTTTCAACTTTTGACTATATCACAGTTATCTTTATCGTTGCAGGTATTGTTATTGAATGACCCTAAACGGTTACGATAACGGTAAGATTACGTTATTCATTGAATTACAAGTACAAAGTTAACTGCTTCAATCAAAATCAGATTATGTTTGCAAAATGTCAAAGCAAATGTGATCAAAAGCAATCCAACTATATTTACAATTGATGTTCATTACGATTGATCATCAATGGAATACTATTACGATAACACTAATTTTGATTATAGATGGATAAACATGAACTTAGTGATAAAAAAACATGCATAACAAGTTTCTTTTATTCTTCTTCTTTTTTTTTTTTTCTTTGGAAGATGTGATTCTCCTTCTTTGAACAAGTTCCTTTTTATTCCCTTTTTAGTACTTTTAGTTTGGTATATGTTCTTTTCGTTGTCCATGTGTTAAAAAAAATAGTTAAAATTGATGATATCTTATTTGAATAACAAAACTACAAGAAAATGAGAAAACATAATACACGTGATAACAATTCTACTCATGACAAAAGCAACAGATAGAAACAAAAATCAAATATCATTGATATGTTTTCAACGATATACTTTCTTTTAACTTATAGCACTTTATCGATGATAAAACTCTATTACTAATAGATATATAACAATGATATAAAGTATCACTGATCAACCTCTATCATAAGCTAATAAAAAATTTTCAATCATTGATGTGTATCATCTACATGCTTTCGGGTGAAAGTTTGCCAGTGATATTTTTAAAATAAACAATTGAAAAAAAAAAAAGTATGATAACAACCGTTAGACTAGGGTTATGAAATAATCGAAAATTAAATTGATAAAAAAGAAACTCTAACTCTGTCAAATAATTAATGTTTATTGAACCACAGTGAAGGTTCATTAAAAAAAAATACTTTCAAAACATTGTTATGGTCAGAGAAACACACAAGAATGAACCAAAAATAGTATTTAAAAAAAAATGAACCAAAAGAAGAAACTAAAAAGAATCTAGTAACACAAAAATAAAACATGCATTGAATAGAAAATGAACCAAAAGGAACTATGAAGAAGAAGAAGAAATAAAAAATAAAACAAGTATGGAAGAAAAATAACTAATTACGACTGCTTAAGAATCACAGAGATTACAAAAATAATAGAGATTTAGGGATGAAAACTAAGAATTATAGAGATTTGGTTGGGGAAGAAGAGAGTAAAATCAAAGAAGATATGAAAATAATTGGGAGTAAAATCACAAAGTGATTTTTGGAAGAAATTGATTGGATCAATGTTTTTGGGCTGAAACCTTTAGACTACGGTTGAAATAAAGCGATTTAATTTCTTAGATTAAGTTGGATTTGAGTTTACGAGTACTTTTCAAAATCAACAATTTTACCCACTAACATTATCGAGTTTGAAAACTCAAAAATTCAAATGCAATATAATAAAAAATTTTAAAGATCAAAAATGTAATTTTTCTTGAAATTAAAATCCATCCATATTCACGGTTAAGAAACTGAACTTTCAATGAACATATAATTGTACAACTACGTTTATTTGTTTGAGTTTTCCAACTTTCAAAAGCTCAAGTTTAATCCATTAAATAATATAATATTTATCTTATTTATTTTATAGGACTCTAAACTATACCTATATTAGCAATAGCACTCATCAACATGCATGAATGTGTTATTCATTCTTTGAGAACACAATAATAAATGTAAGAATAAAAAGAATTAATTTTTAAAAGTAGAATACATTTTGATATTTTTAAAAATATAAAAATAAGGAAAATTATAAACATTAAATAGCAAAATTTAATATTCTTTTATAAAGGCTAATAAAGGCCGATAGAAGTCTATCTATCAATGATAGAAACTGATATAAGTATCATTGATACTAGGTGATAGATGCTGATAGAAATCTATCGGTGTGACAGATCCATACTTCAATTATTGAAATCTATCATTGATACTATGTGATATATGCTGATAGATGTGACAGATCCATACTTCAAATGATGTAATAGTAACAATAAGGATCATGATATAGGTTAGTCGGTCCCACGTGATCTTCAAACACAATAGGATTAATCGACTTCTGCACCAATTAGTTTGTGTTATTCGCTTACAAACTTAGAAGTGGGTTTCACATTTCATTACAATTAAGGTACACAAGTAAACAAAACAAACATAATCAAATGTGACCCACTTTTTAGATTATCATTGATTTATTACCTTTTCCTAAGGTAAATGTGGCCTTAGATTCAAATTCAATTTTGTATCTATTTGCTCATAGAAATATAGCCATCCTCACTCTTTCACGTCAATCCCACGAGTCATTTATCCATGCTTTGTTCCATAGCTTCTAAAGATAGAACCAAGATTCACGTAAATAATGTTTGACCTAAAACAATGACAATAACGATAATGATGATGATAAATGTGATAGATTCATAATTTTAAGTAAATGTGATTAAAGAAATTCAATTACATTTATGATTGTGGTCCATTCTTTCCGAACATGACATCTATCAATAAAATTTCATTATAATTACACCAATTTTTATTATGGATTGATAAACTTGGTCAACCTAATATATTTCAAATATTGAACTATACTTATGTCCTTTTCTTGTTTATGAATTAAGATATACTGGGAGAGATTAAATTAAGATGGCCTGGTTCACGCGGAGAATGGGGCAAAACTATATAAAATCTTGAAAATTTTGAAAATTTTGCTTCAAAATTCAAATATGAATGGAAGTTTGACGTAATGATCTGCCATTAGAGTACAAAAATCATGTAGATAATGCTATTTAATTCAATTTAATAATAATTATAACAATTAATATATATACACACTATTGATATATTTAATATTGTATTTTTGATCGAATCAGAGGTGTATCTCTCAATGAAACAAAAATGAATTTAATAAAATGTTATTTACTAATTTGATTTTAAATTCATGGATTGAGATTGATTCAATTTGGCAACTATAATAATTTTAAAATCTTCCATGGTTGGTCTAGTTTCAATTTGGTCTTAATAATTTTAAAATTATAAGAGTCTCAATTTTGTTTTCTTTCTTTCAAGCTTTTAGAAATGAAGATTTTATTTACTTTGTTTTATGGTTAACTAACGCATAACACATTGATCCAAATTCTTGACTTATTGATCGAGAATATATGTTTAACTGATTGATTATTGTCAATAATTATTTTTAATAATCTTTATGATTGAGAGGTTTAAACTTTTAATTTTTTAGTCATAGAATACATAAACTACATTCAATTGACAAGTGTTGGTCAAATTATAGTTACTCGCTTGAAACTATCCCAAAAGATCAAAACATAGTTACTAAATTAAAATTACAATTGTTGAAACCATGTTTTTAAAAAAAAAATCTTCAAAGAGTAAGAATCAAATAAATATTATATCTAAATCGAAGGATTCAAACGTTTGACCTAATCCAGAAATGAGTTTAATTGAGCTCAAACTCACTGCACAATCTACCATTGTTCTCAAAGCATTGAAAAATGATTGGAAAAAAAGAGAAACAAATCCCCAAATCCCAATTATTATTCAAACAATCAGTGAAAGAAAGAGAGAAATACAATACAATCAGAAGAACAACAAAATGAAATCAAATTCCAAACACAATCTTCACTTTCAATTTCAATTTTACAGAAAACCTCCATTGATTTGTTCTATTTATTTCGGTGCAAGCCTTGATTTGATCTTCTCAACCTCCTTAGTCCCAATCTGAAACGCCTTCGTCAACACGTTATCAGGAACCGGCGGAGATGCGGCGAAAAGCGCCGCCGCAATCGATTGAGTACCAGGCAACTGACTATTAAACGCCGCAATCACCGCCGCCGGAACCTTGCCGTTGTTTTTCTGGAAATGGACCAATCCCTTAGGGAAAACGAAGATCTCCCCCTTCTTGATCGATTTCGAGACAAGAACGTTGGCGGTTGTAATGAAGCCGACGTCGAGTTGGCCTTCGAGGACGAACACGATCTCGGTAGCGCGTGGATGCGTGTGCGGCGGGTTCAGGCCGCCGGGAGCATAGTCGATTCGCGAGAGGGAGACGCCGAGTGTGTTCAGGCCGGGAATTGATTGAACGTTGGCACCGGTTACTCGTGAGCCTAGGGTATTGTTGGTGAGACCTGGTTTGGCCAATCCATCGAAGAAGAAATCGTTTGCTGAGAAATTCGATTTGCAGGTGAATCCGTTTACTTTGATTCCTGTTTTGATTGAAATGTTAGTATCTGAAAAACATAAACCGTTTGGGAATGCTGGTTATGAATTAGAACCTATAATGTTGTCTAGTTTGAGCTTAAACATGGATTAGAACATAAGAAATTCTTTGAATCAATCCAAATTCCACCTCTTGGGAGGACAGTGTCTTGAATCTTGGTCTTTTCCTTCTTGTTCGTTTTAGCTTAAACATGGATTAGAACAGAGGAAATTCTTTGAAACAACCTGAATTCCACCTTTATAGAGGACAATGTCTTGATCTTTTTCCTGTTCTTCTTCCTTCTAGTAGACTATGTTTAGACAGCATCTCCATTGGTATGAGAAATTTCGAATGAAACCAAACTCAAAACTCAATTCTAAGTCAACAAAAGACATTTTGGATGAAAACAAAAGCAAATCTTCCACATAGGCACAAATTCAAATAGAGATGGTGAAGTGTCTTGTCTGAACAAAAACCCTATACCCTTTACTCTTAACTATGAACAAATGAAAACCCATAACCCTAAACTTAGAAACCAATGATTATGCAACCTTGTTAGAGAATTGGGGGAACATGGAAATAGAGAAAGAGAGGTTAGCTTGTTGAAAGTGGTGGAGAAGAGAAGTAGGTACCGGAAGCGAGATCGGCGACGCAAACGTCTTGAAGCAAATCGGGATCGGCAACGGCGAAGAAGAAGAAGAAGAAGGCAAGAGAAGCAGCAAACAGAGCAGGGGGAGGAGGCTGCTTCATGATTGTGAAAAAGGTTGGGTGAAGAAGAGTAAAAGGGAAAAGTTGGAGAAACTGTTGGGTGTGTTGGGGAGGTGGGTGGAGAAGTTAATATATAATTGAAGCTAAGAATTGAATTTGATTAGATGAAATGATGATAGTATTATTATTTGAGAAGAGATAGGAATGAAAGGCAAGAAATATGCCACTTCTTAGATCGAAAGGCAAGTCAATGCCTTGACGCAAGGCAATGGGCCATGTTCCCACTCTTTTTTTCTTTTTCCTTGTGAGAAATTTCAGACATTGGATCAACGTTTGAGCTCCATCCCATTCTCTTACGTCTATTGGAAGTATTGACCAAAACAAAAACTTATATCTCACCTACTTCAATTTCTTCTCCCTCTCCTAATCTCCATCTACTTCAACTACATAATCTATAGAGATTAGAGATAGGAATATTCATGAGTTGGGTTGGATTGGATTTAGGGATATTTTAGGCTCAATCTTATGATTTGGTTTGTGTATTTTTCTAACCCAAACTAACCCTTATTAAATTATGAACCCGAACCAAACCAACCCATAAAAAATGGGTTGGATTGGTTCAGTTCCATTGGTTCCTTAAAAAAAAAAAAGCTTGGAATCACCAATAAAAAACACATAAAATTCCACAATCCACAAAAACGATATCCAAAATCTATTATAACAAAACAAGTCTCCAAAATTCACAAGAAAGACCATAATGTCTACGAAATTCAAAATATAGGCAACAATGTTTTCAAATATCTACAAAATCTATAAATAAGACTATAATGTCTATTAGGGGTGTTCATGGGTTGGGTTGAGTTGAAAGACTTTTTAGACCCAACCCAATTGTTTGAATTATAAATTTTTTCAACCCAAATAACATTTATTAAAAAATGAACCCAACTCAATCCAACCATGAAATATTTGGGTTGGGTTGGTTTGGGTTAATCGGGTTATTTATTTAAAATTAAGCAAAACGTAAATGTGTAAAAGTCTAATTTAATTATTTTCATATATTGAATTAAGTAATTAACAACTCAATTTAATTTTTTTTTCTAAAGTGTAAAGAAACTAGAGTTGTTGAAGAATAAATTATTAAAAAATTATTAGAATTAAATAAAATTAAAATCAATATATGTATAAATAATTGTGTTATAAGTAAGAAAAAATATATTTTAAAGTTAATAATAAATTCGGATTGGTTCAGGTTGGTTTGTGTTATATTATGTGAACCCATAAATCAATCTAATCCATAAAATTTTCATTTATTTGAACCCAACCCAACCCAAACCACATGGGGTGGGTTGGATTGATCGGTTTTTTCGGGTCATCAGATTTTTTGAGCACCTCTAATTACAAATATATGCTTTAATGAGTTGAATTATGTACAAATTAAGAAATAAATTTTGTTAATTTATGTGGTTAACAAAATATGATATTTAAGATATCATTACTTATATAGGAAAAAAGAAAAGAGTAGAAAAAGTTTAAATCAAAATAAAACAACCTGCACCCCAAATGGAAATTCTTATAACCTAAATTTAAAAAAATATGGACTTCGTATCCAGACACAAACTATTATATTTCAAATATAAATTATTACTATTATTACTCACATACTATAATAATTTCATATTATAATCAAGCGGTCCAGTGTTAATTTCTCAGACTATAATTTTCGGCTTGGATAGACTTCCTTCTAGAAGAAAAGTTTATGCACTCTTATTCAAGCCCAACTTCAACTCCTTTCTTATGTTTGATAATATTGTATTAAAAAACACACAATTTCTGTGTGTATATATACATAGATACGTACATATATATAATTTAGTTTCTATGTTTCCGTTTATTATGATAGTTATTTCATCAGCTATGTTTATCTGGTACTCTTAGAAAACAAATAATAAATTAGAAACAAAATTGAGTTAAAAATATGCCCTTTTCACATTCAAACGGTCACTTTAAGGGGCTAAACAACTATATCCATACTAAACACAATTCATTCCCATCTAATTTCATAGATAACTCAACTCTACTAATTTCATAGTTTGTATCTTGATAACTTCATATTCCCATCTAATTTTTCTTAACTTCAGACTAAACAACTATGCACCCTAAACACAGATAACTTGAGACTTCAAACTCATCTCGACATTCTAAACAACTCATTGTTATACATTCAACCTACATGATGACATTCATGATATTGTTTTACATAATTGATAAAGGTGACACGATGCTCATTCTACTTAGCAAGATATAATATTATATCTATATAATTTAGTGGGCCATAATAGTTAAACACCATATTTGTAGATTGAGCCTACAAACTCATATTGCCTTAATTTATATGGAAGTAGTCATAGTTATGATGGCTTCTCAAATTGTTGTAAAGAAAGCTAAATCTACTATATTAGTCTAAACTAGATCCATGATCAACATAAATATAGGAAGAATCTATGGAGGATCTTGGTATACACTTCATATTGTGGTAAGTGGCTCAACCCCTTCCCAAAAAATTAAAATAAACAAATAAAAAATAAGTAAAAGAATAATAATAATAATAGTAAATAAAAAGCATGGTAGAAAATTTCCATCGAAATCTGCCTCAAAATTTCAGTAGAGGGAAATTTCATTGTTCCCCCATTTCGAGGAATTTTCGAGAAAAATTTGAGAAAGTTTTTGTTTTGTTTTTTTTCCCATTTTGACGAAGTTTTGATAAATCTCGAGAAATTTAAATTTTTTTAAGAAATTTTTATATATTGGAAATAACTATGTTAACTTAGTTCAAGATTTTCAATTTTATGATTTTAATTATATACAATTGTATAGGTTCACATATCAATGTCATTTTCGATCAAGGATGAACGTTTTCAATGTATTACTTTTTTTTTTTTTTTTAATTTCAACTTTATTTTCAATCCAAAACTTTCATTTATATAGAAATTGAATTTAAAAAACACCACAAAAAGAATATATACTAAGCTCATTCAAATCTTTTCTATTAAATTTTCACATCATTATTGAATTGATATGAGTTTTTTTTTTTTTCCTTTTACTTTTCAAAACTTTCATACAATTTTCACATTTCACTTCAAAATATTCATAAATTTTATATTATTTTAGAATTATTTTTCTATTTATTTTTTAAATTTCAGTTCTCGTATCAACATTTACAATATACATATAAATATTATCTTATTTTATAGAAATGATATTAAAAATGGTCTATTATAGACTAATTAAGCAACAATTAATGTTTTATTAACTAATTATAACAATTTTCATAAGTTGTCCCAAAATTTCCATCAATATCAACATTTCCTTTGAGATCAATATATTCAACCCTGAAAAAAAGAACTCAGTAAAAATTGTTTCGAATACCCAAATATAAAAAACTGAATGTTTGTTTAGCTAATTAAAACTTCCAAAAACGAAAAATTAAGACCCCATTTGATAACCATTTGGTTTTTTTTTTTTTTTTTTTTGAAAATTAAGTCTATATCATCCACATTTCTTACTATGATTTGCATTTTTCTTAAGTATAATAGTTGAATTTTTAGCCAAATTTTAAAAATAAAAACAATTTTTTGAAAGCTGCTTTTTTTAATTCTCAAAATTTGGTTTTGTTAACAATTGGTGAAAAATGGATAACAAAGGAAGAAATTTGAAGGTAGAAATAGTGTCTATAGACCTAATTTTCACAAACAAAAATAAAAAACAAAATGATTACCAAATAGGTCTAAAATTTTAGAGTCAGCATCCAATTATTTTAAAATATTAAAAAGAATTTTAAAAAACGGTGATTTTTGTAACAATTAAAGTGTAAAACTTGAAAAAGCTCTTAAATTTGTGAAAATGTTATGAAAATAGGTAAATGACTGTTTTTGAAAAAAAAAAATTATTGCAGGATACTTGGATGCGTTTGTTGTCATTATCGGCCTCTCGTGAGCTTGATGGCCTACCTTCTTCTCTTGGTCTGCTTTTTGAGCTTACTTACAAGAAGGCTAATTAATATAAGTTAATACGAAGAGTGTATAATTAAGCTAAGCAAACAAAAGTAAGGTCACAATTCTTCTTGGAAAATTACAAAATTACTTACTCTTTCCTTTGAGGTTGTCGAATGAAGCTAGTTGTAATACCCTTCTTCTGGAATTTTTCTGTGGTTATTTATAACTTCGACAATGTCAAAGTAGTTTGTAGCGTTTAATGCTGCAAGGTGTCATGGTCATACTTCTTTAGCCGTGTAGTACCATGCTTCACACATGTTCATAGTCAGCCTTAAAGGAAACTCAAGTCCCAACTACTTTTTGTTCGACTCTTTGAAGCTTCGTTGAACCTTAGACGAGGTTCTTTCATCCTCACCCGAATTGAAGTTCATTCAATCATACATGTTGCCCGTACGTGTATTTTTCCTCATATGTTACTCTAACTAACTTGCCTCTACTCTAGATCAAGCCTTGAGGCTTAACCTTGCCCATATACAAGGCTAAGGTCATCACAATGCAATGTCACATCTTTTTTCACCACCTTGGTTTTCAACAACACGACCCCCATACTTCTACATCGATGTGAAACTTTACCAAGATGAGTTCAGATCCTTCATTGGGTCAAAATAGGTCTATATCATTCTACTGAGGCTTACCTGGTACTACGAACAATTATTGGAGTTTGTTGGGGGCATAATAATGCTTACTAGGCTCTATCGGTCATTATAGTGCTTATCGAGACAACTCGAGCAAGTACTATGCCAATTGGGAACTATCGAGTCCCAATAATGCCCTAAATCCATCCCAAGTTTTGGGACATCACCAACTTTCTCCCTCATACTTGTGCATGCTTATTGAGAAACATTGTAAATCGACCCATAGGTAACTTTCCAACTTGGGGCTTCTTGGATATCCATCCATCTGACATATGGAGGCATGAACCTTCTCATGTTCAAGCCGAATCAAAACTGCATATTGGGTGGTATATTAAAACTTCTGGTCCATGGGCATGGGCGCAATGCCGACACACCTTTACTATGCAACACTGTCCATGAGATCCTATTCTTAATAGATCACGTTCAAGACACTTGTCTTGCAATGCTTGTCCACGCCATGACACACACGTGCCATGGGTAGCTCATTTAGGCTATAAGGCCCAAGGGTGATGGAGAGCTGGTACCATAACATCCCCTTTAGTATACTCTGAACATTTTTTTCTTTAATACCCTTGCACATGGATTTGGCGAGGAGTCACTCACAAATGTAGAACGCCCCCTTGAACTCCAATTGACACAAAATCCGATGTGCTTGCATATCTCGTTGATATGCATCTAATTCTAGAGCCGGTTGTTAAAACTCGCAATGGAACCTTGACTTCCAAGGTCATGGCCCGAGGCCCCACTTGGCCTTCGCTGATTTTGTCACTAACACTACTAATGACACTGATGGTTGTCTTCTTACTTGTTGCTCAACCTATTATGCTTGCCCACTTATCTTGGTGTGTTGGATGATGCACCATCCTCCTTGGCCGTATCACAATACTTCTTCGGCCCTTTATCTTTCCTAGACGTGTCGACACTTATGTGTCATCACAACCCTGCCTACATTAGTGGGGTCATAATCTACTTCCTTCAAGTATGATTGTGATACGTGGTGTTAAACTTTGTTATTTTTCAATTGGTATATATTCACCAACTCGGTTGGTCAATCTAGAACCTAATCTTCTAATTTTTTTTTCTTTTTGGGACTCATGTTTCCCCATGTCGTAATCAGTTTTCCTTGGATGTGAGCCCCTCATAAACTTTGTGCATTACAATATATATGTTATAAAAGAAATATTAATGAATTTTAATGTATCAAATTAGAGATGTCGTTTTGATCCTTTGGTCCATTTGGGAGCATCAAAATGACTTGAACCGCTCGGGAGCTAAAGCAAGGTTGATTGAATGTGCTTGTAGGTTTGATGGAACGTTTGTTTTTGTTAAGTAGGGGGAGAGTTGTGTAAATCATGGTGTTTGGGTCCTTTCTCCTTTTACATGGAAGCTAAATGTTGACACCTGTTGGAGCGATTCTCTCAATGCGAGAGGGATGAGATGGTTGTTCGTGACTCTTTTGGGTCTCCTTGGGTATTGGCTTCAAACAAATCTCTAGGTATCCACCAATTAAGATTCTTGAAGCTCAAGTTATTAAGAAAGGGATTCATCATTGCTCCTCGTAGACGGATTTTTAGGCCGGTATGCTTGTGGTTGAATTAGATGCTTTGGATGTGATGAAGATTTTGAATCGTGAGGATGTGGACTTGTATTAATGGTACTTTAATTTTTGCTCAAAGCTTTGAGCGGGTTATTTTCTCTTTTCGTAATCGTATTGGGAACTCAATTGTACATAGACTTGCTTAGGTTGCAGTTGGGCTGGAGGTGTTGTTGAGTTGAGCGAGTCTTCTTCTATGAAAGACGAGAGTTTTTTTTGGTTCAAACTTTTTAGGGTGGTTATCCTCTACATTGTGTTTGTAGGTTTTATATATTTAATTTATTTCTTAAAAAAAGAAAAGAAAAAAAAAGAAAAGAAAAACTATAAACATATGTCAGCAGAATAGAATAGAATAAGACTTTTATGAGGGCAAAGTACATATTAAAAATATATATACACACACTTTGAACCATTCTTTAATGACATTGAATATGACGGCCGCACCCAACACAAAATGAACTGCACCGTTTATTTTTGTTTTGTTTTTAATGAATTGCATTTATTCTGGGTACAATTACTTTGATCATTGCATTTTGTTTTTGATAAATAATGAGTTGTATATATATAACATTTCTTCACATATAGTTATCAATCAACTTAATTAATGAAAGTGAGATATCCCGATCATCATAATTCATAAATATAGGAGGCAACCTCAATACTACAATTCCTGGTTTGATTACTAGGCCAACCAAATTATAGTGCTAATACTTTGTTATAAACAATCTTGCAATTTCTTTCTAATTCTCCCAAAATTAAAAGCTCTATACTGACAGTTAATCCTCATTGAGTCATCCCACCTTTCATTTTATATGAAATTTGATCAGATTTAACTCATTTTTTAACATGTGTAATTTTAGAAATATAGATCTACATTCTATTTTTAAAGGAAAAAAATATATATTTTTAAGTTCCATTTGGTGACCATTTTGTTGTTTTTGAAAATTAAGCCTATTTCTTCATAATTTCTTCCTATAATTGCATTTTTCTTAAGTACAATAGTTGAATTCTTAAGCAAATTTCAAATTCCAAAAAAAAAAAATTTCAAAAGCAATTTTTTTTAGTTTTAAAAATTTGACTTGGCTTTTTAAATGATTGGTAAAAAGTAGATAACAAAGGAAGAAATTTGAATATTAAGCTTGTAGACATTACTTTCACTCTAAATTTATTTTTCTTTGTCTACTTTTTACTCATGGTTTAAAATATCAAGTTAAATTTTGAAAACAAAAAAGTAGTTTTTAAAAATTTTGTTTTTATTGTTGAAATTTTGTTAAGAATTTAACCATTCTATTTATTAAATATTCAAATTATTGTAAGAAATTTAGAAAAAATAGATTTAATTTTAAAAAACAAAGAATTATTGAACAAAATCTAAATGATTATTGAACGAGACCTTAATATTTGAAATTCGAATTTCGTAGAAGTGGGGTGTTTGAACTTTCAAACTTAGACATTTTCTCCTTAAAATTTGAAAAAGTAGTTTTAATCAATGCGGTCAATTTTTAGCTAATGAAAAGGTGATGATATTTAATACAAATTTTATTTTTTTAACATGAAAATACTTCAAATATATATTTTTTTTTATCTTCTTTCTCCCTCTTCCGTTGGCCACCGCTCGGTCTTTAAAAAAACGTGGAGAGTGGGCGGCGACGACGACAATTGGGGACAAAGGAGAGAGAAGGGATAGAGAAAAAAAATAGATTTTTTTTTTTAATTTTTAAAAAATAAAAAAAAACATATTTAATTAAAAAATTTCATGTCAACTACTAAGCTGATATTAAGGACGGAAAAATTGCTTGTGAAAGTACTTTCTTAAAAATTGCTTGTAAAAGTACTTCTTTGCAATGGTAAAAAATACTTATATGAGAAACTTGAGGTGTGCTCGGAACTTTCAAGAGTTTAATTTAAAAAATATGTCATTTTACAAAATTTTAGAGTGTTTTAAAGGGAAAAATTAAAAGGATATTGTCCTTTTAGAAACTATTTAGTAAAATATTATTGTTTTCAAACTATTTGTAAAAATATTGTTGTTTTTTTTTTTTAAATAAGTCGAGGGTTCAAAATTCGACCTAGCTCAACCTTCGACCTTGCCCTTCCTAACATTATTATTGAGTCTGTTTAATTATCATTCCAGAGATCTTTCTCTATCAAAAGATCGTATTTCGAAATTTTCATAAGGTCCCCTGGAATTCCTTCCAAAGCTTGTTGAATAATTTTTACGGATTCTGTCATCTCAGCAAGTCTGACTAAATAACGACCTAATGAATCTCCTTCTTTTTGCCACTGAACTTTCCAATCAAATTCGAGAGTGAGATTATAAGAGACAGTGAGAGTTTGAGAGAGCGAGAGCGAGAATACCGTACAAATTTTCCTTTTTTTTTCCTTTTTAATTATTACACATTCCACCTTCTTCTTTATAATCTTTTTTTTTTTTTAATTTTTCCTTTTATAAAAAAATTCTAAAAATATTTATTATTTAGGGATGGCTATGGAGCGTCAAGATAACATACTATCCGGTAAGATCATTATCTTAATATATATATAACATATTAGTATTATATATTATTAATAATTCTGATTTCAAACAATATTTTATAAATAATAAAAGTGGA
>NC_052354.1:42204038-42206376 GCF_009727055.1 Benincasa hispida | reverse complement strand
TCGATTTTCAGTAGATTATCCCATGCCTTGTAATACTGAACCCGTACTGCATTGATATTGACCTAAGGACTAGAGATTGGTCCGAAAAAGTTTGCACATTTGGTAGTGCGATGCACTATCGTGCAAGGTTATTACAGTGGAGGTTTCTTTCTTGAACAGTTTGACACAAATGTCACTCCAAAATATATTCATTGGTATAATAATATCACAAGGCGCTACGTCACTTGTCTGGAAGCAGCTTGTGGTCATCTGGTAAATTGAATGAATATTATTAATTTTTTAATTTAAATTTATTTTTATATTGTCTAATTGTTTATAATCACAGAGATCGAAACAACAGTAGACTCCGTTGAGGTTGCGAATGATCCGAACCAGGTTCTGCTATATGTAGTGACAACCAAAGCTATATGGAGAAATTCATTATATGTACGTATACCATTTATTCTTCCACCAGCTTCTAGACGTAGAGGACCTGTTCGGGAAGAAGATGAGTTTGATGAGTTGCACATAATGGTGAAGAGTTGCCCCCTATGACGCAGACGCAGAGTTCAAACTGATTATGTTTGTCTGATGATGATGATGCCAGCATTTGGTTCAGGACATTATGACTTAGAGGCTGGGTCCTTTGTCTTCATACGTGCATGGTCGGGGTCGTGGAGAGCATAATGAATATTTATATTATGAAGCGCCTGCAGAGGTACCAGAGCAACATCAGAACAACCTGAGCAACCTCAAGTTCGAAAGTCGACGACGACAACCAGCTCGAAATCGATGACGTCCGCCTTGTGGGACACATTGATTTTTGTAATTATTTTATTAAAATGAAATATTTAATTTACATTTTTTATTTTTATGAGTTATATTTTTAATTATTTTTTAGAGTTTTAAATAATATTTCTTCTCTTCTTTTCTCAAAATAGTTCACGCATTTGAAGAATGTATCTGAGCAAGAGCATTTATAGGCAACATTCGAGCTCCTTTGAGGACTCCATTTATGCACTCTGATAGATTTGTCGTCATCCACCCATATCTGAATCCTCCATCATGTGCTTGAGTCCATTGCTCTAAACTAATGTTGTCAAAACTTTCGAATTTGAAACTGACACCCAACACGATAAACATAATTTTTCAATGAATTAAATTTATACTTTTTATTGAAGTTGCTGACGATATGTCATAAGCAGAAATGATGGTGACATTTCGGTCCCGTCCAACCATTTGCTGAGTTGTTCACTGCTGCAATTATACCAGCATGTCGATATGAAATTAAACACACATCTTCGTGTGTTACAATTTCTCTTAAGTGTTTCAGGAACTATCCCCATGAGTCTGCGGATTCTTCATCAGCAACGACAAACGCAAGTGGAAGTAGATGGCTGTTCGAGTCAACTGATGTAGCAATCAACAGTTTTTCTCTATATTTGCCGTACAAGTGTGTACCATCTATCTGAATGATCGACCGACATTTATTAAAAGCTTCTATACAAGGACCAAATTCCCAAAATACAGAAGTTAGGATAACATGGCCTTCAGTAAGCGTTTCTTTAACTCTCCACTCTACTCGTGTTCCGGGATTGGTCTACTTAACCATATATAACCACCTAGGTAACAATTTGTAAGACTCATTCTAATCACCGAACACTTTAGCCAACACTTTTCTTTTTCCCTCCCATACCCTATGGTAAGGAACATGATATCCAAGCTTTGATTTGATATCGGACTGCAGTTGTGCCACACTGATAGATGGTTTTTCTCTTACGGCATCACAGAACTCCAGTGCAATCATTGATGAATCCAATTGCACGTGACTTTGACTTAGTTCTGAATAAAAACATGTATGTTGCTCATTATACTTAGTGATCTCGAACAAGCCATGCGATTTTTTCTTTATTGCACGAAGTCTCCACTTGCAACCTTCCTCCCACTTCTTAATCGAATTGTCCAAATCATCGGTGTAGATTCAACAACCTCGTATGGTGCGTGACACTTTATAGCAAAACATTTGACCGCGTGTTGTAGCATTTCCTTATCTTGACAAATCATTCCTTTATACAATTGCATATTGTCAACATCCACATGAGCTACAATTAGGTCATGTTCCCGAATGCTATCCAATACATTCATATCCAAATCATTGAATGTATCTGAAAGCATCTCATGTTCACGACCATTGAAATCCAATTCTTCAAATTCGTCATCCGTTTCTGTTCTGAAGTCTATGTACAGGTTGTTAGCCGCCATATCTTCATTATCACATGGCGATGCAACTGACTCCGGGTTGAAGTTTCGACATACATAAGTCGAAACTTCAACCCTCGACAAGGAAAATGAAACCTCG
>NC_052354.1:41902338-42201264 GCF_009727055.1 Benincasa hispida | reverse complement strand
AACCCTAATTTACGTATTGTTTCCATGATTTCCTCTGTTTGTCGAGTTCTCAACGTTCGACCTCTACATTAATCGAATCCTCAACCCTCGACTTCTAGCCTCGAAATCCCAAAACAATAATATTTCTCTAATAAGTTTCAAAACAACAATATTTCTTTAATAAGTTTTGAAAACAACAATATTAATATTAAAGGTCTGTTTTAAAGAGCATTTTCAACGATTTTTGTCAAAAATATATAAATAAAAATGAGTTTTTTTGAAAAATACTTCTTGATTAAGTTGATCCAAACAGGCCCTTAATCGCCTAAGTTAGTTTGGTAAAACAAGTTATTTATTAATCTACCCAAAATCACTTTTAAATTTGTTCTAACATGCTAAAGCTATTACATGGAGATTTTATATTTTAGCTTTCTTAAAAATTTGGTGTTTTTCCTTACCCATCTCAAATTTATGGTTCCATCAATTTATTCTTATTGCTAATCTAAAAGTTTCACTGAACTTTTTTCTAAACAAATTTATTTAAGTATCGTTTGATAATCATTTCATTTTTTGTTTTTGGTTTTCAAAAGTTAAACTTATTTCCTCTCTGTTTTTTTTTTTTTTTTTACAATCGTTTGCATCTTTCTTAAGTGCAATAATTGAATTTTTAGCGAAAAATGTCAAAAACAAAACATGTTTTCAAAAATGGCTTGGTTTTTGAAAACATGAGTAAAACGTAGGTAACAAAGCAACAAATTTAAGAAATGTTTTTAAACTTAATTTTTAAAAATTAAAATTAAAAATCAAATGGTTATCAAATGTAACCTTATTTATTTATTTTAAAGGAAGTATTTGTAATAGTGAACAATATGTTTTACAAATAACATATTGGACCATTTTTTTGTGCACACGTTCTTAATGTGAAGGATAGGCCAAAGGCACGAACCATGACGAAAAATAAGTTGCATCTTTGTTGACCTTTCATTCATTTATTTAATAAATAGGCATTTTTTAAAAGGAAAATGTTACCATCTATCAATAATAAATCACAATAAACTTCTATCACTGAGAGATAGATCACGATAAACTTTTATCACTAAGTGATAGAAGTTTATTGAAGTTTATCGCGGTCATATCATTGATAAATAGTGACATTTTGCTATATTTGTAAATAAATTGACTCATTTCTTTTGTTTGAAAACAACCCATTTAAATGTCAAATTATAATCCATTCATTTTTAATAAATTTTATTTTAGTTTATTGAAGTTAATTTTATCGAAATTAGTTAAATAATAATTATAATTTTCATTCAAGGAAATATAATATGTGAATATGTTTTCAAAATTTAGAGTAAAAATGCTAACAAATAATTTTTTTTTTTTTTTTTTTTTGAAAAAAATCAACAATGTAGAAGGGATTAAATTTAAAATTTCTTGAAATTTTAGGAACTAAAATTAAACATTTGAAAGTACATGTCCCAAAATTGAATAAACTTAAAAGTGCATAGACAAAAATGATATTTTAACCTTAAATTTATCCCAACTCATCAGCTTAAGTTTTAAGTCAATTGGTGATTTAACAGATTTAATTATCAAAGTGAGGTTAGCTTAATGGTAATCAATGACTAAAATATTCATTGATGACTAAAATATTCATCGACATATCGATAATTTCTTAATGAAAGGATTCAATATCGATATTAAAGATCTGTTAATATCTATGATATTCATTATAGGTATTGGTAAAACATTAGGAGTCATCTATTTAGTCTAATATGAATAAAAATACTAATAATAATACCCATAACTTAATTATAGAGTAAAGACAATTAATTAGTAATCTAAATATTTTTTTATAAATTTTAATTTTTGGCTTATTGAAGTATTTGTTGATATTGATATTTTATATACATAAGTTGATATATGCTCAAAATTGAAAATTTGATATTAATATTTAATATCGACATCGGCATTTTAATCGTTTGTGATAATTATTAATATGTACTCTCTTTCTTGAGATTAGAGGTTAAATCTACCATTCTCGAAACAAAATGAGATTCAATCATTTTTAATTTAGATATTATCCTATTTAAATTTACATTCATTGTATTCTTTACTAAATAAACGACATATCAATTAAGTCAAAGTTAAATAAAAGAGTAATTATTTTAAATGATAAAATTGTTGAAAATATTTTCAAATATAGTAAAATGTTACTATCTATTGAAACATAACGATTTGAATATTTGTAAATTAATTACAGAAAACTTAAAAATATGCAATTTGATTTTTATTATTCATACACCATCAAAGATACACCCTTCACCTTAAGGGTGGTCATTCAAACCGCAAAAATCGAATCGTTTCTAAAAATCGAACCGAACCGAACCGAAAACTCAGTGAAATCGAAAAACGCGATTCAATCCATTTTGAAGAAATTTTGAAATCGAATTAATTCGATTCGGTTCGATTTCACATATTAAAAAATTCGATTCCCAAATCGAACCACCCCTACTTCACCTAACCTACCTCTAATAAATAACATATAATCAATAAAAGCCAACTACTTTCGGTTGATCATTCTCATCAATTCAAAAAATCATTAGAATTTTATAATAATTTAGTTGAATTTTTTTAGAACAATAATTTTGTTGAATTTAAATACAACTCAGTGTGTTTACTTGTGAGATCATAGACCCCTTTTTAAAGTTACAATGTAATATTTTCCTTGATCGTGGAAAGAGGATTATTTTTAATTGTTTATCTTATGAGAAGTTCTCACCCTATTAGTATTAATTAACTTCATTTTTAGGATATATTAGTTTTTTTTAATTAAAAATTCTATTTTTATTTTTCATTATAGATTTTACATCTACGTGGACATATTATTATAATAGTATTAAAGACATGTTTGAGAGTGATTTTAACTTAGTCAAAATCATTTTTTAATTTTTTTTTTAAAATGATGATGTTTGACATTGAATAAAATGGATTAAAATTTAAAATAGTTTTAGATTGATTTTAGAAGAATTTGTTAATAGATAATTAATCGGTAATCAATCCCAAAAATGACTAACTAGTTCATTGTTGTTAGAATATTAATTGTTTATGGAGCTGTTTTTTGTTTTATTTAATCATTGATTAAAGAATGACAATCATGGCTCGTCATGGTAAAGATTATATTTAAATGAGATATATATTTTGAATTTTCTTTTAATATGTATGATACACAATTAAAGAATAAATTAATAAATATATTTGTATCATAACTATTTAATCAAATAATTTCTGTCAAATAGAAAAGACTCCAATTTGAATAATTTTGAAATCCCTTCTAGAACCTAACATAATAATTCGAAATCAATTTAAGTATATAAAAAATAATTTTTAAGAGTTTGAAACCAAATATAAATATGTTTGTACAAAAATCAATTATATGTAAATCTCTTTTTCTAAAACCACTACTTCAACCATAATTTCTAAAATATATTTTGAATGTTTATTCATCATAAGAGAATTCACTTTTAGTGACAATATTTTAGTAGCACAGTAAAAAAATTTCACTAAATACTAATTTATAACATATTAGGAAAAATATTACAAATAACAATTATTAAATTTGTATTAATAGCCATTAATAATAACATTATATATCAAAAATGAATGGAAGGGACATGCGCAACATTTATGGAGAAGTTGTCTATCCTTTCTAAGACGACAACAACAAAAATAAATTCTCTGTCCAATTCAATGTTTGGAATTATCATGGATCATTAACGTAATGAATTAGATTAATAAAGTAATGAAATAAATTTCTATTTGAATCATATCATCACACATATATATATATTGATATGATGAATTAAAAGTAGCGTAGTTACATAAATAAAATTAAGTCCAAAATAATAGAATATGTAGTACAAAAATAAAATAATTGCATATATACAACAAAAAATGGTAAAAGATTAAAAAGCCCACGTCTAGCCACCATTTTATGCGTTTTTCCTTATTTTCTCAAATTAAAATATATTAGTGATAGCCACTGAGAGTTACTATTAGTTGTTATCAATGATAGCTTTCAATTTAAGAAGTATGCTATCAGTGTTTTGGGGTGTATGTCATAAAGTCTTGTAGTTTTATGTTAGTTGAATCAATGGTTGATTAATTTCATATTATTTGTGCAATAATCCATTAACCTAAGATCCAAGGTTATCTGATATAACTTAAACATGTATGTGAAGACATATAGGTGGATCATGTTTAAGTGATAATCTAAATGGTCTGTAACATATTAATAAAGTTGGGTGTCTTATCTTGGTAACACTACTGCTACGACCCATTTTACAGTTGTTACAATTGTTGTAAAATGCTACAAATAGTCTAGTTCTAATCATTCTTGTGGAGCATGTAACCGGGAGTATCTTATACAAAAGAGTTTGTATAAAGACCGGACCACGAAATGTTAAGTCTCTATTTATAACGTCATTGCTAGAAGAGACTTACATTTCACCAATATGACCATAGGTGACTTGATCTTAATCCTGAGTGAATTGTGAACTCCTGTCTATGAGGACAATCCTTTGATTTGTATGGGTGAGAGTGGCCAAATTCACTGACTCAATAAGTCTATCATTTTGGGGAATCGTCTGATTGGGGAACTAAGAACACAGCTACACAAGAAGGAATTCACTCATTCCTTATAGTTATGGTAAAAAGATAAATTGCTCTCTTAAGGACTGATTCTAGGGCTTGAACAATGAGGCATTTCACCCTCTCCTGGCCTGAGAGGGGTTTGGTCATAGTTGGACTATGACTAATTGTTCATTAGAGGAATCAGTGGTACTTAAGAAGTTAGATGTAACTACAGGGGTAAAATGGTAATTTGACCCAGCTGTACTTACCAACAATTTGTTAGGGTCAACATACTGTTGATTGGTTATATCCAATGAACACAGAAATATATCTATAGTGAGAAGAGTTCAGCTGTCGATTTTTAGTGGAGTGACTAACAGTTAATGAGTGTTGATTAATTTGATTAAAAGAGTTTAATCAATTAATCTTGTATCATTAAATCTTCAATCTACAGATTCATAAGCTCCTCTCATTAGCTTAATAAGGACTAATGGGAATCAAATTAATTTTGGTGTAATTTGAATTGTCCAAATTAACTAAAGGAATTAATTGTATAAGATACAATTAAATAATGTACATAGATACATTATATAATATAATGTATGTTAATACATTATATAATTTTATGAGAGAAATAGATATTTGAATATGATTCAAATATTAATTATATGAATATAATTCATATGTTAAAATTTAATGTGAATATGATTCATATTAGATTTATATAGTTTTAAGAAAGAAATAAATATTTAATATGATTCATATAAAATCTATATATTAAAAGTTAATGTGAATATGATTCATATTAAATTTATATAGTTTTTGAGAGAAATAAATATTTGAATATGATTCAAATATTAATTATGTGAATATGATTCATATAGAAACTACATGTTAAAATTAATATGAATACGATTCATATTAAATTTATATAGTTTGATGAGATAGGTTGTTATTTGAATGTGATTCAAATATTAAATTATATGAATGTGATTTATATAAAAACTATATATTATATTATATGTGATATGTGATATAACATATAGTTTAATATTTATATATATTAAGTTAGTTAAAATTTGAATTTTAATAAAATAATATATATATTATATATATATATATATATATATATATATATATATATATTATATATATTATCTCTTATTAAAATTCAAATTTTGAGTTTGAATTTTGAATTAAAAAAAAAAAGGAAGTTATAACTCCCTCAACCTTCAAATCTCTCATGTTTATGGAGAAATTGGAGAGAGAAGAGGAACTACTTCTTCCTCTCTCTCGTTCTCTTTGTGTTATGCACAAATTTTTTTTCTCAGAAAAATCTCTCATACTCCTCCATAAGCTGAGATTGAGTGCAAGCCCACAATTTTGCACGATTCTCATCCCTGAGAATAACGGAGAAGATCTTGTGGTGGTATCTTCTTCATCATTACTGTATTGTGCTCGTGGGTGTCGGGTTCGTGAGATCGGGAGAAGACGACGCGATTTGGAGAGGAACGTGATGAATTAGTCTTCAATGGGTATATGATTGTTTAATCTCTTCCTCTCTAATTGCACAGTAGCCTGATCTTTTCCACTACGAGTATTCACCTACTCTTTCATAGTGAATATCACTAATAGCTGCTATTAGTGATAGTTTTCAATTTGAGATATGTGTTATCAATTGTTGTCACTGATAGCTGCTATCAATGAATATCACTAATAGCTGTTATTAGCATTCAATTTGAGAAATTTGTCATCAATTGCTACCACTCATTGCTGTTACCAGTGGTGCAGTTATCTGTAAATATCACTTATAGCTGTTATCACTAAATATCACAATTTTTCAAAAAAAAAAAAAAAGAAAAGCAAATAAACTTTGACTTGTTAAAAAATGCAAAAATCCCACCACCAAAATTTGTCTGTTTGTACACATCATCATTAAATACAGGGGTACATGCTTGTACCCCTGGGTTGAACCCCCAAAAACTTGCGGAAGTTTTCTATCACTCATCTCGCCGCCATCTCCAATTCCTTCCCCTAATTTCCTTATAATTTCTCCAATTTCTTACCTCCATTTCACAATCAAATCAAGCTTCAGTTCATCACAATCTCCAAATTTCGATGTGTGAATCCATAAATTATCGATTCTTGATACCGATCGCCTCAAGATCAAGACATTCTTTGTTTGATTTTCGCACCAGGAACCTCTAAATCCTCCACGGGAGTCGCTCATTCTCTTCTACCTCCTTCCCATTGACGAGACCAACCTCGAGATCGACGACCACAAGATCCGGCCAAATTCGCCGGTGTTTGTTACTCTCAATCAAAGAGATGCAAGATGCAAATCTTAAAACTGAATCGAAGATGCAAGGGACATAATAAATCGAAGAGGGAGATGCAACGAAAACAGGACAGAAAAGGGAAAGAAAACGGAGACGCGTGGTAAACCATGGAGAAACAAAAGGAAAAAATGAAAATGGAAAGTTAATAACATGGAAACACACGCAACTAGTGTATGTACTATATATGTGCACCTCCAAATCTGGTTAAACTCTCTCACAACTAGAGACGTCTACGGAGCGGGGATGGAGAAGCTCACTACTAGAGACGTCTACGGAGCAGGGCGAGGACGGGAAAAGCTCCTCATCCACCTATTTCATTTCCCATCTAAGCGAAATTCCCGAGGCGGCGGAGAATTCATGGGGATTAGATTTCTTGTTAGGAAAACTTTTCCGTTTATTTTTTTAATTTATTTATTTCTTAACAACTTTTAAGTCTATTCTCAACCAAATAAAATTTTATACATTAAAAGAGTTATTTTCAATACATCTTTTATTAAAAAATACTATAAATTTTCAAATAAAAATATTAATATTATATGTGCATAAATGATTATATAATTTTAAAGTCTTGCCTTTCATTTAAATACTAAAATATTCATATAGTCTCATAAATAAGAAATTCTTAAATGTTAAAACATATTACAAATGTATTAAACTATATAAAATTTAGGATGAAAATTAAAAAATGCTAATTTTTATGCCATAATTTTTATAAAGTGTTATATATAAATAAATAAATAAGTAATATGTATAGATATATATAGACACATAAATATATGTAAACAAAACATACATTCTCCAAACAAAATTACAAAATATGAGTTTATACATTATTATCATTATTCATCGGGATGAGGTAGGAAATTGGAGTGGGGGTATGGTCAGGGACGGGGAATATAATTCCTGTCTTCATCCCTATTAAATCAATAGGGAGAAAATTCTCTCATCTCCCTTTTCCATTTTCCATCCAATCGAAGATTTTTTACCCCATTCGGCAAGCCCCGTGAGATAAATGAACATCTCTACTCCCAACATAATTTTAAGAAAATACCTTTTTAGTCCCTAGGTTTTAAGTCTAGTTTCTAATTGGTCTTTAGGTTTTTAAATTTTTTATATTGGTCTTTAAATTTTGAGTTTTGTTTCAATTTGGTTCTTAAGTTTCAAAATATTATAAATTTACCTTTGGGATTTGAGTTTTGTTTCAATTTGGTTCTTAGATTTCAAGATTTTACATTTTTAACCTCAATTTTTCATTGAATACCCACTTTCAATCATTGACACCGATTTCTATAAGTTAAGTAATAATAATTATGAAGTAAGATTTTAAATTTAATTTTAAAAGTGATAACAAATATCAAAACTTAATTAAAAATAATTCTTTTAATTCTTTTAAATTTATTAACATAAATTAGCACTAAAGACGGAAAATGAGTATATAGTGAATAATTGAGGTTAAAAGTGAATCTTGAAACATAGGGACCAAATTGAAACAAAATTCAAACGTCAAGAGTAAAATTGTAATATTTTGATATTCAGGGACTAAATTGAAATAAAACTCAAAATTTAAGGACTAAATGTGTAACATTTTGACGTATAGAGATTAAATAGAAATTAGATAAAAAATCTAGGGATCAAAAAGTTATTTTTCCTTAATTTTAAAATAATCTAATTTGAAGTAAATTAGTATGATGAAACATTGATTATAGCAAATGCATTGTTTCAGCATCTTATTATAAATAAAATAATGTTAGAAATACCATTTTGGTCCCAAATTTTTAAAGTTTGTTCAATTTTAGTCATTATAATTTCAATTGTCAAATTTTAATCTCTATACTATCAATAAATGTTAAATATAGTCATTTAATGTTATTTTTTTCCCAAATTGATTAAATAATAACAAGATGCAAGGAACTTGGATATGTGAATTTGTTTTTAAAATTTATAGTAAAACTACTCATAGATAAGAAAAAGTTTAAATAAAATAAAAAATAAACTGGTTAGAACTAATTTTAAGATTTATTAAAAATTACTAGAGTAAAATTGGAAAAATGAAAAAATAAAGATGAAAATTGAATAAATATTAAAGTATACAGAAGGAAATGATATTTTAACCTTAAAATAATAATTAAAACCATGTCACAATCAATTGGTAAAATAATAATAATAATAATAATTAGCAAATGAATTGTTGGATCGTATAATTAATAGCTAATAAATATACACATGTCCTCAACGATAATGATGATATGAAAATGAATTAACACTTGCTTTATCCGCTTCAAGCTTAATTAGGCTACATAATTAATCCCTTTCACTTCCAAATTATCATTTATTTACATTTGATATTATACACATTTAATTAAAGCTTTTCAAGGTTCTTTTATTTTTACCTTAATTGTCATTATCAAATTATATGGGAGATTTGAGTAAAGAAATGGCGATTAAACTGATGAGATTAACGTTATGTACAAAGTTCCTTAGACTATATATATACAATAGTACAACTTTTTTCCTTGTTTGTTTTTGGATATTAATTCTCAACTTTAGCTCTTTGAGTTACGGTAATGGTAAGTTTGGATTCAGATCTCTAACGTTTTTATCTTCATTGGTTTGATGACTATAGAAATTATTACAATATATTGGTAGATGAATTATCGATGTTGATTATTAGTTTTTTTTTTCTTTTTTTTTTTTTGTTGATTTGAGCGTCTAGTTAGCTTGACATTAGTTACATGTAGGGGACTGAGGAGAAAGAGATCAAGATGGTTGATCCAAGAGATGAAGGCAAGGGTGGATTCCGAGCGACCATGTTCATTTTCGGTAAGTAATTAAGTTCAATTTAGTCCACAAAACTTTGAAAATCGTATTCATTTATTTATTGTGTGCTTATCGAGATGTGAGACTCTCAATTTGATGAGTGAATATTACTAGATATTTATTGAAAAAACGTTATGAAATTATTCTAATTAATAAATAAGCTTTTTTAAAAAAATTATAAATCTTATTAATAATATTTGGCTAATTGACATCATTGTTTTATATTCATTGATATTAGATAATAAAAAAAAATATTGGTACCTTTCATTTACAAATATATTGGGATGTTAGTGTAACAATAAATATTTTAATATTTAGTCTCAATCTTTTAATTTTGGTTTTTTCATTAACAACTTCCTAATTATTTAGACAATTAAGTGAAATTTTGACACTTAGACCATATATAATAATATTAACACCAAGTGAGCTTAGTTGAAGGGTAACATTACCTTCGTCTCATGAAGGTCGGAGGTTCAATTCCTACCCTACATTATTGTACTTAAAAAAAAGTCAATTTTTTTTTATTTCAAATTAAAATAAGCTAAAATTCAACCTACATTATCCTGTAAATTCATTTGTCATTATTGTATTTGATTGGCTAACCTATGTCATATCGTTCCAAAACCGTTCTAAATGTAAATAAAATATGTTAAAGAACTTGAACTATATTTTTATTGAAATTGTAACATATCCAACTGTTTAATTATTTGATTAATTTAAATATAATTCGATTAATTAATTAAAACATATATTATTGACGAAAGGATTAGAGATTCGAATATTAATGACATATTATTGATATTAAAAAAAAAACCCTAATATTTGTTGGTAAGTGTGAATTTGAACAGGGTTGCTAACTTTTGAGAACATGGGTTTTGTGGCAAACATGACAAGCCTTGTTCAATACTTTCTACTTGTGATGCACTTTGATCTTGAAACTGCTGCAAATACCCTCACTAACTTCATGGGTTCTGCCTTCTTGCTCTCTCTTCTTGGTGGATTTCTTTCTGATACCTATATTAACAGATTCACCACCTGTCTCGTTTTTGGTCTACTCGAAATTCTCGTAAGATTATATTTTCCATACTATCTCTATTCATTGAGTGTCATAAAAGTAAACATTTAAGAATGATGTGGAATTCATTAAATATAAAATGATGCATCAAAGCCTGAATAAATGGAAAATATATATACTATGGTAACCCACGCAGATGCGGAGACTTGCTTGAAACGGGATGAGAAATCTCCGATGAAATACTAGAAATGGAGGAGAGAGTAGGGAGAGATTTCATTCTTGTTAGCTAAACAAAGATGAAGATGAGAATCCGTCTCTATTCCCACTTTGCTCCATTAGCTTTATATATATAAATTTTACAAAATACCTTTGAGCTTTTAAGATTATATGGATGTTTTAAAATTTATGTTGAAACTTTTTTCTTTTCAGACTATGAGTTGTATTGTTGAAATTTTAACTTTTTACAAACTTTGAGAATTAAACATTTTAATTATATTTTTTTGGAAATGGAATATTATTATCTTTATTAGAAAATTTTATAACTTGTATTGAAAATGATCCATTTAAACCTAGAAAATTTTAAAAAATATATTTAGTTGAGATTAAATTAAAAAAAAATAAAAAGAAAAGAGAATTTTTTCTATAGAGAAGCTAGAGATCATGCAGAGAATATTACCAAATTACTTTCTTTAAATATTAACTTATAACTATATTGAATGAAAAATATTGCATTTTAGTTTTCTAATGATCATGGTTACAATAAAATGAAAAAAATAGACTCGTTCCTAACAAGCTTTAGCTACATAATTGAAACGCCGTCCACAATAATTTCATACACTAAACTATATACACAGGCATTAATAATGATTACAGTCCAAGCTTACTCCCACGACCTCCTTCCGAGTCCCCTGTGCCCGAAGGACTGCGTCAAAGGCCGCATTGCCTTTGTATTCTACACCTCACTGTACCTACTAGCGATCGGGTCGGGCGGGGTACGAGGGGCCCTACCGGCGCTCGGGGCGGATCAGTTCGACCAAAAGGATCCAAAGGAGGCCAAGGCTTTAGGCACATTTTTCAACTATATGTTGCTTAGTGTTGTGATTGGAGCTGCTGTGGGAGTGACTTTGATTGTTTGGGTTGCTGTGAATAAGGCTTGGTATTGGGGCTTCTTCATTTCAGCTTTGGCTGCTACTATTGGGTTCATTGTGTTTGCCATTGGAAAGCCCTATTATCGCATTCAACTGCCTGGTCGAAGCCCAATTTTGAGGGTTATTCAGGTCTTTTCTCTTTCTTCCCTTCTAATCTTAACCTAAAATGTTTTCGTTTTAGTCTTTCAACTTTCGAGATATTCTTTATATTGTCGTTATGATTTGTGAAGTCTTGAAAATTAGATATTTTGGACTCGTGTTTCTTTAAGTCTTTTCACAATTAAGAAAATAACTATTTTCTTGGTTGTTTTTCATAATTAACCTATACATGCGTGATTCTAGTACATATTAAATATATATTTGGAGTTTTACGATATGAATTTGTTAGTGTTTTCTTAGTTAGTTTAGATTATAGGTTGAAAATACATTATTTGAAAGCATAGAGATCAAAATAGGATAATGGAAGCTAAAATAGGAATTTTAAAAATTTTTGGGTCAAGATGGAAAAGTTTTAAGAATTTAGACATCAAAATGGAAATTCAATGTTTTGTCTTTGTTTATGCCTTTCAAATTACTTCCTCATTCTTTAAAAGTTCTCATTTCATCTGCAAACAAGGTTTAAGATATCAATATCGACAAAAATATTGAAGTTTTAATTTTACAAAATTGTGAATAAAATTACTGATAAAGTCTCGATGTTGATGAATCTTTTTAGAAAATTATAAAAATTTTAAAAAATTATTAAATAAACTTTCAATAATTTCTAAACAAGTTAACATGTTTATTATCTATTATTCTATTTAATCAAGTTAAATGTCAAATATTCACCTCTCATGTTGATACCAAATTCCTAAAAGAGTGAAAATATTGAGATGTCAACAAAAATTTAATACTTTATCACTATGTTTAGTACAAGTTTTCAACCTTAGAAATGAGAATATTTTATTCCAAGACATTTCATATTCCCATCCATAAAGGTTTTTCATAACCACCCAAATTGGTGAGTTTTCTCGATTTCTAATGATTTATCTCTCTCGCTTACTTTTTATCTTTTCATTTTATTTATTTTTCTTCTTTGTTGATATTGGTTAATTTATTTATTTTTTATAAATATGTTTAGATTAAATTTATGATTGACCTATATAATTAATTTTATTAATAACAATGCTAATATAATAATTTATTTTATTGCTATGAATTAATATGAAAAACCATAATCTTTTAAAAAAATATATGAATAATCATAATTATATTTCCTTAAATCTCTTTTTATTGGTAATATAAATTAACATCGTAAATTATTTATTAAAATCATTAATTAGTCTTTAAAAAATATTAATTAATTAACTAATAATAAAATAAGTTAATTTTTCAATTGGACAATCTTGTGTACTTGTAATTCTAGTTTTAATATATAATTATAATTATTTTTTAAAATTAAAAACATTGTTTGATGATTTAAAATCAATTAGTTTATATCAACTTCTTTTGTATATATATATAAGGTTGATAATTGACATTAAACATTTAACTAATTACTTCTTTAATTAAAAAAAATCTAAAAGAAGAAAGAAAGTAGATATTTAAGTTAATTATCAATATTTTTAATAAAATTTGATATTGATAACAATGTACCATATAAAAAATTTAATTAATAATAAATATATTAAATTGGAGGATGAGTTGATAAATTTAATTAAATTTTAATGGCTTAAAATTGATTTAATAACTTAATGTAATAAAAATAAATTAACAAACAAAAGTTAATTATTAAAATTAATTTTTATTATTTTTATAATTACATAAAAAAATATTACACATTTGGATATCCTATTCTCATTTTTATACATCCTATTCTTATATATTCTTTATCTTCAAGTATATAAAACCTTAAACCAAACGTCGCGAAAGAAATGAAATTAGATATTGGGTTGTCTTGTGGCAGGTTATTGTTGTGGCGATTAAAAATCGACGGCTACGATTGCCGGACAATCCAAATGAATTGTACGAGATTAGTGACAAACATTATATGGATTCAATTCACTCTAAAATTCTTCACACCAATCAGCTCAGGTGATTTTCTATATTATATTTTTTTCCACTTCCTTTCTCAAATATGATCAATTTTCTCTATATAATTTCAGCTAAATTTTATTTGAGTTTACTTATTTCTTTTTAAATCAATAACATACGAAGGTCGGAGTTCGAATCTTTCTAACTCTTTTAGATATTAATAATATGTCTTAATTAGTTGAATTATATTTAAGATAACGAATATATATACACATGTATATGATATTTATAAAAGTTTTAATGGATCAATATGGTCATTTTAATATGCTTATATCATATATTGATACAATTTTCTTTTAGTATTTTTTTATTGGTGTTTTTGTCATATGTATTAAAATTCAAGTCACTTAATATTGAAAAATTAAGCTTTTAAAAATATAAAAATTAAATTTGAGTAATTTAAGCCCCGTTTGATAATCATTTTGTTTTTTAAAATTAAATCTAATTTTTCCTTTGTTATTTACTTTTCACCAATGGTTTTAAAAAACCAAACTAAATTTTGAGAACTAAAAAAATAACTTTCAAAAAGTTGTTTTTGTTTTTAGAATTTGCCTAAGAATTCAACCATTGTACTTTAAAATATACAAATCATTGTAAGAAATGTAAATGAAATAAACTTAATTTTCAAAAGCAAAAACAAAAAACCAAATGGTTATCAAAGGAGACATTAGTAAAAAAAAAATTTAAACCCATATTCTATTTGAAACTAAGTCAAACTCAGATAAACTAGTTTGAAACTAGACCATGACCAAAACTATAATCTAAAGTAAAAGAAAAAAAGAAGTATATTATGACTATTTTTGTCTCACTAATGTGTTTCTATATCCTTTGTCATATAATTGAGAAGTTAAGTACCTATTGCAAATACCACTTTCATTGATATTTATCAATAGGGCTAGTTCCATAAATAGAATTCAAGCCCAAAATAATAGAATATGTTGTACAAGAATAAAATAATTGCATATATAAATCAAAAAATGGTAAAAGACTAAAAAACTCATGCCTAGCCACCATTTTGCTCGTTTCTTACTAGTTTTCTTAAATTAAAAGCTCACTGATAGCTGTTATCATTGATAGCTTCTATCAATTGCTATCGATGATTATTACTATCAGTGATAGCTTTCAATTTGAGAAAAATTAATACAATCTTGAAATATTAACTTTTAACTTGCTATCAATTTTTAATAGCTATCATCAATTGGAATCAACCTTGAAATATCAACACTTAAGGCTATCAGTGGCTATCGATGATAGATTTATAAATAGTGATCAACAACTTTGATTACCACAGTAGCTATCACTAATAATCTTTTATCATGGCTATCACTGATAGCAACTATCAGTCGCTATCACTGATAGACTTTCATCAATTTGAATCAACCTTGAAATATTAATACTTAACACTATCAATGATAGAGTTCTATAACTGGTTATCATCTTTGAAAGAAACTCGATATATAGATATCACCTAAATTCTATCACCGATATCACTAACATCACTCATATTATGGTTATCAGTGATAACTTCTTTCATTGATAACATCATTGATAAGAAGCTATTAATGATCTCGCTTATATCATGCTATCAGTGATAGTTCTCTATCACCGATAACATGCTATCAGTGGTAGCTTCTATCATTGATAACGTGCTATCGGGTAGCTTCTATCATCGATAACATGCTATTAGTATTAGCTTATATCACTGGTAACATGCTATTAGGTAGTAGCTTCTATCAATCATAGTCACTGAACACCTTTTTGCCCATTTCTTGTCCTTCCCAAACATTTATAAGTCCTTTTTCTTTTCTATGATAGCTTCTATCACTGATAAACATGTTATTAATGATAACTTCTAGGCGTTCCACTTACATTTTAGTTCGAGATTCAACTTTATTAATTAAATTCACTAAGTTGGCATCAATGATAAATTTCTATAAGTGGCTATTAACTATGAAAATATAATCAAAGATTAAGCTATCAATGATAGAAAATATTAGTGGCTATCACCGATAGACTTTTATTCGATATTTATATTTATTATTTGTTATAATAATCAAACTTGATGATTGACTTGTTGGTGTTAAGTTACTTATGAATTGAGTACTTTCAAGTCTTGAGTATGAAACTTAGCCTCATAATTCTTGTGGAAAAAAAGGGGAAGAAGAAAAAATTCAAATAAATGAAAGAAAAATTTTAAAAATAAGAGAAAGAGAAGAAGTAAAAATTAAAGAAAATAAAAAGACTAAAAAGAAAAGAAGATATGCAACAAGACAAGACAAGGGAGGAAAAAATTGGAAATTAAAAAAAAATTCAAAGATTGACTATTCAACTCATCCATATTTGTAAATATTTTTAAAATGTAATATACTTTTAGATTTTTTTTCTTTTATTCTACTATCTATTACAAATATCCTTATCGATAGTTACCTTTCTTGTTTAGGATGTGGTCCAAATAGTAAATTGATGTCTATAAGAAAAATATGTGAATTTGTTATTAGATCATCTTCGTGTTGTCAAAGATAATTAATAGTTATATCTTAATACTTAGTAATATCTTAATACTTACGAGAAATTATTTGAAAAAGGCTCATCATAAGATGCTTAACAATTCTATACTATTAAATATATAAGAGAGAAACAATGATAAAGTATCTCGAATAATAGATTTTCGAATCTACGTCTAATAGTTATTAGTGGTTGGGAATTAGGATTGACAAAAATCTCAGTGGGGTTAGGTCCCTACAAGTACCCGTCCTGATCGGGGCAGAGAATCTCCAATTTTATCGGGGATGGGATCAAACTGGGGACCTAAAACGGGTCCCTAAACTGAGGATGGGGCAGGGATGAGGAGGGTATCCCCACGCCGTCTCCATCCTGAATAATTGTTTTAATTTTTCAATACATACATACACACACACATATATATATATAACAATAGCTTTAAAGCTACCGTTTTTGTTTTTTTTTGTTTTACTTTTTTTTTTTAATTTCATTTCATAATATAATTCATTTTTAACTTTTATTAAATTTTAAAATAAAGAAATATTAAAATATTTTTAATTATTAATTTAAATAAATAAAACAATAATAATACCAACTTGTTACCTATAAAGAGTACCATTTCAATATAAATACAAAAATTTATTGATTTTAAATAAAAATAATAAATAATAAAAAAATAATAGATGGGGAATTTTTTCTTGCGGGGACTCGATCCCCAAATGTGAATTCCCGACTTCGACCCGACTCCTCAAAATGGGGAATGGGACGGGGATGAGGATTAAAAATCTCCACGGAGATGGGGATGAGAAGTGCATCTCCGACCTCACTCCGCCCCATTGTCAACCTTTTGGAATAAATATTGTAATCTTTGAGTTTCTTGACAAGATTGCAATTATCCCAAAAGTACATGGAATGATAGATTTTCGAATCCACATCTGACTCTTATTAAGAGTTAGAATAAATGTTGTAATGGTAATGGTGATCTCATCAGGTTTCTTGACAAAGCTGCAATTATCCCAAAGGACATAGAAGCAGAAGAATGGAAAGTTTGCAGTGTGACTCAAGTAGAAGAAGTGAAGATTATAACAAGAATGGTGCCCATCTTCATTAGCACCATAATCATGAACACTTGTTTAGCACAACTTCAAACATTCTCAGTTGAACAAGGCAACACAAGAATCATGGACAAAAGCCTTGGCCATTTTCAATTCCCAGCTCCATCGATCCCTGTTATTCCATTGGTCTTCATGGCCTTCCTCATCCCCCTCTACGAGTTCGTCTTCGTCCCCTTCGCTCGCAAAATCACCCACCACCCCTCGGGCATCACTCAGCTCCAACGAGTCGGGGTCGGCCTGGTACCGTTAAAACTACTCCTAAACTCAAAAGCTTATTTCATTTTTTTTAAAGTTTCGAAAACATCAAATTATCTATTTTTATCTTTCAAAATGTTAATTTAAGTTTCTACCTAAAAACAAAAAGTTTTTTTTCCAGTCATTTTAATCATTTTTCTGAAGTAATTTATATGACTCCCATGATTACAATGCCCACACCAATTAAACATAGTAATACATTTACTTGAATTTAATTACCTTATAAGTTTATTCTTGTTGAAAGTAATTATAATCCATTTGTTAAAAAAAGGTTGTCAAGCCATGAAAATAATTGGTTAAATGTGAAATGAAAAAGGTAAAGACTAAAATAATTTTATTTAGAAAAATGGAGGAACTCAAATAAACATTTTGAAAAGTTTAAAGAGATGAGAATATAAAATTTAAATATGAGTTTGAAATAATTTTATGAAAAAAAGTACTTTTAAGTAAACACTTTAGAACAAAACACTAACTAAATACATTTGGTGTCTACATAATTTAAGGTATATATATTATAGGACGTAGGCATACTTAATCTTTTATACATATTCTTTAACAGGTTCTCTCGGCGATATCGATGACGGTGGCAGGGCTCGTGGAGGTGAAGAGACGACATCAAGCGACAGAGCACCCAAACGAGCCGATAAGTTTGTTTTGGCTATCCTTTCAATATAGTATATTTGGAATAGCAGACATGTTCACCCTTGTGGGGCTGCTTGAGTTTTTCTACAAGGAAGCCCCCGTAGGGATGAGGTCCCTTTCAACTTCCTTCACATTTCTCTCCCTTGCTCTTGGCTATTACTTGAGCAGCATCTTTGTCAATGTTGTCAACAAAGTCACTAAAAAGATAGCACCAAGCAAGAAGGGATGGGTTGAAGGCCTTATTCCTGAGGATTTGAACTACAACAACCTCAATCTATTTTATTGGTTTTTGGCCATTCTTAGTATTTTGAACTTTTTTCATTACTTGTATTGGGCATCCTGGTATAAATATAAGACTGAGGAGCAGATTGCGGAGTTGAATGGAGGAGGAGAGATGACTAAGGAACCGATTGCAGAATTGAATGACGGACGAGAAAGAGAGACGACCAAAGAGCCAATTGCGGAGTTAAACGGAGGAGAAGAAGAGACTAAGGAATCGATTGCGGAGTTGAATGACAAAGGAGGAAGAGAGACCAAGGAGTCCATTGCGGAGTTGAATGGAGGAGGAGGTGATGATATTCCTATTCTCCATGAGGAGGGGAGCGGAGTAGACGCCAAGGCTCATCATGGTGAAGAAAAAGAAGCGAATTTGTGAAAAAAATAGAGTTTGTTGTTGACTCTATTGAACACATGAAATAGGATCAACTTGTCCATAGAAGCTTTTGATAAGCTATTATCTAGGTTTCCATATGAATTTCATCTTAATGTTGATAGTTTTCTTATATAATATGTCATATTTTCTTTGGGTGTCATAAAAAGTAAGTTAATTTTTTTCTAAAAGAATGTGTCACATAATATTATATTGTTGTTGAGGGGTTAATTAAGAGGAAGGGAAGTGATCTGTTAGGGATGTTTAGAAGGTTGGCCTTGGAGGAAGTGATCTAGGGAATCTATTGAGCTTATTTGGTTGGCTGAAATTTAAAATCACTTTATCCCCAAATAGAAAAGAGATTGATGCTCAAATTATAGCTATGCTAATGCCTTAGCTTCTTTCACCAAAGATGAGATGCTTTTTGTTCATTTGATAGAGGCCCATGTTTGTAAGGTACCTACAAAATGGTTCCAATTATTGGTTCACATGCAACACATTATATGCCAACGTATCTACACCAAATCCCCACAAAATTGTCCATTCAAATGCAATTAGCACACAACAACTACTATACTTTGAACTCTTAAAGGAAAGAAGTGTTTTAAGAAAAAAAAAAAAACTTTTTTGTTTGGATGTGATTTATATATACAATATGAAGATACTCGTTAATAGGTAACTGAGTTATTCTTGATTGACAAAGAATGGTAAAGTATGGAAAGATTTGTTATTAAGACAAACGAGTTCAAATTTATGCATATGACACCATATTTTGATAGAAGAGTTGCTAAAAGAAGACTATATATTAGGTACAATGGAGGATTATTAAGGAAAAAAAGGAAAAAAAAAAAAAAAAAGAGATTTAAAAGATTATAGATGAGAGTAGATGAATGAATGACTTTTAAAAGAGAGATTTGATGTCCTTTGTTTCAAAGGAGGTTTGTTGGGAATTCATAGATAGTTTCACATATCGGATAAGGGTCATAAGAATCCGTCAAGTATAACCTTCTATGACATATAAAGCTTTTGGGTGAAATCAAAATTAAACATTTGACGTCGATATTTTATTGATATATCATCGACATTTCATAAAATTGAGACCTTGATATTTTTCTATGGACCATTTTAAACATTGATCACACATGCCATTTTAATCAAATAAGATTAAGTTACGAGTTTATAAGTCCCCTTACTTTTAAGGTTGTGTTTACACAAGTCCTCAAAACTTTTACTTTTGTATCTAATAGATTATTGGACTTTCAATTTTGTCTAACTAATAGATGTAAATCTATCATTTTCTTAATCTCAACATATTTATTATATACAAAATTGAATTATATATGTGTTTTATTAATAGAATCCATATACTTTTCAATGTTATGCTTAATTGAGTCCATTTTCTTAAATAAGATAAACATCTAATAAGTCCAAATCCAGAGATAACCCTACTTGACACAAAATTAAGATTTTCATAAGCATTTTTCTTTTAAGTTCAATACATATAATCTCAAACGTTTAAAGACAGAGCTTGTAATTTAACATCAAATTCATTCTTGGACAATAATGTCCTAAAGGTGTTAAATACATATACATGCATAATTTATATTATAAGAGACATAATATATATAATATGAATGTATATTTGAAGTATGTTATTAATAATTTTTTTTTGTAATATATAATTGTTATATAAGTCAGTAATGAAATATATATAAAGCATGATACTACCTTAAGTAACTTATAAATGTTATAATTTACTAAGTAGGTCAGTTACATGCAATGTATGATTTTAATTTGTTTCATTTATTTATAATTATTATAACTAATTGAAATTAGAAATTAAAATCGATAATTCAAAATTGCATGCAAACATTAGGTTAAAAATTCATTTTTTAAAAATAGTTTTAAAATATGAATCACATAGACCTAAGATTACTTTTCTAATTATATTAAAAATTTAAGTTTAATCTTTTAATCAGTATAATATGACTAAATTGATTCTTAACTAAAAGATTAACATTGTAACAAATAAGAGACCTTTTTTCTAAGCCACTAGAAGAAATTCGGGCTTTAATGTCGGTTGGTCCCCACATTAAAGATAGTGTTATTAAAGCCCATTAATGTCGGTTGCCTTTACTGTTGGTTTTAAACCAACATTAAAGGGCTTCAATAACACCAATAACACAGCCTTTAATGTCGGTTGTTACCGACATTAAAGGTCTTTAATGATTAAAGCCTGTCGGTTGCAACCGACATTAAAGCCTATTTTTTTTTATTTTTTATTCTTAACCAAAAGCCCGAATCTGTCCGTTTTATCAATTATTGTCCGTTTTTTAAAGTTCCCTTACCAAATCCATTTTTTTGGTAAAAAAGTATAACATGACACATCATCATCGAACGCTATGGCTATGACATATTATTCATGTATGGATTGTAAATCTATTACATTTAATCCGCAAATTCTGCTATAGAATTATAATTTAAAAGGCGTACAATAATTCAGGCCTTGAAAACACAAATTACAAGTAATACAAAGATTATGATTTTATAAGAGCAACAGAATCTTCCGTGTAAGGGCAACACAATTTTATTTGTTTACAAATTTGGGAGAGTTTGAGAGATTAAGAGATGTAATATACGTTGTTGAGATGGACTTCATTATCAGGATTCTTCTTCTTCAGCTCATCCAACAACTACAGAAGAATTGGAAAGATTTAGAATTTAACTTCAACTTAACAAGTAAAGTTACTGCACACAATAAAAGTGAGTAGTAGACCTTGGCCAGGCGCATGGAGGGTCCTCCAAGTTTCATTTTCTTCATAATAATGTTGCGAGTTTCCGATAATAAACTCTCCCTTCGCATCCTTTCGCTTGTCGATACTCCCGTGGTAATCAGATCCATGTCAATAATTCTTGAAAGTTTATTGCAAAGAAGCAAAATTGAAGTTAGGATATGAGTTAAGAAAACACACATCACAACACACAAGAACAATATCAAGTTCTAAAATAAAATTCTCTTAAACCTAACTTCTAGCCGAGAGCTATACCTTGAACATATAAATTTATACAACACAAATTAAGCACCTACCTTTAAACGATGTTTTCAGCATGCCCGTTTTCTTTCAGCATCATCTGGAGGTTCTTCAATAATGTAGCGCAACAGTTGTTCCACCTGGGCTCTGTCCCGTAGACTGAAGGCAAAAAGAATTGTCCATTAAAATATCTGGATGAATCATAAAGACCCATTCCTGCTCATATTAATCATACATGATACAATTCTAACACCCAAGCTCATAAGACAAGGACATTGAACAATATTGAAATAGACCATATATGATAGCAAAAAGAATCAGATCAATAGTAATAGAACAAGCAAATGATATAATGGAGAAAGTGTCCTACAAGTTAACTAAACGACTGTTGAGGGCTTTGCATTCTTGGATTATTTCTTCTTCATCGAGAAGCTCTTCCAATGAGAAATTCTCTTTGTCTAAAATTGATTCCACTTGAAAGTGAAACAAATTAAGATAATTAGGCATTGCAAGTATGCATTTGTAGGAACATCAGTCCTTATTTTAGGGCTTTGACATTTACTTCAATTTACATGCCTCTCTTGAATTTTAAGAAACACCATACAATAGAAAGAATTTATAAGCCTACAATGCAACACTTTCCCAAGGAACATTGGAAACCTATTCAATATCAATCTTTTAAAAGACTATAGTAACTTATTCCCTGAGGTTTGTCTCAAGACAAGACTCTAGATTTACGTCTCCTTTGACTATAAGAGGCTCACACCTCTCATGAAAGGTCTGAGAGGCTTACGCCTCTACAAAAATGCACTAAGTCTCTACACGCATATAATGTAGAAGAATAATATGAATATGCCTCCTTCAAAAATATAAAAGTTTGAGTTAGCAATTTGAACTATTACTACATTAGTTATCGAGACTTTAAAAGCATTGAAGACAAAATTTATAGCATAAGTCAATCTTATTAATAGTGGTGAGGTTATAGGTATCCTCTTACAAGTTACAATTTTTGAAGTGGCTCGGGGGTGATTCTTTTATACTTTAAGTGGCTGTTGAGTTTATCTTAGTGAAGCAATAAAATGCTTCATATTAAATATGTCATCAAAATTGCTGCATGAGAGCTTAGTGTTAACATACTTCAATTTTTGTAAAAGAAAGTACCCAAATCACAGATTGCAAGAAAATGAACATACCTAGGGTCCGCCCAAAAAGATGTTTTATCAAGTTCTGGGACAACCAATGTCAAGTTCAAAAGCGAGCTACAGTCACCATATCACATATCTGAAATGCTTAATTAGATGAGTCCAATATAACATCCTTTCAAGGAAACTACAAACAATAATAATGGGCACAAATTGGGAAAACGAGGGGAAAGAAGTATCAAGTCAAACAGTGCACACCGTAGCACGAATCTGATTTAAGCCCCCATTGCAGGACACCTGAAGATAACCATTACTTGAATAGTTTCCTGCACAAATTGAGATCATAATTTTAGAGGTTGAATGAAATGGAAGCCAGATTAGAATGGATGAGTTACACAAGTAGCTCAACAATGTCCCCCTATGGATGATGTTTATTTAGATCAATATCAAGGTGAATAGAGAGTGTGTTTATAATAAGTGGGAGAGGGACGTGTGACAATAAATCCCTCAATCTCTCTCATTAGTTTGAAGAAGTTTCATGCACGGTCTCATTGTTGACTTTTTGGCCTTTAACCTCAAATTAATTAGTTTTAATCCTCAACCGTAGAAATGATCAAGTTCGTTCTTGCTTCCGGAAAAAGAACGTTGTAACGTTTCGACTCTAACCTGTGGAAAGTGTTAAGTTCGTAGTGACATATCCAAGAGGAGCTTGGGAAGTGGATGTAGGCCAATTGTGCCAAATCATTATAAAATTCTTGGTGTCAATTTCTCTATCCTTCTCCTCTTTAATTTTGCAATTAATTTGTTATTATATTTTATTGCTTGAAATTAATTGCAATTTTTGTTCTTGAAATTAATTATTCATATTGGATTATTTTGATTGGTTGTTCTTGAATTTTTACCTCTATTATTAATCTTGTTTGGAGAGCCAATTTGTGTACTTTAAGTAGTATTATGAACTTATTGATTATTTTGAGTTGAATTATTTTGCATGAAATTATTGTTTAAATTACTTGTTAGCAAAAAGTCTATTAGTTATTTAATTGGGCTCACATTTGTAAAAAGTTTTCATTAAGTTAAATAAACCATATTCACCTTCCTCTAGAGTTGTCATACCGATCCTACAATTGGTATCAAAGAAAGGAACTCTTCTACATAAATTATTTTTTAAATATTATTTTGATATATAAAATATCTTATTAATATTTTTAAGAAATTATTTGAAAGCTTAATTGCTAGAGTTATGCCAACTTTAGATGATTGTGTTGATAGACCTCCATTGTTTGATAGTAATAGAAATATGATGCTTGGAAAAATAAAATGAAAACTTTTGTACTTGTATGGATTTAAATGTTTTGTATGTTTGTGTGCATGATTTAACTAAATTAGAATAGAACAATGAATTAATGCTTACATTTAATGTTTAAGCCATAAATATTATACATTGTGCATTAGAGAGACAAATTTGTTTTGACAATTTTAATTAATATATTGATGATAACAAACTTACTTTTATTTATTGACAATTTGATTGTTTTGAAGTGTGTATGTGTAGATCTTGGAACAACGATTTCAACCAATTTGAATCGCCTAAGTCAGACCTCAAATGAAGAAGCAATAATCAAAACAAAATTAACGAAAAAATCCTGAGCTGATGATGTGGCAAAATTTTTCTCATCAAAGTGAACCAATTGAAAGGTGCTACTTGAAGCAATAGAGGAGAGACACATGGTGGGCTTTTGATTTTTGGATTGGTTTTCAAAAGAAAATGAATTTAAATGGAAAATGAATTTAATATTATTTTATGTTTGTGTCTATTGGCTAGTTTTTTACACATGGTATGTTTTTTTTAATTTTTGAATTGACTTTAAAGAGAATGAATTTAAAAAGAAAATGAATTAAAAGGAAAATGAATTTAATATTATTTTATGTTTGTGTCTATTGATTAGTTTTGGACACATAGTGAATTTTTGCTTTTTATCGGGTTTTTAAAAAGAAAATGAATTTAAAAGAAAAATAATTTAATATTATATTTTGTTTGTGTCTAACGACTAGTTTAGTTTAAAATCTCCACCATTGATTTTTCTTTTCCAAGATCAAATGGTTCAAATTAAATGTAGTTTTCAACAAATTTTCTCTCTATTTAAACTCATCTTCTTCTCCAAATTACATGAACAATTATTTTCAATCCTCCATAACTCATTAAACCACCATTATTGTTGCTCTCTTCAAACTTTAATTTTTCTTCTTTTCATTTTCTTCTTGAGAGAGATGTTTTATATTGTGAGGATTGTTTAGTTGTGAGCTAAAATTTGTAAATCCACTCTTGTAGAGAGTTTGTCAAGTGTACTCTTTATTTTTACAAACATTTTGTAGGGATTGTTCTTGATCCTGAAAAAAGAGTTGTTGCAACGGTTTGATAATCCTCAACAGTGGAAAGGATCGAGTTCGTTCTTGCTCCCGAAAAAAAGAACGTTGTAGCGGTTCAACTCTAAGCTCTAGAAAGAGTCAAGTTTGTAGTGACATATCCAAGAGGAGCTAAGGAAGTGGATGTAGATCAGTTGTGCCGAACTACTATAAAATTGTTGGTGTCAATTTCTCTACTCCCTCCTCTTTAATTTTGCAATAAATTTGTTATTATATTTAATTGCTTGAAATTAATTGCAATTTTTGTTCTTGAAATTAATTGTTCATATTGGATTATTTTGATTGGTTGTTCTTGAATTTCTACAACCATTATCAATCTTGTTATGAGAGCCAATTTGTGTACTTTAAAGTCGTATTATTAACTTATTGATTATTCTGAGTTGAATTATTTTGCATGAAATTATTGTTTAAATTACTTGTTAGCAAAAAGTCTATTAGTTTATTTAATTGGGCCCACATTTGTAAAAAGTTTTCATTAAGTTAAATAAACCATATTCACCCTTCTAAGGTTGCCACATCAATCCTACACTCGTAGCACCTTGAGTGTCCCCTTAAGGATGACATTATTGTATGACACTTTATTCAAACTCCAGAAATGGATAGGATTACTTTAGATTCATGTCCCAATTGGTTTTTCTCTACGGTTGGCTCATCGGGGCGGAACTTTAGAATATAAAATGAGAGGTTACACTTACAAGAATTGTTAAGCGAGTTTAACAATTACTGGACCGAACAATGGTGGTTGATAGTTACAGTAACAAGGAGTTGTTCTATCTATTAGTTGAGATTGTCTCATTCCAGTGAAGGGGCACCTGATCATCCTATAGTAGCTTTTGTCCTGCCTCATTGAAACATCATTGTAAAATAGATGTCACTTAGGCTACATTAGATTATTTTGCTAAAAATGATTGGTTTTTCTAAGTGATTTAATGCAAATAGACTAATATAACTTATTCATAATGACTTCCACAACGCTTAATTTACTCGCCGCTAAGAAATTAACGGGCAAAAATTACACATCTTGGAAAAATATAATCAACACAATCCTAATCCTCAATGACCTTTGTTTTGTCCTAATGGAGGACTGTTCTTCCTAGGGGTGTACATAGTCCGGGTTAGGAGATTTTTGTGGACTAACCCAAAAATTCGGGTTGGCTAATAATGAACCCTATTAGTTCATTTTTTTAGGGTCAACCTAACCCAACCCAATCCAAAATTTTCGAGTTGGGCCGGGTTGGATCACCGGTTCTGTTACGATCGTTTACCAAATGGCAAATGCTATACGATCGCCTACCAATACTATACGATCGCCTACCTAAACTATACGATCGCCTACCAATGCTATACGATCGCCTACCAATGCTAAACGATCGCCTACCAAATGCTCAACGATCGCTTACTAAATCCTATACGATCACTGAGTAACAAAATGCTATACGATCACCTATCCAATACTATACGATCGCCTACCTAATGCTATATGATCGCTTACCAAATGCTACACGATCGCTGAGTAACAAAATGTTATACGATCGCTGTAAAATCCGAACCCTAATTACTTTAAGTAAGAGTAAGTAATGAGATGTCTCCTAATGAGTTAAATGAAGCCATGTTTTAGGAAGGTTAGAGGCTGGAAGCAAGAAGAAATAAGCTTTTGTGTAGCTAAGTGTAAAACCCGAATTCAAAGTTTCCTAAATAAGCATGTTTGGCTAAAGGAATATATATTAAATATCATATAAGTAGAAATCCATGTTATTTATAGGATTTGTTGAGAAAGGAAAAGAAAAACATGTTAAATAAGGAAACTCACTTGTTGGTTTGGCACGTGGCAGTTAATCCATGAATTTGGGAGGCGGTAAGAAGATTAAAAGGGAAAAGGAACTTCGAAAGCTTGGTTTTGGGCAATCTACATGAGAAAATTTAGTGAAAGTAGTGTCATTTGAAAGTTGAGAGAATCTAGTTTTCAAGGTTTTCTTGCCGGAGGAAGATGGCAAGAGAAAAAGAACAGAAAGTGATGAAATTACAGAAGAGATAGAATCTCGGGTTAATCAGAGCCTGAGGTAAAAATTGAAAGCTCTAGGCCAAACTATAAGGAAGGTTTGGTTGAAATTTTAAGGTAGAAAGTTAACTCAATTCTAAACATGTTTGTAGAAGGAAGTTTCTTCAAAAGAGGTCTGGATTTTGATTTATGAATTTTTAAAGTTGTAATAGAGAATCTGAGCATAAGTAGACAACTGCTTGGGAAGAATAAGCAAACAGCTCACCGTAGAGATTATAGCGAGATTTTGTGACGAGGATCTCGCTAATGAAGGAAATATCGCTAATTTTGTGAAGAGGATCTCGCTCTAGAAGGGAATCTCGCTAGAAATTGGGCTAATTATCGTTGGTGTCGCTGGTAAGGTGAGTATCGCTGGTGTCGCTGATAAGGTGAGTATCACTAGGATGAAGGTTTGCTAGGAAAAGCTTGATTTCACTCTAGAGGATCTCGCTGATTTCGCTCTAGAGGATCTCGCTGATCTTGCTCTAGGGGATCTTGCCAGTAAAGCTGTCATTGTTGATGAAAGTTCCTTTAATAAATGAACTATTTGAGGTATTTTACTAAGAATTCTCAGTAGTTTAACCGGGAATTATGTCCTTTCAAGCCAAGAAGAGCTAGGAGGAGCATATAACCCGTTAAGAGGCCAACGAGCTGTGAGTGACTATGTGATGACTTACTGTTCTAATGATTTAGAAACTGTGATTTCTTTGAAGTTATTTCTCATGTTAAGTGTCAAAATGAATTGCCGAGCAACATATTTGTGAAATTGTTTCTCATGCTAAGTAAAGCATGTTTTCCATGGAATTGACATGATTTAGATATGTTATATTGTCCAAATACTTTTAGTATGTTTAAGTAACTCCATTTTTATGATGAACCAGTATGATGGGTGAACTAGTATGATGAATTGAGCACTAAGTGTTCAACTAAAGATTTATGACTAGTTATATGACGGATACTGAAGGACAATGAGAAGATATCCTTTCAACTAAATGTTTATGACTAGGTATATGACGGATACTAAAGGACAATGAGAAGGTATCCTAAGGATACTGAAGGACAATGAGAAGGTATCCTAGTCAAGTACTTAAGGTATGACGGTACTCAGTTATAACCACGTGCACGTAGGTAATACGACGTCGAGGGATTGAGCAATAGGGTTCTCCCCGCCGAAGGTTGATAATGAGGGTTAGATCTAATAGTTCACTCTCAACTAATGATAAGGGCAGTCATTTCTTCTCCTAGGCTAGAAGGATAGTTTAGAATTACTAATGCTTATGAATGTTTATCAACGCATGATGTTACTAATGTAGTAGGTTTCCAAGTATGTTTTCCATATCTAACGCATGCTAATAGTTTCTACAAGCTAGTTCAACATGATTTAAGTCAACTTATGTTACAAAGTTTGAAGCATGCGTTAGGGTTAAAGCTAAGGTTGAATGAAGCTTGATGTACTATGTTTTAAATACCTAAGATTTTGAAAGTACATGCGTTGATATTCCTAAACATAATGAAAAGGAATATTAAAGGTGGAGAAGGTATCTTAAAGAGTTTTCTATGCTTTATTCAAGAACTTGATAGCTTAAGTGAGCCGGATACTGAAGGTAAGGAAGGTATCTGAAAAAATGTACCTAAGGTGTTGACGGTACATAGAAAACTCCACGTGTCGTAGGTAGTTCTGAATGAGAGGCCGAAGTATGGGTCTCCTAGGCTATATACCAGCAAAGGGAGACCGAAGTATGGGTCTCTTGGCCGATAATAGATGTTGGAAGCTAGAGCGATGTATGCTCGTTCTCAACTAAGGAATAATGATGTTTAATAGTGGTTTTAAAGGTTTTATGTACACGTTTGCTTGGTATACTTTAGTTTCAATATTATATTTTCAAGCTTTCGATTTTGAGCATGGGATTTATATTTTTATTAAGTCACTTACTGAGCTTTTAGCTCACGTTTTCAAATGTTTTCCTTTCCAGGTAGCGTCAGTTCCCAAAAGACTTTTTTGCTGTTGCTCTGCCACTCAAAGAAACAAGTGGAAGGAAGCATAATTGAAGACCTATGTTAGTTAGTACACATGTGTATGTCTAGTGACTAGTATTCTCGATGGGGCTCACTAGGTTGTAATATCCATGTATGCGCAATGTTACAAAACCCTGTAATGTAAATGTATTAAGTTCTGAGTTAATTTGTATGTATTCAAGGTTTGAGCGATATTTAACAGGTAAGATAGCCAGTAAGTGCCATCAAAAGGGTTGGTAATTGCTGCCGTCACCATTCCGTCCACGTTAGAAGGGTAATCTGGTGCGGGGTATGAAAATCGCCTACTCAATGTTATACGATCACCTACTAAATGCTATATAATCGCTTACCAAATGTTACACGATCGCTGAGCTCGGCTACACGATTGCTTAGCTCTGTTACATAATCGCTGAGTAACAAAATGTTATACGATCACCTATCCAATTGTTATACGATCGCATACCCAATGCTATACGATCGCTTACTAAATGCTACACGATCGCTTACCAAATGCTACACGATCTCTTACCAAATGCTACATGATCACTGAGTAACAAAATGCTATATGATCGCTTACCCAATGCTATACGATCGCCTACCAAATGCTATACGATCGCTTACCAAATGTTACACGATCGCTAAGCTCGGCTACACGATCGCTTAGCTCGACTACATGATCGCTTAGCTCTGCTACACGATCGCTGAGTAACAAATGGCCCCTTAATCATTCTGTATTGAAGGATTTGATTTTTTGTGGATCAATAAACCTTAGTAATAAAGAACAAGTAATCTATGTGAAATTTTAGCATTGACATTAAAATACAACCACCATTAATTCAATATAAACTTCAAAAGAAACTTCCTCAAATAATACAATTCAAAATTTCAAGTTCAAAGTCTCTACTCAAACACACAAAGTTCAATAATAATCATCCCAAGTTTAATAAATAATAATAACTATTGGTTTATTACATAAAATTCCAAATCATTCAAAAGCACCATGAACATGAAGAATGACTTGAGTGAGTTTTCTTCTTCATCTTTGATTCTTTGGTCTCTTCACTTCTTAATTCTTGAAAAAAATTACAAATACATTAAACCAAGATGTTCATTTATAAGTAATAATAATATTTGATCTTATGGTAGTAAAACTTACCACTAAAATCATCATTATGCTCCAAATTCAATTCCTTATTTCAAAACAACAGAGGAGGATGGACTCTCTACAAAATAAATCATGCAAAATTAAATACATTAATTATTTGAGCATTAAACAGGTTAGATATGTACAATAAAAAATTCATTTAACTACCTACTCAATATTTTCCAAAGTATCTAACTCTTCAAGTTGTGGATGGAGATCTAGTAATACTGAGCGCAGATTCAGAAGCGACTGTAGATATTGGAACTGCCAAAATATCTCGAACAATTTTTGATAAAATGGGATATTTGTAGCCATTCACCTTCCACCAATACAATATCTCAAAATCATCTTTATCTTCTATAACCTTGTCAAATAAATAAGAAGACAAATCATTCTCCATTTCCAAAGTACTATCTTCTTCTCTCAGCCTCTTAAAAGTTATCCACGAATCATCTATATTTTCGTCCACCCCATGATTATCTTCATTATATTGACAGTTTTTTATTGTTGAGAATCATTGGTACTATGACTACTTCGAAGTGAAGTGTTATGTGATTTGTAAAAGTCATATAGACGATACAAATATAATTTCACTCTCAATCATATCCTTAACCACATCACTGTCATAAACATTGGAAAGACAATAATTCAAATAGTTTAACTTGTATCGAGGATCAATCACCATAGCCACAAATATCAATTTATTCATTTTTTCAAGTGAACCCCAATACTTATCAAACTTGGTCTTCATATTCATAGTCATCATACTTAGAACATAGTTGGTATTGTTGCTCCATTTGTTTAAAGAAAATTGAATTTTATTAATTTCCTTATAACCAACATTAGAAGTCACATATGAAGATCCACTTATCTTTGTGGTGGTATCATAAAACCTCTTTAAAAACTTAATAAACACACCTACAGTCAACCAATCAAATGTACTTGGGGGCCTCAATCTTTTATTTCCACGGTCATCTTCCTCGAAGTAATCAACAAAATCTGAGTCTTCTTTCTCCTCCTCTAAAGTTCTAAAAGCTTTCTCAAATTTAATTGCATGTTCAAGCATTAAATAAGTAGAATTCTACCTAGTTGCCACATCTAAACAAACAAGAGCCTTACACTGAATTTTTTCTTGTTTCACGCAAGCTTTAAATTTTTTTCATTCTCCTAGCAACGATCGAACATATCTCACAGCATTACGAACACTAGCAATAAAATCATGCATATCTCTTAGTGCATCATTCACAATAAGATTAATAATGTGGGCACAATACCTCATGTGTAATAGTTCTCTATCTAAAACAATCGATTTCCAACTTTTAAGTCTTCTCTTAACATAAGAAATAGCCACATCATTAGAACTTGCATTATCAACGGTGATGGAAAAAAAAATTTCAATCCCCCATTCCAACAAACTCTCAATCATCTTTCCAATAGTCTCCCCCTTATGATTAGCAACTTGATAAAAACTCAAAATCTTCTCATGCAAAACCCATTCAGAATCAATAAAATATGCAGTGATGACCATGTAGTTCACATTTTGTAGTGAAGTCCATGTGTCAGTGGTAAGACAAACTCTTTTAGAGCTTTTAACTAGAAATGATTTTAACTTTTTTTTCTCCTCAAGATAAAGTTGATATTCATCTCTAACGATTGTGACTCTCGATAAAACATCAAACTTAGGACACAAAATACTACAAAAGTGTCTAAAACCCTCTGTCTCAACAAACTTGAACGATAAATCATTCATAATTATTATCTTAGTGCATGCTAGTCTACACGCTCGTTGGCTAAACAATGTCGTCACAAAGTTACTAGCATTGACTCCTTTTCCATCATTTGAAGGTACGAGAGTTAGGGTGGTTTGTCCTTTTTCTTCTTCTTTATATAGGTACTTTTTACATTGATTTCTTAAGTGTTTCCATAAAGTACTAGTTCCACAAGTATTACTATCACATGCGTAATCTTTACCACAATAGTTACACTTGTACCTAGCTCCATCATTACTATTAGTACTTGCTTCCATTTTTGTGAAATGATCCCACACAGACGAGGTTGGTTTATTAGGTCTCTTTCGATTGGACTTGGGAGGTAGATGTGGTATATTTTTAGGAGTTTGGCTAACATTAGGAGGGGGAAGAGGAAGAGGATGAGGCATTTCATTATTACCAGTTCCACTTGCATTACCACTACTGCTGTCCATCTATTAAATAAATGAAACTAGTAAACAACTAATTAACCTACCTATACAATTAAAACAAACAAACAAACAAACAACACTAGCTTCTCAATTAACTCATAACAATAAACAAATAACTCATGTATAAAGATTAATCATTAATCAGTATATGAACACACTACACAATAAAAATTAAATTAGTTTACTCACGGGGAAGTTTGAAAATGGTGATTCAGCAGTGTCTGATTCCATGTCCGTTGTGACGACTTTAAAGAATCTATCTAACTGTTCTCAAGACACTGCAAGATTAAAAAATTAATGTATTAATCTATCAAAGTTAAACGGATGGCGTAAAGCTTGTAATTAAGGCTATATAACATTTTGCATACATAAGTATCTGATTTGAAATGTCAACAAAAGGAGTATTTTCAAATGACAACAAAATGATATTTGAACAAAATGCATACAAAATAACAAAATGTAACAAATGTTATGAATCTACTTGCTTTATTGAAGAAAATACCCCTAATGATGTTGATGAGTCCTTCATGAAGCTTGGAGTTGGATCAGTAGGCGAGAGGAAACCGGATCTGATCTGACGAGGCAGAGACGTGAGGCGTGGGAGTCGAGCTACACGATTGTATAGCTAGCTACACAATAAAGACTTCGTAGGGTTACCTTATCGTATCGTAGGCCAAGGGTTGAACGATAGCGTAGGCGGCGACTGGCATACACGATAGTGTAAGCGTACTGCTACACGATCGTCGACTGCCGATGGCGATGTCGAGGGGAGCGATGATGGAAGTGGATGTGTGGTCGTGCGGTGCGGTCGTTTCGTTCTTTCAAGTTTCAACTTTCGTTTCAAAGTGCGGAAAGTGGCAAGTGGCGAGGGTTTTTTTTTATATACGTATTACGTTTAACGTTTTATTTCTTTATCTTATACACATCTAGATGTGTATAAGAGACAGGGGTTGAATCAACCATGAAATGGGATAACCCGAGACCCGATCCAAATTTAATATTTTTAAAAGTTTTTAACCCAATCCAACCCAAAATAAAATCTAACCCAACCCAACCCTTTACAGTTTGGGTTGGGTAGTCCGGGTTGGTCGGGTTACCGGGTTTTTTGAACACCCCTAGTTCTCCCATTTCAACTTTAAATGCTCGAAATGTTCAAGAAGCATACGAGGGATGGACATGAGCAAACGAGAAGGTTTAAGCATATATCTTGGCAAGTATTTCTGAAGTCTTAGCCAAGAAGCATGAGCTTATACTCATGACCGGTGAGATTATGGGAATGTTCAGATAACCGTCTGCACAGCTCAGGCACGATGCTCTCAAACACATCTTCAATGCCCATATGCAAGTAGAGGCATTTATTCGAGAATATGTTCTCAACATAATGGTCCACTTTAACATGGCGGAGATGAATGGGTCTATCATCGATGAAGCTAGTTAGGTTAACTTCATTCTGGAATCTTTATCTGAAAGTTTCCTACAGTTCCATAGCAATACTGTTATGAACAGGATTAACTATAACTTGACCACCTTGCTCAACCAGCTACAGACCTTCCAATCCTTGATGAAAACCAAGGAACAAAAGAGTAAAACAAATGTTGTCTCATCCTCTAAGAAGTTCCATAGTGATTCGACCTCTGTGACAAAGTCTGTGCCTTCTTCTTCCAGCACCAAAAAGTGGAAGAAGAAGAAAGGTGGAAAAAGGAAAGCTAACCCACCAGCTGTTTCCTAAAAGGGCAAGAAAGCCAAGGTTGCAAAGGGAATATGTTTCCATTGCAACCAAGAGAGACATTGGAAGAGAAACTATCCCAAATACTTGGCGAAAAAGAAGAAGGCCAAACAAGATAAATATGATTTACTTATTTTGGAAACCTTATTTGTAGAGAATGATGATTGAGGGAATTAATTATATATGATAAAATTAATTCAATTTAATTTAAATTATATATGATATAATTATTATAATGTATTTGATACATTATAATATATAAAGTATATTTGAGAGGAAATAAATATTTGAAATATAATTCAATAATATTAATTATAAATGAATTGGATTATATGATTAAATTTTAATATAAATGATTTATATTAAAAACCATTGGATTCAAGAGAGTGCTGGAAACTATATGGTTAATATTGTATTTGATACCGAATATAGAAACCATAAGTATTATGTTATATTTGATAGAACATATGCAATTTTAATATATAATGTATATATAAAGGTAGTTATTATATATATATATATATAATATATATATATATATATATTAATTGATTTATTAAAATAAATTAATATATAATTTTTTAAAAATCAACTTTTAAGAGGGAGTTGTCCCCTCCCCCACCCGCCCCCCCCACGTGGGAATGGGGAGATGAAAAGTGATCTTTTCTTCCTCCTTCTCCATGGGATACAAAGAAGAGTTCGGTTGAGAAAATTGATTTTACAGAAAGGTTCTGAGCTCCTTTCTACTAAAAATTCATTCCCTCACCAAAATAGCTAGAACTAGAGATGTCCAATTTCCCCACGGAAATGGGGCCCCGCCCGAACGGGGCGGAGAATAGGAAAAAAAATTTCCATGAGCTAAACAGGGACAAGTTCCCTGTCCCCGCCCCGATTAGCTTCTACATATTTATTTAGTATAGTTATCTAATGTTATGTTATTATTATTATTATATAAATATTACATTTAAATTTTAAATTTGATTATTTATTGCAAAAGATAATGAATATGTTTAAATTGAATATTTAAATTTAGATTATATATGTAAATAATTTGATTTATATTTATTTCTCTCCTAAAATAAATTTATTAGCTTTTTTAGGCTAAAATTTGAGTAATTTATCTTTAAATTCAAATTGTCATGTAAAACTAACCATAATAACGAATTTAGTGATAAAGTTAATTATTTAATTACAATTTGCTCATATTAGTGATTTAAATTAATTGACTTTTACAAAAAAAAAAAAAAAAAAAAGATTACGGGAAAAAATTCTCCACGGAAAACTCAATCCCCACGGATTTCCCACGGGGAATCCCCGCCTTGATCTCTGTAGGAAATTTCATGAGACGAGGAATGACAGAGTGGGGATGGGGATGGGGAATGACATCCTCGGTCTTGCCCCGCCCCGTGGACATCTCTAGCCAGAACCCACAAACTCTAGAGTTCCCATCCTAGAGAATACAAAGGTTTCTGACTGGTGGTGCCCAATTGGTGTTCGTGACCATTCTTGGAGAGGATTTACATGAAGAACTATTCTTCTAATGTAAGGGTACTGAATCCATTTTATCCCTTTTTTTTTTTGTGTGTGTGTGTGGAGGGGGGTAATTAGGGGTATGTGAAAATTGAGAAATTGGGACGATTCGCTTCTTCAATTATGCGCTTGGAAGGTTGTACATTGAAACTTTTCTTCAAAAGAACGATTGGAACACCCTAATGGACGATCTCACTCTCGGATTGTGGATTTTTCTTTTAAAATTTCTCAATATCAAAGGAGTAGCTTGATAAACGAAAGATGGAGAGCTTTTTAATCTATTTTGTGATTATCTTGGGGTAGTGGAGAATGCTTGGTTATTCCTTTAAGGTTAGAAGTTATTGATGCGAACAAGAACTTTTGTTTTTGGGAAGATGAATCGGCTGTTGGGGTTCCAAAAATTTAAAATGACACGTGTTACCCATTAAAGGTATGTTGATAAATTTAGATGGTTTTAGTTCAAGTGTATTTAAGAATTTTTCTTAATGAGGTAGTAACATCTTATTTGTATAGAGGGGGTAATTTGGCTTTCTATGAATTCATAATTTTTTTTTAATTTGTTTTTCCATTTTTACGAAAGGAAAGATGTTTTGTTGTTCTTCAAATAAAAAGTTAAAATCTATTATTCCTTTTATCAACCATTTCTTAAATATAAACGGTCAAAATGGAACTTTTTTCCGATGGTTTAATTAAACTAATTGTAAGAAAACTTTAGGCTCTTTTTATAATTATAATTTTAGATTAATAGAGATACCAATAAAATGTTGATATCGAGTGATGTTTTTTTTTTAAAAAAGAGTACATATAAAAAAAATTAAAATACATTTAAATTAACAAATAAGTATTTCACCCTGTTAAATAAGTTAATTTTAATTTCTCATTATTAATATTATATATCCACATAAGTAATATTTTAGTTATATCTCATTGATTTTTCTAAAGTATAATTGGAAATATCTATTCATAGTGATGTCAACAGATTTAAAACCCTCCTTTCAACCTGTCCATTATTTGAATTTTTAAAAATTAATTATTTGGGTTCAGGCTGTTTTTAAAATGAACATTCTAACATTTGATATTTTTCGACAAGAAGTATATAATTTTTAACTCCTCAATAACCAAGTGAGATATGCTTGTGTTAATCTCACATCAACATATCAATACACAATATTTTAGTCTACATTTTTCATTTATCAGAACACTAAAGATGAATGAATCAAGATTAAAATAGTTTGATTTTTAAAAGTTAAAAAGGAATAAAATAAACATATTTCAAAAGTCAAAAACAAAATTTTTTTAAAAAATCATAGAATATTTTGGCCCAACATTTCATTTTTTGTTCCTAGTTTTTAAAATTAAACTTATTTATTCCTCATTTTTTACAATGACTTATATTTTTATCAAGTATATTAGTTGAATTCTTCGTCAAATTTTAAAAACAAAAACAAGTTTTTAAAAGCTACTTTTTATTTTTAAATTTTGGTAGGAATTTGTACGGATGCTCCTATTTAGGGGTCCACTTGAAATTTTGCCTTATTTTAAAAAAATGCTCGAAATTTAACCTTCTGTTTACGGTAGCTGCGTGCGAAGCTACCGTTTTAACTCAAAAATGCGAGCGGGGCCAGACACAAATCGGATTTTTCGCTCTTTTCTCTCGTTCTTTTATCTCATTTTCCCTAGTTTATGTTGCTCTCCTTCATTTTTTCTTTGATTTTTTTCCTTCTTTTAAATTCTTCCTCTTGCTTGTTCCTCTCATTTCTTCCTCGTCAATTTTGTAGTTTTTTCTTCATTTGAATTCTCACTCTCGTGTCTTCCTCTCGTTTCTTGGTTTCCGTCTCACTTCTTCCTCTCGTTCTGATTCATGCTCCAACTTACATCTTTGATTCGAGAAGAAGAAGATGACGTCAACATAAACTGAAGAAATTAGCAAAAAAAAGAGGGCAACAGAAGAAAAGAGAGTGGAAAGGAAATCTTGTTGGAAAAATAGAAAAAACAAAAAAGAAAAAGAAAAGAATGACATAAACAAAAATCATCAGAAAAAAAAGGAAAATCGTTGAAAAACAAAGCACATCATAAATAGAAGAAATCAATGTAAAAAAAAAAAAAGAACAAAAGAGAACAAAGGTAGAAAATGGGAAAAAAAAAAAAAAGGAAAAAAAAATTGCAAAAGAGAGCATGGAGAAGGAAGAAGGAAGAAGAAGAAAGGTTTAAAATGGTAAATTCACAAGGTGGTGATATTAGCATAAGGCTAAAAAATGGAGTCAATTGAAAAGTGAGACCAAATTTCGAGATAGACCTTGATACCAAATTTTCAATTTTAACTTAGTTTTTAAATCATTGGTAAAAAGTAGTTAACTAAAAAAAGGGAATTTAGAAATAGATATTTATAGATATAATTTTGAAAAAAAAAATAAAAAAAAATCATATGATAGAGTGAAGATAAATGAATAAACATCAGTCACTAAAACCCAATAAAAAGTTGAAGGAAAAAGAGAATGATGTAGAAAATAATAATAATTACAGTTGAATTGTGTTTATATCCCAAATGATTTATAAAAGATGGAAGGGTGTGTGTGACCACATGAAAAAGTGAAAAAAGTCCCCATCTTCAGGAGACAGTGATGGACACCCATTTAAGAAATGCATGGTCCCTTTAATTATTTCCTCTCTTTTTTCTCTACACCAATACATGCATTAGGAAATCCTTTCACAACTTCATAACCAAAAACTAAACCCTTATGTTATCTCAATCACATACATATTGATTATGAAACTTCTATTTTTCATCACCAAATACTATATATAATCATTTTTTAAAAAAAATAAAATAAAATAAAATTCCAAATCTAAGCACAAATCAATGGGTAATTTACAACTTCAAATATAAAAGTGTAGATGATATCTGTATTATATTGTCAAACAATATTTACTCATAATAATAATAAATAGCAACAAATTTCATATCTTTAAGGATACTTTACACACTTCTAGAAGTGGTTCATGTTGACTATACTCTTCCATAATATAAATATCTTTAAAGCCTAACTAATTAAAGAGGTTGTTTGGGAAAGTGAAGAATATGTGATAATCAGAGAAAAATCTATTGTACATAAGTAAAAGACAACACATTTTCATTGGTACGAGACCATTCGGCTCCTAAGTGAAGCAAAGTCATGGAAAGCTAATTAAGTTTAGAATCCAAAATGAGATAATACCGTGATATATTGTAGAATTATGGGAATGTTTGTTGCCCTAACATTTCAGCTTGGAGAGTCGTGTGGCGGTGATTGAGTTGATGATGATGCCAATCGTTTCTCATTAGATCTGAGGCCGTTTGAAGAAACTGATCATCTGAATGCCACAAGAAGCCATTATTATTGTTGTTATGAACTACTACTTCAGAAGTAGAACTTACAATAGAAGGAGTACTGTTTTCAGAAGGAATTAGACTAATAGAAGGCCTCACATGAGCTACAACACATGAATTTGGAGATGGGAAAAAAAAATTTGAAATGGCCTCAAAAGGGGTGGCATTAATATTATTATTGTTTTGGACTATAGGGAAACTCATGTGATTCGATCTGTCATTCAGCTGGTGAAAATTTGAGAAACTACAAGAAGTAGTAGTAGTTGATATGTCGAAACTTCCAATGGATTTTTTTGTTGTTGTTGAATTTGTTGGAGCTACTTCTTCAACTGGAGAATTTTTTTCATGGCATTTTTTATCATCGGAAGTGATAATGTTGTCATTATTGTCACTATTGTTGATAATTTCTTGCTCTATGATAGGCTTGTGAGTGTTGGGGTCTATGCCTTTTTGCTTCAATTTCTTTTTAATGCACGAATTCCATAGATTCTTTATCTCATTGTCGGTTCTTCCAGGTAATTGAGCAGCAATTTGTGACCATCTGAGCAAATGATACATTGAGCGAAATTAGAAAATAAGAACAAGATCATAGAAGAAAAGAGGAGGATAATTATATAAGAAGTTCATGTTCAAATTTACTTCCTCTAATTTTCCATAAACTAAAAAGATTACTTCATATAAATTTTGAGGTACCTCTTAAACAAATGCATCTCATAATTGAGTAAAAAGTATTTGAATTAGAACAAACCTGTTGCCTAGAACTGAATGGAGTTCAATGATTAAATCTTCTTCTTGTTGTGAGAAGGGGCCTCTCTTCAAATCTGGCCTAAGGTAATTGATCCATCTCAATCTACAACTCTTTCCACATCTTTGTAATCCTATACATTCAATAGAATTTTTTGATAAAATTAAATCTTTATTTTTTCTCAAAAAATAATAATAATAATAATAAATAAATCCAAAATAATTCTTACGGCATCTATATCTTCTTTTGAGGTCGAAGATTAAAATCGAAATTTGTTAACTCTCTCATCTCTTAACTTTCTCGCTCTCTTGCCACCATGAACATATCTCAACCGTTAAAGACATAATTATCTTTTTTTTTCGAAATCGAAGATTTAAAGAGTTTAAAGAAGAAGAGAGAAATTAAATTAAGAAAAGAAAGGAAAATGGAAAAGAATTGACCTGCAAGTTTAGGGACAGAACTCCAACAGCCATGGCCATGAATGGTGATATAGTTGAGGAGCTTTTCATCTTCTTCAGGTGACCAAAGCCCTTTCCTTAGCTTCTGCTTGTAACAACAAGAGTGTCTTCCCATAAGGATTTCTCCAATTCCAAAACCACTTAATTTTTTTTTCTTTGTGGCAAAATTATAAAACAAAAAAAATGTTTTAGTAAATGAGGGGAAGTTATATATATATATATAGATAATTATATAATAAGAATAACATGGAGAAAAGTGGAGTAAATTGAGATATTTGGTAAGATAATTGAGATTTATTAATTTAGTTTAAAAAGAGAGTGGGGGGGAGAGAGAGAGGGAGACACATGTGGGAATCTAATTAATAAGTAGCTAAGTTCCAAATGGAGATGTCACACTCAAGTGAGAGATATACAAATTATAAGTTAGAGGTCAGAAAAATTTTAATTTTTTTAATATAAAATAAAATGATAATAATGTTGTTATAAATACCAAATGTATAATGTAGGAACTTCTTGGCTAGTATGAAAATACGTACGTACATTCATTGTCTAGTCTAGAGTAAAATTGATAATAATTAAATTATAAATTTCGCTATTTTCATAAGTGTAGTTCCTAATTTAAGGACTATTTATAAGAGTTATTTTTATCAAACTATATGAATTAAATTATATTTTTGTTCTATAAGGATTAAATATGCAATTTAAATAAGAGGTTTTTTTTTTTTTTTTCTTTTTTGAAATTTTATGGGTTATCATTAATTTCGGAATTGAGAATGGTAAAATTTATTAATCTCACATGGATTAAGGGCTCGTTTGGATTGACTTAAAAAAATATTTTTTAAAAATTTATTTTCATTTAAATAATTTTGTTTAAATAAAGAATTAAAATATATTTAAAAAACTATTTTAAGTGGTCGTTGAATACTCCAATTTTTTTAAATGATTTATTTTTTAAATTAAATACTTCAAAACATATTCCAAACACATCTTAAAAAGGAAAAAGCTGATCCATTTGAGATTGATGGGGGAGCATTCTTAATTAAAAAGTGAAGAGATGGATTTTGCATCAAATCAATTAATTTAGACAACCAACCATGTGTTATATTTAACAAAACAGAAATGTAATTTTATGTCAAAAATTAAACTTGTACTTTTTGCTTTGAGTTTTAATTAAGAAACAACCTATAATTTGTTTTTTTTTTTTTTTTTTTTAAATTTTGAGTTCAGCAAAATTATCTCCCAAGTCCCAAAAGTAGGCATAAAATTATACTATTTGCATAACATTCTACCAATTTGCCCCCATTTCTTTTTAAATAAAATTGAAGAGGAGTGTTCAGTAATTTTTTTGAAGAGGTATTGTAATTAAAGTATGAGGTGGGAAAATTGAATCTCAAATCACGAGGTTGATAGTATGAACATTATGCCAATTGAACTACACTCTTGTTAACAAAAGATATAATAATTACAACATTGAAGGAAGTGAACATAAATAACTAGAATCAGAGTTATTTTGCAGAATCTTAAAAAGTCCTATACCAATGTATTTTGTTTGCCAAAGGCATTTTAATATTTAAATTAGTTTGAGTCTGATTATTAGAATTATGGTATAGAATTGAAGGAAGATTTTAATTTGCTTGGAGGATTTATTTAATTACCAAGACTTTCATGTGCTCGTGGTGCCTAGTAGAATCATTCCGTATGCATGCACGCTACAGTAGTTAGACAGACAGACAAGCGAGATGATTAGGTAGTTGTAGTGCGCGTAAAAAGAAATAACTTTTTATTACTCTACAATTTTTATCTTCAATTTGTACCAAAAGTGTTATATTATTAATAATATTTTCATTAATTGTGGATCTAAAATCAATTTAAATCTAAAACATTCTTACCTTTGTTCTTGATATTTTTGGAAAATTCAATTTTGAAGAAACAACCTCACAAAAAACTTATAGATTTCAACCTTTTTTCAGCAAGTGTTTGTCTCTTAAGGTATTGTTTTAACTATAGAGAGCAACCAAGGTGAGATGATTAGCACCGAGTAACTAAGATAGTGGTAATTTCACGATACAACTATCATCTGAATCAATTATTTGGTTTAACAGTCACCAAAGTTGTCCCATATAGTTGTACAAGTGGTTATAGAAAAATTGCTAAAATATAGGATAAGTCAATGTTATAGATCGATCTAGAGTACGATGATAATAGACTCTTAAAGAGGTCTTATTGAACATCGTGTCTTCCTACCTTATTTCTATTTATTTTTTGAAGTTAGGATATGACTTATCTCATCTGATTGGACTATACACTTGTTCGATTGGGTTGCAATCTGCCTAGACTAATTGAGTTTAAGGCTCACTAGATTAACTTTAAATTATATGGTTCCACTTGACAACTCGATTACATCAAATATATTCATATCTATATAGATATACGTATTATTATATAGTTCATTTCCTATTTATTAAAAACCTCCAATCCATTATATTTGCTTTCAAAACTTTTATCAATAAGGCCAAGGTATTGGCAAATTGGAAATGCTATACAACTTTTAATTGAAAAAAACAAAACCATTTTTTTATGTTTATACGCAAAAGACACCGACAAGGATGTAGGAGTAGCTGTCATTTATAATAATATAATGTATTTGATGGAAGCATGTAACTTTAATTATTCAAAGATTTTAAAATTTAGCAGCCAATTTTCTATGTTGACATATTAATACTTTTATTCCATTTTACTTCCATCATTCTCATTTAATAATTTCATTTTTGGAAGTATCTAATAACTTCATGAATTTAAATAAGGCATCTTTCAACTTTCAATTTATATACTTAATAGGTCATTACATATTCAAATATTTTTTAAAGTTAAGTGTATAAGATTAAATTTTGTGTTTAATAAAGGATGGTTACAAATATAATCGTCCAAAGTAGGATTTGAACTATGGACTTCGATAGTTTCTAACACACTCATATGTCAATTGACCTATGTTCGATTTGACTAAAATGTTGTTATACATTTAGTTATTATTACTAAAAAAAATGATATTCATTGTAATTATCTATCTAATAAATTATTAATTTTTCATTTTTCATGTCTAATAAATTTATGAATTTTAAAAACTGTTGAATAGGTCAATAACCTATTAAATACAAAATTAAAATTGTTAGAGAATTTATTAGATACAAAATTTGAAGGTATAGAAATAGAAATTTTATTAGACTTTTTTTTTTTTTTTTTTTTAAACTCAAGTACTTATTTCATGGCAAAATTAAAAAATTCATGGACAACTTAAAGTTCAAGACCTATTAACAGAAAGTTTGAAAATTCCTGAATTAAACTTCTAATATTAATTTTAATTAAAAAGAATTGTTAGATGATATAATTAAATTTATCTTAACTCATCAGCTTAAGCTTTTTGGTCAATTAGTGATTTAAGATGGTATCAGAGCGAGTAGATCTTGTGTTCAAGTTTCCTTTCCAATTAATGTTCATTTCCATTTGTTTGGCTCTTATTCATATTTCAAGTTCACAAGTAAGAGAAGTGTTTGGTTATATAACAGTTTAGTCTTTTATATCTAATTCCATTTCGTAACCATTTCCTTTTTTGCTTTTGGTTCTTTAAAATTAAGCCCATTTTCTTCCAATATCTACAATGATTTGCATTTTTCTTTAAGTACAATGGTTGAATTCTTGGCATTTTTTTTTTAAAAAAAAACAAGTTTTTAAAAGCTATTATTTCTAATTTTCAAATTTTAATATGATTTTTTAAACTAGTGATAAAAAATAGATTGCAAAAGAAGACATTTAGAGGTGAAAGTAGTGTTTACAAGCTTAATTTTCAGAAACAAAAAACCAAGAACGAAAAGATTATCAAACAAACCTAAATCATTACAAACTACAATTTAAAAACTAAATTGTTACTTCTATAGACATTGAAATTTTTTACAATAATTTGCATCTTTGTGGATTCATAGCCAAATTCCAAAATAAAAATAAAAATTTAAAAGTTACTTTTTTTAGTTTTCAAAATTTGTCTTGATTTATAAAATAATTGATAAAAAATAGATAAAAAAATTTTAGAAGTAAAAATAGTATTTATAAACTTAATTTTCAAAAACAAAAAATAAAAAGTCAAATAGTCATCAGAATTTTAAAAGACAAAACGTTCTTTGTTTAAAAAAGAGACAATGTTAACGTTCTTTTAAATCAGCCACAACTTTCATTTTTAAAAAGGAAACAGAAAAAATATTTATTTTTAATCTTGAAAAAAAAAACAAAGAGAAAAATATTTTATCAGTAAATTCAAAATAAAAGGTCTATACAAGAGTAATTAATTAAATATCAATCACTAATCTTAGCTTTCAAAGCATGACATAAAACAAAAAAGAAAAGAATCTATTTTAAAAAAATTATCTACAAGACCTTCCATTGCATTAAATTATTCAATTACTTACTAATATCTAATATGATTTATGTGTCTTCTTTGTTAGGATGTTGCTCTTTTGAGCAAGCCATTTTTTGTTGACCTTGAACATTAAATTAATTTGGGATTAAATCATTATTTTTACCTTTTAATCTTAATTTATTTTCCATAGCTTTAAAAGTGTGTTATTATAGTTCTTATAATTTGGTTAATTCTTCCAAACATCTTTGTTATCCTTGAATGTTAATTAGCAAATCTAGGACGATTCATTTAATAAATTTCTACCATGTAATATTCTTTTAAAAAGGATAAGAGATAAGAGAAAAGGATTTTCGAGATTAGAAATTTTTAAAATGTATAAAATGTTTACTTTCTTTTACAAATAACATGTTTTCAACGAACCACTTAGTTTTTTTTGTTGTAGTTTGATAACCATCTGAATTTCGTTTGATAATAGCTTTATTTTTAATTGCCTATATTTGAAATTTATGCTTGTTTTTTTTTATTTTTTAATTATAATTTTTACCTTTTTTTTTTTTTTTTTAAGAATACTTAAAACTCCTAATAAAAATCTATATTAAAAAATTGAAAACTACTTTTTTGTTAGTTTCCAAAAGTTGATTTTTGAAAAATATTACAAAAATCATGAAATGATTCCATCACATGAAGATTAAAAGCATGAAAGCTTAGAAATAAATTAGTATATATATAAGTGAATATTAATTTTTGATAGTATAAATTATATATATATATATATTCTTATAAATAGAAAAATTCTAAAGTATTTACACTTTATAGCAAAAAATTTCAAAAGTATTAATATTTTTGAAATTTTTTGCTATAAAGTGTAAATATTTTTAAATATTTTTTATATTTAAAAAGACCCCTATATATATAATTATTTTGAGGATGTTTGTTTGTTTGTTTTTTCAAACTTTGTTTTAGTTAAGTTACATTGTTCACATTTAAACTTAGTTTTAATTTACTATGTTTTGATTAACATGTTATGATGTTGGTCAATCTTTATCTCACAAAACATTGTTATGTTACAAGCCATTACTAACTAAATGGGACATGTCATTTCCTACTTATCAATTAGCAATCGTCTCTTATAAATAATAATAATAATAAATCAAATAAAATAAAATAATGAAACTTAAGCTATTGTTTCCTATTTGATCACGGGTAACTATCACATTGTTTAAAGCAAGCTAGTACAAATAATAATAATAATAATAATAAATAAAATTACATTTTAGTCTTTGAGTTTTATATACTAAATTTGTTTGATTTCTAAAGTTTTAAAATGTTCCATTTCAACCTCTGAATTTTTAGAAATATATTTAAAAGGTCTTTAGAGTATTTTTTTTCATTATTTTAAATGATGACATAGCATTTGATATTCGAGTAAGGTGGCTTGTGAAAATTTAGAAGTTTAATGAATTTAAATTATAAGTTTCACACAATATTAGCAAATCGGAAGAGATGATGCACTTATGAAAATTTAGCATTTAAATTAATACAATTATTAGTCTAAAGTTTTAATGATATAACTCTCAAAGTTTAAGGATATAAATTGATATTTACCCTAAATATTTTTGAATTAAATTTTTTTCAATTGGAGAAATTAAAAGCAAAAAGAAGAATGAGAGAAGAGAAGAAGAGGAGGAAAGGATGAATGAGAATGAGAAGAGAGGAAGATATATTATTTTTTTTAAAAAAAATAAAATTAATGTTATGTCATCATTTAAAATATGAAAAAAAAACATTAGGAATCTTTTTAAATTTTTTTTTAATGAAAATTCGGAGATTAAAATAGTACATGTTGAAACCTGATAACCTAACACACTTATTATATTAAGAATTTTGAAAATAAAATGTAATTTTTTTTCAAAAAAAAAAAAAAGATAATTTTTTAGACGTGTGAAAGAAATATTTCAAATTCATATAGAATTGACATACCAAATGAAAGATAATCCAAGAAAGCTGCTACTTTAATGATTGATATATATGTATGTATAGTACCTACTTATGGAAAAAGTTTTCTTGGTATATATTCTTTCATTGTTGGGGTCTTGTGCATCGGTAATCCTTATTCATCCATTTTTAAAGTAAAGGAAGGACATATAAAATTGCATTTGAACCAAGTACAATATAGGTCATATCTCAATTATTTGCTAGAGAACCAACTAAAAAAATAAATAAATTTGATAAATAAGTAATAAATAATAGTAAAAGTAAAAGTTTTTTTCCATTTCAAAAGAATTAAAGACCAGTATAAGAGCCCAGTGAAATTTTACTTATTTATTTTGTTTATCTTTGTTCTACCTTATTTATTTCTAGCATATCATGTTAGATAATCACCAGTCTTTAATAACGTTATTGACATTACGTGTTTATATATTAAATTTAAAGTAAAAAATCTAGAGATATTTACTTAAAACCGTTTTAAAATTTAAAAATGGAACAGATACATGTATCAAAGTCGGGAGATAATGAAATTTGTTGATTTAACATGTTAATTAATATGAAGTTAGGGCATAGACAAAAGGGATGAGGTGAGTGAGTGGTGGGTTAGCTAGGCTAGCTAGTACTTAAAGAGAATAGAAAAAATTGTGGGGAACATTTACACATTTTCTTGCTTTTTGCCTTAGGACTTGACTAGTTGGGTTTTGCTAAAGGGATGTCCTTTGATTTGACCTTAATATATCAAATCCAAAATGGGCCATTAACAAAATAGTTGGGAACATAAGCACATGCATTTCTCCTAACTTCTCCATAAATCACTACCAAATTATCTTGTCAATGAATGTATATCATTGTACCTTACCCAATCAAAGAGGATCTTTAATTGGTACATTACAAATTTTATTAATCTTTAAAATGATTACATTTGTACTAACTTCAATGTCTTAAATTTTTAATATTTTTAATAGTAGAATACACAAGCTTTGAGTTATCCAAATAATTTGGTTGATTGTTTTTTTATCCCTTTTATTTTGAATCAAAATTAATATCTAATAACAAGGTTGTGTTCATGTAATTGTGAATTTCATTTCGATATCTTAATTCTCAATTTTTTTTTTAATGTGCTAAATGGTCACATCTAGCTTTATTTGTAGATACTCCTCTTCTTTTTTTTTTTCTTATGATATGTAATTTCGTATTTTTTTTATATACTTGAAAAATTAAGAAGATAATTATTTTGTGTTAAGGTATCTTTATTTTTTTTAAATACAAAGGGGAGAATGGAGATTTGAATGTTGAACCTTGAAGAAGATAATATATGTCAATTTTATTGAACTATACTCGCTTTAACTCGTATATTGATGTGTTAGTGATCAAAAGATATGTGGTTCTTCTCCAACCCCTATTGAACACGATGTTACTACATTATGCACATATTTGAAACCACCTTACTCAAATATTAAATAAGTATTGACTTAATCAATAATAATAATAATAATAACAACAATAATGTCTATACTAATAATAATCATTATAACTATTGACAAGACTATACAGAAAACTAAAAATAATTAGAGGCATGTTTGGATTAATTTGAAAGAAAAATGTTTTTCAAAAAGTCATTTTCATTTTGACACTTTTGGTCAAAACTCTTTAAAATAAGAATATTCATATATTTGGAAATTCTTTCTCAAAAATGTTTTTATATATAAGTTTGTTTGGTTTGTTATATACCAAAAGTGTTATTATTACTGTCAACTTACTACAAAGACAATTATAAAATGTTATAAACTAATAATTAAAATAAATGGTTGTCGAAATTGGTGGAGGTGGTCACTGGAGGTGCCCACCAAAGTTCGCCGATGATGATGGTCAGATGTGGTCTAGATGACAGTGGTGGTGGTAATCGCCAGAGTTGACCAACAGAGGTGATAGCCACAAAAACATAATGGAAGCGAGGTAGATGACTTTTAGGACATTTTGGTAATTTTATGAACCATATAAATTAAGAAGAGATTAACTATCAAAGTCATTTTTCTAAAAGTTGACTCCAAGTGTTTATCCTAAACTAACTTATTTTTTAAACTCAATTTTTAAAATCTATTTCGAGTGGTTGTCAAATACTTGATTTTTTTTTCAAAATGACTTATTTTTTAAATTAAATACTTGAAAAGTTATTCGAAACACACTCCAAGACTAAAATAGCAATTTTGATAATTCATAGACTAACATGAACCAAATTTATAATATTATATGGATTTAAAAGGATAAGAGAAGCTATATATACATTGCAAAACATTGTATAAGCAAAATAACCCAAATAAAAATAAAAATAAAAATAATAATAAAAAAATCCTACAAAAGGGGTTTATCAAATCATGGTGAAAAGGCTCTAACTGGCCTAAATTATGGAAAGTTATGTCTAGTTGAAAAAATTGAAAGTGTTATTATATTCATTCTTGCTTTTGGCTTTGCAATTGCTTTTTGTAGTAGTGGGACTCCCAAAAGATATTCAACTTTATTTGCCTTTCCACATCAATTACTCTATTTTGGGGAAGATTTTATGTTAATTGCTTAAGGTAGTCCCCAAATGAAACAATTTGAAATTCCATTTCCTAATGGCCTCAAAGTTTCAAAACTATATTCACCATATTTTCCCCTTCCATCCCAACTTCTTTCTACTTATTTATTTATTTTATTTTTCTTTGCATGTTTTTTTTTTTTAAAAAAAAAACTTTTCAAAAAGTAGTTATTATGATGTCCTAATAGTCTTTTTTATTTCCTTTTTTATTTTCTTCTTCTTTCAAAAATTGTGATTGTGATTTAAAGGGGAAAAAACTAAGAGACAGCATTAGCTCTCTCATTTATGTCAAGGTTTAGGTGGGACAGAACTGATTTTTTTTTTTCTTCATTTTGGTGTTTAAACTTTATAAAATACCTATTTTAACCTCCTAGGGAAAAACCAATTAGATGCTCTAGGTTTATGGCATGTTTGCATGAGTTTGATTTTCAACTTATTAAAATCAATTTAATAATATTCAAAATTACTCTAAAACACACCTGCCTTTAGTCATTTAAATTTCATTTTATATTCAATTTTATGATTTTAAATTCAGTATATTCATATCATCAAAATTGATTTTTGAGTGTTTTTAAAAATGACAAAGTATTTTTAACCATTTGAAAATCACTCCTAAATCTTCCCTAATTTACCATCAATTGTTTCATATGTGTGTAGTTATGCACCAGTTGTGGTAGATATTGAAGCCACATAAGTTGATTGAGGAGAGACCAAAAGGTGGTAAGATAAAGTAGAAATATATGGAGCAAATATTAATTTATGCCTTTGAATTTTGAGAGGTATATTGATAAAAATTATGAACTTATAATTGATAAACTCATAGCATCTATAAGCGTGTCAATTTATACCCTCCTTCAAATTTTGTTTGACCAATATTATATGAAACTTATAATTTTAGTCGGTTAAGCTACTAAATTTTCATAAGTCAATCAATTTAGACAATTCATTATGATTACTTTTGAAAATCATTCATGCATTAATTCTCGAACGTGTGTAGACATCTTCGAATGTCAATTTTAGAGAATGGACGATTTTAAGAAATCTCTAAAAGTCTAAATTGATTTATTTATGAAAGTTTGAGGTTTAATTAATACAACTATAAGTTTCACAGAAATTTTTTCAAACAAAACGTAGTATAAGATATAAATTGATACATTTACAAACATTTAAAGTTTAAATTGATACAATTTTAATTTAGGATTAAATAAATACAACTCAATTTAAAGGTATAAATTGACATTTTTCTGAAATATATAACTATAGTTCCTAAATAAATGAAAAAAAAAGAAAAAAAAAAAAAGAATGACATCACTCACTCACAATGGAGAAATGATCTCCTCCAAAATTGGTTGGGGTGGGACCTAATACTTGAGTTGTGAAATACTAAAAACAAGATGTAATAATTTAATTCTTTTGATATCTCATTCTCAATGAGTAAACACATACAAAAAGAACTATAACCTACAAGAAATAGAGTCAAAGAAGATTATTGAGAGTTCAATAATTTGAATAAAGGGGTAGGTTCAAAATATTCGTAAATATAGCACAATGTAAATGAATTTGTAAATATAGCAAAATTTAAATTTAGTTCTCAAAGTCTACTAGTGATAGACCATATTGTTAAGAAGAGTCTAACAATGTAAACCATGTTAGTAAGAAGAGTCTATACTGATAGATTTGGCTGTATTTGCAATTCTCTAAAAATGATGTTATATCAATCAATCATTGGATATTTAAAATTTTAACGCTAAATTTATATAAAAGTTGACTACTTTAACCTTCGACCTAATCCTAACTAATTCACTCAATGTAAAATTCCATAAACTCATTCATTTTAGTAAAATAAAATTTTGCACGATAATAAGTTCAACCAACACCCAATTTAACCATTGAATGACATGTCCAAAATTCATAAATTTCCAAAAAAAAGCTCAAATTTATTTCCCTCTAAAAATATATCAATTTCATATCATAAAAATTTAGCTGAAATTTATTAAATAATCACATCAAATTTTCATTAGTCAACTAATGGTCAAATTAACATATGGACCATTTAGCACAATTTTTCATACCAAGATACTAAAATATAGCTTTTGAAATCCCAGGGACCAAATAGACCCTAACTTTGAACTTCAAGGACCAAAAGTGTATTTTGCTTAAGAAATTATTATTATTATTTTATACGAAACTGAACTTTCCTTGAGAAAAATGAAAATATACGAAAAGAGAGAATTCGACCCTAGCTATAGAAAAGAACTCCAATCCAACAAAACAATTCTAATATCATAAATACGAAAAAAAAAAAAATCTGGAGACTGACACCACAATGAGGTATTAAATCTCGTGTTAGCACAAAAAATGTGCTACTTTCCTTAGCTTAATTCATACTCGTTCTAGGATTTTACATGTTTATTCTATGATTTTGTAGATATTGAGCAATTAAGAGGTAGAATTGACCATTGGAACTAAAACAAGATGAAAACAAACCAAAATGGAGCTCTAGAGCATCAACTATGAAGAGAATAGAAGAAATGATGAAAATGCCCTCAATGCCTGGCACAACGGCACTCGCTCGACGTTGCACCCGATGCATTTTTCCAAAATCTAGATAATTGTTGTAGCACCACGTCGCTCTGAACATTGATGGAAGAAGAAACCCTGCATTCACGCGTTGAGCGCTCCAGTGCACACCTTCTAAGCTTCGACAAAAGCCTCTAGCGCCGTGGCGCTATCCCTAGGTGTCGTGGCATCTATGCTTTTTATATATATATATATATACGTTTGGTCCGATTTTAGGCCATTTATGCTTGGGCTTTTAGCCCCCAATCCAATTTTCTCCTCTCCTCTTCTTTTTTCCTCCATTTTTCTTAGTTCTTTAGCATTGTCTGATTGAAAAGTTCATCTTGGACTAGATTTGTGGCTAAGGTGAGTATGCTAGCTTAGAACTAGGTGAAACCCATTGTTTGATTTTGAGGGTTTATACATAATTTCTTATTTCTTATTGAATTTTTGTGGTTCTGGGATGTGTTTTAACTTTAAATGCTTCATATGTTCTTTTGTTTAGCTAGAGTTTAATGTATGTTGTGCTTGTGTTGATCACCAAGTAGCAAAATCCAAGGTGTTGGGTGTATTTCAATTTCAATGTATGGCTAAGGGGTTAATGCATAATATATTTGTACCAATGTGTTGATTACAAGTAGCAAATCCAAAGCATGCTTATTTGTGAATTTTAGGTGATTTAGAATAACCCTTTTACAATATTGTGTGATTACAATACTTGAAGAACATAATCAATTAATAACCTAGAGCTACTTGGATTATTAATTGACCTCCACTTACATGACAGCACTTAAAAATATTTTTTGTTCCAACATTTTTTAAGCACTTAAAATGTTATTTCCTGACCTTCTTAGTATCATTCAAAGTCATGAGTGTGTTTATATGACATAGGGAATATTATTATACAAAACTGTCATCTTCACTCAAGAAGCTTGAAAAGAATCTAGTAATGAAGAAATAGTAAAAAACTCTAATGTGAAAAATGGCTGAAACAGCCACATATTTGGCCAAGCTTATTCTCTGGTCCAAAAGGGAGAATTTGGTATCTGCTCAATGGATCTTCAACCCTATATTGCATGAAGCAATAATTAAACTTGGTTTAAACCCAGCTAAAAAGGGAAGAAAAGATTATGACATTAGCATATATGCAAAATTTTGTTTATGTTCTACAGATCAACTTTAAGTTACACAAGTTGATCACCACATGCAGGTTCCAGTTGCAAACAATTTTAGGATGTAAAGGCCAAGCTACAAATCCATAAATGGTTCAGGAGAAACTCATATGAAGATAGAGAATGGGAGAGAATTTATTTGCTATAATTAAGTCTAATCTACTTACAAATTTTCAGTTGCATTATGCCTATCTAGTCCCCTCCCAGTAAGAAATACGTATATGCAAGCATCAGAACCTGATTAAACTTCAGATACTTAATTGTGGTACACCTTAAAGTTCTCCAAGTCCAAAGCGGGATCTCGTGATCGATCCTTTATATTCGCCGAAGTATTTATGAACAAGCCGAAGCAGAATGTCATGGCCATGGCATGGCTTTTTTTCAAGATACAGAGACAATCTGCCTAATGAATGTGATTTCTTCAATAATAATCTGCATAGAATAAAGAGATTTAAATGCCATCAGCCCTGATCACTGACTAGGTACAACAGAAAAACAACACTGCAAATTCCACTCACATGCACTTTAGTTAGCTATAAGGTCGTTTTTGCTGGTGGGGTTCACACCGCTGCCATTAACACAGGAAGCTTGTTCATTAGCCTGCAGTAAAGAACATCATTCATGGAAATCAAATATCGCATTCAGAACAGAATACACGATATGTTAATATTTTTCTTCATTTTCTCAATTCTAATGAAGAATTGGGTACTTCTGCATATTTTGTCTAAAAGCCTATACCAACACTGGGGAATCGTCGAATCAAACACCAATCGGATGAATAATATATATTTTTTCTTGTAAATAATCAACTAAAGTTACACAAAATTCACCAAGTAATAGTTGAGAGAAATAGAAACAGGATAATTCAATATTTCCATGAAGGATTAAAAATAGTTCTTTTTTTATTTTTCTTGGGCGGGGGGAGAGAATTGAATTAAGACTCAATTTGGTCTTCTAATTGTTATATATATTTTTTTTTTTTTGAGAAACATTTTAATTCTTGAAGTTTGAGAAGGTGAGAAAAGTAGCCTCTAAAATCATTGTTTTATAAGGGACAATGACGGAAAGCTAAGTAGGGTAAGTTAAATGATGATGTAGCTGTGCATAAATTATCAGTTTTAAATAACATGGAATTTTTCATTTGATAGTAAATTTTGTCCTCTATTGAAAAACTCTATTGATATCTTTCTCTCTCTCTCTCTCTCTCTCTCTAACCTAGCCGGCAAACCTCATCTTCTCCTCTTACAAGTCGACCAAGCAAAACAATCTAGCCAATAAATACAGAAGCTCCGGAAAATAGCCCCCATTTAACTCAACTCTTCTTACCAGCAGAATGAGTTAAAAGAAAAAATCCCACCAAATCAACATGGATGATCTAGAAACCAGAAACTCCATTTTATCAACACTTTTTTCAACCACCTTATCATCTTCTTCTTACCAGCACCATCCAGATCAACACTAATGCAGTAAGAAGAAAATCCCACCAAACGAGTTTGGGGGAGAGGGGTCAAAGAGAGAGGAGGAAAGAGGGTTATTGCTATGCTGAGTTTCTTCAGTGCACAAATAATAGCTCGAGCAGAAACCAGTTCAAGTGTAACTGCCAAGAGAGTTTTGGCCCTTTGGGGGGATTAACTATTTGAGAGAGATAGAAGGGAAGAAGGAAGAAAAAAGGGTGAATGACAGTGGACTCCGGTTTTCTACAGATTAAGGTGTGTTTCTTGGCAAATAGGTAAAGTGTTTTGATCCTGTGTTTCTTGGCAAATAGGTAAAGTGTTTTGATCCTGAATATGGTTTAGGCGCTTCTTGTTATTGTTACTAAAAGGAAGGAAGAACTGATACCAGAGATTACTTAACTACTTAAATTTCAGGAGTAAAATTGAGAGACAAAATGTTTATATGATAAACTCTATCCTACTGTTAAAACATAACAAAGTTCGTGCATATATGGATAAAAGTTCAAAACAAGTATGCTAAGAACTTCATCTTAAAAAGTCTAAAAAATATTTCTGCAAACCTGTCCAAGAGCTGGAGTAATTGAAGGGTCGGTGCCACCATTTGGCACCATGGGTGAATTAATGTTTGGAGATGCATCTTTCGAGTTGCAGGCTGCAGCTGAACCAAAATTCTCCACAGGAGCTACTGCCACACTGGAATTAGTCATAAAAGGTCCTCCAGAAAACGGTGCAATCGGTCGGCGTGGCATGGGCATGGGAAGTCCTTGACCAGGAAATCCAAGAACCTGAAAGTTAGAACTTGGCAGTCCATGCATTACAGTTTGAGCTGGCATAGATGGGCCATGGAAATGCATTCCTTGCATGTGTGGCATTTGAACCATGGGAAAACCAGGAGAACCACCACTCATGTCTGGCATACCTATCCCAAATCCCATTCCCATTCCTAAACCCATGGGTGGATAAATGTGAGGTGCATTCATGGGTGGCATTCCTCCAGGGAACATCACAGGAGGCATGAACAAACCAGCTCCCATCGACATAATCTGCATAATGAGTGAAATACATGAATCTCAATTGTTCTACACAATGACAACTTCCGAATTGTGGGGCTGGAGGGGGCAAAATAAATACATTTTTCTTCCTTAGGGAACAGAGCATCACCTGAACCTGAAGTTGAAGTGTTTTCAAGTACTCAATGGCTTCATCAAGCATGGAAGCTTTGTCGACCTAGTAATTCCATGTAGATTAAGAAAAAAATCAAGTCGCACTACTTTCAAGAATTCATAATTCCATGTTCGTTTTCTTAGTACTTGAGTAAATTAATGTGGCAAGTTCAAAAAATTTAATTGATCAAGCAACAAATGAACCCCATCAAGAGAGTATTAATAGGCCAACCTTATTACAATTTGGTATGAGTTCTTGCAGTGCACGCATCTTCTCATTGATCCTATCTCTACGTCGCTGTTGCAGAATTTTAAGAATGAGTCCACTAAAGAATAAAAAGGGCTAAATTTTATATATGAAGCAAAAAGTACAGTTCCCATAACAAGAAGACTCACTCTTTCTGATAAATTATGCACTTCTGCTGCCCTGCTTCTTTTTGAACCAGTTCCTCGAGCAGAAGTCACTCTCTTCACATCATTGCATTCTTCTTCTACATCCTGCACTTGTTGTAAATACTTCTCATTTATCTATTTGGGAAACAATCGAGGTACACAAGGCAAAACAAGGATACAATTTGGTACTCACATCACTATGCCATTCAGAATCCTCAGTGTCATGACATTTTCTCTTCCTATTAAGCAGTGGATCATCAGAAGCCCCCTCCACACTATTCCGTGAACAAAGGGAAGCAGCAATTGCAGATTCAACAGCCTTCTCACTATCTGGCAATCCTTTCGTTGCACCAACTTCAAGACAATGTTTAAGGCAGTCATCGTGGTCGGCTGAATCTCCCAAACAAGCAACCTCAGGCTGTTTGTTAGCCTGTGATTGCTCAGGAGCCTTGGCATCTGATGTATTTTTACCATCTATGGAAGGCACTACCGCATTTTTACAACATGAACTTGATTCATTTCTTATACCACCTCGAGTTGCAATTAATGATGATTCATGGGGTTGATTATTAGCAGCCGAACAGTTCTTAACCATGCTGTCCAAATTGCACGAACCCCTAGTTCCAGGGACACCATGGTTCTGAGGATTGGATTTGAGAAGAGCAGCAGGTCGCAGAAAATGGGAGAAATTTATGATATGGGATGAATTACTTGGAGGAGTTGGATCTAGCTTTTGCCTTGCTGTGCTTGAAGAACTGCTTGCAATCAATTGAACCTGAGGAGAGTGGCCCACAAGAGAATCATGGAGAATCTTGCCTGTAGTATTTTCAGTGCCTCCAGTACATTTTGTTCTGAGATGTGGAAATGATGTCTGGCTTTGCTGGGATGCTGATGAATGTAATTGGTTCGTGCTACTTCTAGGTTTCGTAGTTGAAACATCTAAGGAAGAAAGCTTGGACATATTGCCATCTTCTAGATTAGCTCCGTGCAAAGAATTTAGGTTCATATCTCTCTCTCTGTTCACCTGATTACCGCCATTAGCTTTGCCTATAGAAGATGCAATGCTATTGCGTGAGGGAAAGTCATTAGTGACACCAGATAATTCAGGTAAGAAATCAGAAGAATAATCGTGTTGTAGATGTCCATCAAGAGGATAACTTAGCCAAGGTACCATATCATCATCATCATGAGCTAATTCAACGTCCGGCGAAGGGGCCGTTGACATAACATCTCTTACTACAGAATCAATAGCCCCAAACTTCCCCATCTTTGCATTGTTGAAATATCCTGCATCTCTATCTCTATCCCTGGGACTATGAGATGGTAAACATTGACCCTGTGAAGTGTTTAAATTTGAGTTCTTCCTGGTCCTATTGGACTGGCCTTGCAACAAAATTTGGCCATTCTCCCACACCAGCTCGAAAACGTCATTCTCAGGACTGCATTCAAAGCCCAAGAGAAACAAGAAGCTAAAATTTAGAACAAAAATACAGAGAACAAAACCCAGAAAGCAAAAGTATACTTCATAAACAATAAGCAAAGGAATAATGATGATCGTTAAGATCCACAAGTCAAGTCTAGCTAAGACTTACTTCATAGATAAATCAGAAGCAACCATGTTGTTTTTGTCTTGAGTTGAATCCAGCTTCCCTCTGGCCACACGATAAAGCTCAGATAGAGGCATGGTTGGAAAATGGGAAAAATTCTTTGCCTCTTTACTGGGAAATAAGTCACGTTTAAACTCCACAAGCTAAATCCAAATGAATATAATAAGACGAACCCAGTTGAATATAAAGGGGATTAAACACCTCTAAATCATCAAAGACAAACGGGCTTACAATAAAACCAACGTCCCTATCAGTGGAGTCAAATAGAGTTCTGAGAGAAAATATATTTTAACAACTCAAACGAGGTATTAAATAAAGCAATTGTTTAATGAATCTCACAGACACCCAAATCCAAAATTAAGCGTGTATTAATATATATATATATATATATATATAAAAAACTCAAGAAGAAAGGCGAATCCAACAGATCCCAGATGAAGTATTTGTTTAATTGGCAGTCTGACGAGCAAGAAAGAGGAAATTAATGGGAGAAGAGTATATTTACTTGAAGAAGACAAACAAAGAGCCTGACAAATGACATCCCACAGCTAAACCAGAAGGGAAAACCTGAGGAAATCCGGCGGTTAAACGAGCGGAAAAGAAACAAAAACTAGAAGGAAAAGTGAGATCCTCGAAGCAGTCCAAATACACGAATCCAAATGCATTGAAAATACGAATTGGGGTTTAATCGAACGATCCAGAAAGCCGTAAATTAGCCAACAGAAGGGGAAAAAAGAGAGAAAGAAGATCCCAATGGAAGGTGGAAGAAGGAAAATGGGCAAAAGGGCAAAAGGGCACCAGAGTTATAGCGAGAAAAATGAAGGGCAAAGAGTGAAAACAAAATAGAGAGCATCTGAGTGGAGAAAAGGACTGTGACACCTTCTGAATCCTAGTCTCAAATTAGGTTGAAAGTGGGTCCACCATGAAACCTCTGGTTGAGATGAACTGGGTCACCACTGCCACCACCGTCGTCGTCGCCACCGTGAACCGGTGGTTAAGTGAAGAGAAGCTCTGTTCATCAATCATTGATTGAAACTATACATTGATAACAATGATGGATTGATTTTTGGTGAAGTTTAAGAAGAAGGGGTGTTGTTGTTCTTGTTGTTCTTGTTGTTCCTGCAGTTTGCTCCCTGAGATTGGGGCAGAACAGAATCGTTTGAATGAAATGGATGATTGAACATACAGTCTGCAAAATAAAGTTGCTCCCCCATTCCATATTCTTATCTGAGTGGCATATTTCTTCTTTTTTGTTGTGTCGTGTTTGTTGTTTGTATCGGATCTCTCAGCATTTGGGTGCAATGCGATACAATGCATGTGTTGGATGTCATCCTTTTCGGATAATATTATAGATAGACATCAATAAAGGAGGGTTACTATGCACCATTTTAAGCTCTAATCCAAAGTTTTATACAACCAACTCAACCATGATTGACATAAAGTTTTACCCTAAATAATATTTTGAAAAATTAAAACTAATGTATTTCAACTCTCCCACTTTACAACTGATTGACATAAAATTTATATATAGATAACAATCTTAAGCAAAGTATCTACAACAAAAATAGTCTATTAGAAACAAGGGCAAGTGAAAATTAATTATATAGAAATGTCTTAACACTTGTGTCAAACTTTAGCAAAATACAGTATCTATGGATTAAATTTAATTAGAACTCATATTCATCCAAGTATCAAAATGCCTATGATGGTATCTGAAAGTTTAGATTTATATTCTTCTTTTGTCTTTAAACCTTCAAGATAATTTACTTTACTTCCTAAATTTTATATACATAACTATTTATAGGTTTGTCTTTATTTTGTTTTTAACAAATTCTTGATATGGCTTTCAACTTTCAACCATGTATATCATATAGTATTTAACATCCGCATATAATTAAATCAAATCTGTTGAAGATGATTATTAAATAAATAAATAATCTTTTTCATAAGACCCTCGTGGATATTAAGGACACAAACAAAAACAAAAACTAACAACGAATACTCTTTCCGTCGCGAGAAATTCACAAAGAAACTACAAGACTGTTTGGCAAGCTAAATTGAGTTCATATAACTAGAGTCATATGTCTATTATCTGTGTTTTTTGTATTTGGGATGTTGAGGTCATATGTCAGAATATCTGGTGCATTTTTTTACATAAATAATATATTCTTGTGATGATTATTTTTGTTGAATACTTTTTTATTCTGTAATTCTACATATATTTTTTTAATAAACTATAGATTGTACTTTATTTTATTGCTTAACATAAGCACAAATGTATTGTTGGGGGTTTCGGAAATGAGTTTAGGATTTACGTTTGGATCATATATTTCATTTTTTTTAATTTAAGCAATCATTTTACAAATTTGTACATGACTAAAAACACTAATGTGTCTGATAATTTTTTCTCAAAAGTATTTTTACATATAAGTTTGTTTGATTTCTTACCTGATAAAAGTGATTTTATTAATGTTAAATTATTATAAAGAACTACTATAAAATACTATGAAGTAATAAAAAAATCGGGATTTCAACGTTTTGACGGAACTTACATATTTTTATATGTCAACATAGGTGTTTTTATTGATAATTTTGTGAGTCAATTTAAATATAAACATTTATTGATGTTTTATATATATTTTTAAATTAATAATAATTTTTAAACTTTGAATTAAGATTGTATCGACGGTTTTATGATACGAGCATAAACAAAATAAAAAAAACTCGTATGTCAACAAAACCCAAATTTGTAGTAGTCATAATTCAAAATAATGGTCATGGAGTTGATGGAGTCGTTGCCATTAAAGGTCACCGGAGTTGGCCATCAACAATGGTGGTTGGATGTTGTCAGAGTTAGCCACAGGCGGTGGTTGTTGGATATGACCGTCGATGTGGTCGCCGGAATTGGCCGTTGGAGGTGGTTGTCGAGTCGCTGGAGTTGGGCGTCTAAAGTGGTTGCACATAGTTAGGCCACCATATGTAGTCATCAACTTAGTCGTTGGAGGTAGTTGTCGAAGTTGGCTGTCAGAGGTAGTCATTAAAATTAGTCGTTGGAGGTAGTCACCAGAGTTGGCCGTCGGAGGTGGTCATCGGAATTGGCCATCGAAAGTAGCCATTGAAGTCTGTCATCAGAGTTGAGCAATAAGGCATTGATAGTGATGAGGGCTAAGAGCACTGTTAGTGGATATGGTATAAAATGTGGTGATATACGAAGTTGGCCTCCCAAAAAATGAGTTGAATTTATATCTCAACTCATCTCATCTCATCTCCTCACGCCAAACACCACCTACAAATTCAAAGAATTTCCCCTTTGTAAGGATAGAAGTAACAATTTACCTAAAAGTTGTCAAATTTTAGCATAACTTAACCTACTTAAGATATATATTAGTGATTAAAAAATTAAAAATTTGAATTCTTATCCCCACATCATCAACTTAAAAAATAAATTTAGAAATTAAGGTATATTTGGTAAAATCTGAAAAAAAAATTTGAAAATAAGGATTCAATGAAAATAGAGTTGTATTTTATATTTTCATATATGTGTTTAGTAGCAGATTCAGAAATTAAATTTCAATCTATACAACTTTTTAAATTGTGTTTGATAATATTGTTAAAAACCATATAAAACTAATTAAATTTACTCACTAATATATTATGTTGAATATAAACCATGACAAATTAATTTATGAACTTGTATTATGGTAAAAATTTTATATTATTATTATTTTGTAATCTCATATATTATATAATATATATTTTAATTGAACAAAAGTAATTGAATCTATAATATGAAATACTATATTTTTTATTTTTTTATTTTTATCTTTTTTAATGTAATTATGCATTTTATACTTTCAAATTCTAAACTGAATACAAACAAAATATAAATGTTTTTTTTTTCAAAATTTGAATTGAAATTCAAAATTATATACATCGAAAACAATAAAAATGTTTTTTTTTTAGAATTTGCAGTTGTTTGGATTACAAAATCTAAAAACAATTTTAGAAAATTTAACCCAAACTACCTACCAAATGCATATTCATTGAACTCAAGTCATTTTATCCCACGGAAAACATAATAAATCAATAGAATTTTGAAAAATGGGCTCCATTTAATTACATTTGTTATTGTTTACTTGTATTCTATAGTCGTAATAAAATGTGAATAATAAATAGGAGTGCAAGGTGATAAATGAGATTACTTTTGAAAATTACGTGGGACTCACTAGCCAGTATATTAGTATTACAAATACTGTACTCTTTCATTGTGAGAATTATGGATTATCACATTTACAGTAACATTAACAGTAAATATCATAGATTCATAATGCTAAATAAATGTGATTACAAGCAATTCAATAACTTTTGAGATTGTGATCCATTATGATTGATCTATCAATGAAATCTCATTACACCAATTTTCATTACAAATTAGTAGACATGATCTCAGTGATTTGAAAACATAAAATAGAATTTTAATTGTGTATCAAACAAGACATTAAAAACTAAAACGATTGTTGTTTTACACGATCAATAATGATTAAGATAAACATTTTAAAAGTTCATAGACCTAAGAAACCCTAAAAGTTGAAAGACGAAAATAAAACATAAAAGCTTGATGATAATTTGTTTTGTTGTAGTGACAAAGATGGAGGGATTTGTCTACATGAGTGATTTGTCCATACATGAATATTTTTTTTGTTTGGGGTTTGAGGTTGTGGAAAGTGGGGATATATACAAAGAAACAAGTGGGAAATGGTATGGGGTGATGAAGTTCACGTGGGAAGGCTTTGCTTTTGAGACACTTATTCATACATCTCATTCACTTAACAGACATTGGGGGGCCTCTTTCTTCATTTGGCCTTATTTTCTCTTCTTGTTCTTTCCTATTCTACTTTCATTTTTTTTCAAATTCCATTCACACATTTGCCTTCAACTCATTTAGCTATAAGCATTCACTAGAGTTTTTGCTTGCTTTCTAAGCGTAGATGTGACACGTGTACGGACTCTACACTACAAGAAAAATAACTTTTAGTGACGAGTAAAACGCATTGTTAAAAGCGAAAAAATACCACTAAAAATACTAGCTAGTGTAGTTTGTTTAGAATCTCTTTATTTATATGTTTCAAAAAATTGACAGCCAAAAAAGCTAAGTGATTTTAACCGACTTATATGACTTGTGTGTTAGGTTGAAAACCTTACTTATATGGCTTTTGTATTAGATTTACTCTCAACTCAAGTTCATTTTTGTTTCTGAGCCAAAATTAATATTAAACTCAAACTCTAAATCAAATGAGTTGAATTACTTTGTTCAACCTTTTTAGATGGTTGCTTTTCTTTAATACTCTTAGTTAAAGAGGTATGCAAATCTACTTAATGTCATTAATTTTTATAGGTTGGTTTTGGTTGAGTTTCATAACTTATTCAGAGTTATTACAGTTATAAGAATATACAACATAAATAATTGGATTGAGTCTAAAATATCACAAAAAATCTATGAACATCCTTTAGTGGAGTAGCAAGAGAAGCAGATGTAGACATTGAAACGAAGATGCTGCATTTGTAAAAGAGTTAATGAAGAAAATTCTTTTGAGATAAGGCTCTAAAATCAAGTGTCTATTTTAGTTACATCTAACAGATTCGAAGTTCAAACAAATACACACAAAAAATAGCATTATTCAGATTCAGTGATTAGTTCAAATCAACCAAGTGTGTAATTAACAATGACAACTATAAAGATTAAAATAATGAATCTTTGTTGGTCGAGCAAAGAGGTCAACCCTAGATCAAAAGAGCCAAAAAGTCAACCGTGAATTACAAAGTTGAACCCTAATACTAGCAGAGACGTCTATCATCAATAAACATTAATTAAAAATACCACACATCAATTTATTTCCAACTAACCAAAGCGGAAGGAAATAAAGTACTAAAATGAAAACTTTGGTAATGTCTGAAATCCTCAATAAAATATATAATAAGATTAAAATGAATGTAATGTATAATACATTGGAAACCATATGAAATAAATATAGTAATGTAAGATGCCATGGGGTATGGGGAAACAAGTGAGGATAACATAAAGAAAGAAAGAAAAAGGGAAGGGTTCTCCAACTCTCCCCCACCACAAGATAGAGATGTTGGACTGACAAGTAATTTAAAATTTATATATGGGGATTCTTAATTTCACTAAAGGCCCCTTTGCCTTGCAATTGCTAACTCTTTTGTGCTTATTAACTCATCTCACATGGACAGCTCTAAACTATTTAATTCAAGTGATCTCTTCTACCTAGGTTTCAAGTCTCCAAATGTTTGGTTTTTCACTCTTCAATTTTCAAAATAATACTCATTTTAGGCCTCTTTTATAACCACCCCTCTCATCAAACACCATTCATATTTTGTTTTATATTTTTAGATTCATTGAATTTTGTAAATGTACATTTTGTAGATAATTAAAAAAAAAAAATTTGAACCCTGTTTTTTGATTTTGTGATCTAAATACTACAGATTCTGAAAAACAATATTTTCCTTCTTTTCTTCATTTCAAATTTTGAATTTTAAATCCTCAGATACAAAATTATATTAAAAACAAAATGATAAAATATAGTAGAATTATATTAAAAAGAAAATGATAAAATTTTATTAAAAAGAAAAATGATAAAATATAGTATTCCATGGTAGGCCCAACAAGTGAAAATCAATTTTAGTTAGGGAGAAAATAACATTGTAAGAGTTTGAACATGAGATTTCTTACACCACTTGCTCTGATACCATCTTAAATCACCAATTGACTCAAACGCTTAAGCTAATCATGAAGGTAAATTTAATTAAAATATGTATTGTAAATTATAGATATTACAAAATAATAATTATAAAAAAAATTCTAAATTTAAAACAAGTTCATAAATTAGTTCATAATAGTTTAGATTCAATCATGGTTTAATGGACAACTATAATTAGTTCTATGGTTTGTAAATATATTCAAAAAAATTTTTTAATAATTATTTAAATTTGAATACAATTCCTGAATTTGCTACCAAATGTTTGTTAAAATCATAAAGTATAACTCTTGTTTTTATTAAATCCCTTATTTCAAACTTCTATTTTTCAGATTGCTCTCCAATCGGTTTGTTTTGACTATCTGTTTTTGATGATTATGCATGTTTTCTGATTCTAGCTAATTTTTTTTTAAAATAAATTTGGAGATTAATGTTGTGGAATAATTTTGGAAGTTAAAAAAAAAAAAAAAAAAAAAAAAAACTTCAACAGAATTCAAAACTAAATTCTAATATTGAGAATTCATTTTTTTTTTATTTTATAATTTAGGCTTTGTTTGATAACCAATTAGTTTTTTGTTTTGTTTTTTTTTAAATTAAGCTTATTTCTTTTCCATTTCTTACCATGATTTGCATCTTTCTACATAGATAGAATTTTTAGTCAAAATTAAAAAAGAAAAAAAAACTTAATTTTGAAAAACACATAACAAAATTTTTAAATATCAAATGGGGCCTTAGAAATCATCAATACATTTAAAACTCACATGGTTAGGGTTACTACTCTTTCATGTATTTTTGTCCCTCTTAATTGTAAGAGTTGTTTTCGGTTTAACTTTGTTATTGTAGCTTTTGAGTAGCCAATGATGAAAATATTCGTCGATATGTCGATACATCCGCAAATCAAAGGGTTCGATATCGATATTAAATATCCACATATATCTTTAATATTTTTTTTTATAAATGTTAATAAAATATAAAAATGTCATCTATTTAATCCAAAACGAATAGAAATACTGATAATAATATCTATAACTTAATTTGAAAGTAAAAACAACTTAATTATTAATCTAAGTAAATTTTCTAAATTTTTTGACTTACTGAAATATTTGTCGATATATTCGTAAAATTGAAATCTTGATATCGACATCGATATTTTAATCCTTATAGATAACTAAAACAGTTGTTTGATATCTTTTTTAGCTATATTCAATTTTCAAATCAAGCAAATTCAATAAATTTGTATTTGAAAGGTTTATTTCTATATCAATATTTAAATTGAATTTGAATCTTATAATAAAGAAAATGAAAAATCTCGTATTTATATTTTTCTAAACCTCACGAATATATGTAAAATATGAAATACAACTCTAAATTTTTATTCAATCTATCATTTTTAAATTTCTGTTTTTGGATCACCATTCACTGTCACATGCGATTATATCAACATAAAATAAAGAACAAAAAAACACAAAGAATGCAGGTTAGATATGCAGACAAATAAAAAAACAAAGCATATGGGACTACACATACATACATATATATAATATATAGATATATATTGTATTATATTTTAGTTGTGCCCATAACCATTAAACCCTGCTGGCTCTCCACGTTGAAAAGAATTTCAACAAATGCTTAATTAATATAATTGCACGTATATCGACGTATCAACTGCCAACCTAATAATATTACAATTATTTCTAAATTTTATATCATAGTCTAGTATTTTTGAAAAACGATTCGATTACGCTTCCTTTGGAAACAATGTGATTTTTAGTATTTGTTTTTTAAAACTAAACATTTCCACTTCTAAATTTATTCATTTGGTTATCTATTTTTTATTAATAAATAAAATAAATAAATTCTAAAAAGTAAAAAAAATTAAGCTTACATCATCCATATTTTTTATAATCATTTGCATATTTCTTAGGTATAATGGTTGAATTTTTAACCAAATTCTAAAAACTACTTTTTGAAAGCTACTTTTTCTAGTTCTCAAAATTTGGTTTTTTTTTTTCTTCTAAACCATTTGTGAAAATTACATAACAAAAGAAGAATTTTGGAGGTGGAATTAGTATTCATAAACTTAATTTTAAAAAACAAAATGGTTGCTAAACAAGCCTTAAAATTTTGTTTTTGTTTCTGAAATTTGGCTAAGAATTCAATTATTTTACTCAAGAAAGATGCAATTATTATAATAAATTGAGAGAAAATAAGATTAATTTTAAAAAATAAAAAACAAAAAACAAAATGGTTACCAAATTAAACTTAATTCTTATTCGATTAAATTAAAAATTTTAATTTAATCAAGTCGTATCTAATAAAAACCAATTAAAAGAAAAATTCAAAAGTCTATTATACATTAAATTATTTACTATAATTATGTCATGAAATATCCACTTGTGCCAATTTCTGACTCCAATACATACCTGCATCAAAACATTAATGCACAAATTAAAGAAAATGAAATTCATCTGCTAAATAATTAATATCAAAATACAACTACTACCTTTACTCTCACATTTTGTTGAATTAAAAAATAACAATAATAATAACAAGAACCAACGTGATTATCTTATAAAAATTCCAAAAACAAATAGATTAGTTGAACTTAGAAATTATATAGGTTAGAGATTGAACGATCAACCTTTAAGATGATAATTGTGATGTCTTATTTGTCGAACTACGTTAGTTGAATTTTAGAGATAAACAACTATCTTTGTAGAATGAACCGACAGAAACTTTTAGGTCTTAAACTTAGGTCTAAGACTATGCTTGAATGTACAAATATATATTTATCTTCCAACAACATAAGGGGAGTGAAGATTCTGTTTAGTCTCGTCCAACTCCAGGCTCAACACTCGTATTTCTGGAGCGAGGATCATCTCTCATCTTATTTTAGTATTGTTACAACGTCCCAACATAGAGAGAGGAGCGTTTTCTTTCATTTGTTGATAGATAGGGTGGATAGTCACGTGACAAGAGAGGTCCTTAGGGATGGTGTATATATATATATAGTCAAGAAGAGCATTGCACAAGGCATCCCATGTGGGGAGGGGGGTCTTGAAAGTGAAACAACATGAACAAATCAACAGCCTCCAAGTTGCATTCTTAATTTGAACACAAATTGCCAAGTGTTGTGCAGCAGTTGGAGCACACAATGAAAAATACTATACAATCACAAGTGCTAGTAATTACAATCATAAGAAAACTCTTACGGGTGTTTTTAACCTTTTTAACTTTTTTTAGTTTCAACATTTTTTTCTTAATTCTATTATTCTTATGGTTGGTGAGCATCAAAATTGGCTAACCAAAAACTAATATGATACTAACCACTTAAACAAGTTTATGCATTTAAATACGCGCAAGATGCGGAAAGATAACAAATTTCGACTACCATATAAATATAGTTTTAAGAGGAGACTAAGGTGTTAAGCTTGCTTCTTTTGGCTTCATTGATCTATAGCTTTTTCTTTTATGGCATGAAAGAAACTACCGTAATGCCAAAGTAATTTCGAGAAGTATTCTTTGACATATTAATTTTTTGATACGTACTCTTTTAGTCTTTGGTTGATCTCTTTTTCCATATAGTATTGAATGATATTTTTTTTGGACTTATCGAAAAGATTTGTTGGACTTTTCTTAGCGTTTTTTTCTAAAAGTATTGGACCAAAAGTTAGAAAGAAAACATAACTTGAGCAATCACAACAAGTTAATGGTATCTTGAACCAAACAAGTGAGGGTAGAGGGAGATTACCTATTAGTAGAATATTAGTATGATTATTAGAAGGGGGTAATTAGTAAATGGTTAGTAATTTTGTTAGGACTTTTAGTTATAAATAGGAGGAGAGAGATTGAGAAGGCTATGAAGAATTGGTTGGATTAGAAACTACTCTCTATATGACTAAATAGTTCAAAATGTTGACCAATCCAACATAGTTCAAAATGTTGATCAATCCAACCCTTTCATAAATTAGATTGGATATGTATCTACCTTTTTAAAATTGGGCCAACCCATTTGAGTTGAATTTGGATCGGCCTATGGGACTAGCGCAAAAGTCCAATCCAATATAACAATATATTTTTTACATATAAATTATTAAAACTAATAAACAAATAATAATACTTTTAAAATAAAAAAAAAAAATCAATTCAACAACTAACTAAAAACAATAAATGAGGAGATTAAATGCAAGAATGGGTGAGAGTTGAAAATGAAAATCATTAAAAAAATCACTCTATTCTTGTCCCACGTGGAAAAAATTGACGAATGAGAAAGGTTGCAAACGGGCTATGGGCTTATGGATAAGAGATTGGGTTGGCCCAAGCTCGGCCCAAACTGTGCTTGAGACCCAAAGGGCTTGACTTCGGGCCGACTTGGCCCAATGATAAGATTTACTACCAAATCATATCTTTCGTTTTGACAAATGCTTCGCCAGTTCCAGTTCTTCGTAGCATTCGATAATGGTATTGCACCCATTATCCCTCATGTCCCCAAACACTCAAGTGCAAGATCAACCTTATTGGGTTTGCATAGACCAAAAACCACCACCTTGGAAATTTTCCTCCCAATAGTTCTTGTCTGGAGTTGTATAAATCAAGTGCAACTACCACAATCCCAGCTTTGTATTTCTTTTCTTTTTATAAGAAACAAAGACTTGTATTCAAAGAAGAAAGAGAGAACAGCCAGCCCCAACCAAGTCAAAGAGCTTGAGGCAAGACAGAACATCCTTGGAGCCAAAATGGAGGACATCTAAGACAAATGACTCATTGAGGCGAAGGTCAAACCTAGAAAGAGCAAGATCGGCAGTGAAAGGACGATATGGAATTTCTTGGTCATCTCTAGCCACTCGAAGGATTTGGAAGATTTGATCAATACAAAGGGTTGCTTCCAGATTTGAACCACTCCTTAAAGGACAACACTAATTCCTTAGTGTACATCCCATCTGCATCTGCTGCTGCTGTCAAGCTTGTAGCAAATCCAAGGGAAAAACATAGGAATATCCATGTTGCCATTACCACTAGTTCCAGCAACAGATGAAACATAATGTAAATTGGGACAAGTTGAGGCAGATACAAGAGCTTCATTGAACATGTCCTTAAATGGAGAAACAACAATCCGACCTTTTGTTGTAGATTCAACTCTAGCAACACGTTGTAGCAAAAGCATGATTAATTACACGGCTTAATCATATCTATCTCTCCAGTGAAATTGAGAAAACCCTACCCTGCAGACAAATAAGTATTTCATATGGGTCTCCTTCATTAAGCTGGCCAGTTGTACAATAAAATCTAAGATGTAACTCTTCTAAAATTCATAATCTAACACACTTCACATCAATCTCAACTTCATTGCAGAAAGAACTCAAACCCTGTTGAAGAATCAAACAGAAAACAATTGCCTCACTGCCAAATTAGCTTCATAAAGCACTTGATAGCATGACCCAAATAAAAAAAGAGAGTGGATAAGGAAGTGAATACAAAATGTATCAAGATGAGAATCTCAATCTTACCATTAAGAGGGGAGAGGGAGATTACTGGAACTAGGTTTCTTAGTCGAATTGGGAAAAACTCGAATCGGTTCAGTTCCGATTTTTTGTGGGTCTGTTGGGTTTAATCCCTTTTCCTTCTCAGTTCTTCAACCTCATGAAAACCCATCTTTTGTTCTGTTCCGGAAAACTAATTGAACTGAAGAGAGAATGAACGAGTGAAATAGCTTTGGACAAAGGGAACGGCAGACGGCTGAACTGAAGAGAGAATGACGGAGGTAGTGGCCGTCACCGTCAACAACGTCACCGTCATATGAAAGCTTATTAGGGAGTTCAAGATTAACCGAATTGCAATTTGATAAATTTGAAATTTTAGAATTAAAATGAATAGAACATGAAGATTATAATTGATTCTTTTTCCTTCTCAAAATTCTTTTATTTTATTCAATTATTAGATGTTGAGCAATGCTGATTGAATTTTACTTTAATTCCACACACAAATTTTGGACTGGTTATGTTATTTTGCATGAAGCATTCCATCAAACAGCATCCCTACTCCACTTGATTTGTTTGGCCATCAACTTATTTTCAATAGATTCTGTTGGTTAAAATTGAGTTTTAAAAGAAAGTTGATTTTTTAGAATCCCACATTAGTTAACTTGGAGAATGCACTATCGTTTTTATACTCCCAAGTTGGACTTTAGGTTTGGACCTCAAGAGGTACTCATGTTTTAGAGGGAGTGAGGAGATAGATCAATGTGAGTACGGTGGAAATCCCACGCGCATGCCGCCGTCGTTTTTTTCATTCTCCCAATGCTCTCAATCACTCCCTCTCTTCTATTTTTCCATTTTTTCGAGCAATCCAGTCTGAAGGTGTGAGTTTTCAGTCGGTGATGGTGCATTTCCAACCAAGACATTTTTTTTTTGCGCTGTTTTATCTTATGGACAACGTGGTAGTATTGGTGACCTGCTTGCACACTTCGACAGAGTCGCCAAACGTCTTAAAGAGAGCAAGATTCGCAACTCAGCCTGTAACGAGCTTCTATTTTGCATGTTTCTTTCCTTGCCTAATCATCGTTTTCTGACAGTTCGCCCATTCGCTGCTATCCTATTCATCGTCTGAGGGTTCCTGTTTACAACAGATTCCCAGGACATGTACTTTCAAACTACTCTCTTTCCCACGTCCTCTTTCCTTGTCATCAATGCATAGCCTTATTTACAATGGGCAATGGAATCAACCTATGATTGATAAGTTTTTTTGCCCAGAAGATATGAAGATGATCAAGAGCATTCTCTTATGTCTCCCCTCATTCTGATGTTTTTATTTGGCATTATGATAAAAGAGGAATCTACTCTGTCAAAAGTGGTTACAAGTTGGCTCAGGTCTTAACCCATGAAGCTTCATCATCATCTAGCCATAATTCAGAAAAGTTTTGGAAATATTTTTGGTCTCATCCATCCCTCAAAAAAAAAAAAAAAAAATGGCGAGCATACCTTGACTCTCTCCCAACTTGTTTTGCGTTAGTTAGACCTCCATCTCTACCAGTAGAGATTGCCTCCTGTGTCTTCGTACCTCTGAATCTAATATTCATGCCCACTAGCTATGCAAGGGAAGAAAACATATTTGGTTTTCATGGCCCCTAGTTTTTGTCTTTTTTATAGGAGCTATTCTGATGTTGCTTCTCTTTTTTGCAGGGCTTGTGAGATTTTGAACCAATTAGATATCAGGATTTTTTCGCTTATTGCTTTTGCTATTTGGCGTAGGCACAATCTCCTTATTTTTTGGAGGATGTAACTTTACCACCTTAGATCCTATCTAGTGGGTTTTGTGTTGGGATTGGTGTCCTAATTCTCCCGGAGTCTCGTAGTTTGTAAATAGTTTGTACACATTGTTATTAATAAAATAAATATTATTTTATTTGCATTTACTCATATCCAATAAACTAATATATGTGGTTATTTAATGTAAACTTAAGCATGTATGTGAGACATACAAGTGGATCATGCCTTAAGTAATAACCTAAATGGTCTGTAGTATAAGATAGAGGAGGAATACCTTATCCTGGTGACACTACGGATACGACCCGCTTTGTAGATATTTACAAGTGTTGTAAAGTGCTACAAATGTTTTGATCCTGACCATTCATGTGGAGACATACAAGCGGGGGTGTCCTATACAAAGAGTTTGTATAAGACCGGATCGCGAGATGATTAAGATTCTTTATATAATGCCGTTGATAATTGAGACTTACATTTCACTAAAATGACCATAAGTGATATAACCTTAGTCTTGAGTGTTTTGGGAACTTCTGCCTATGAGGGCGGTTCTTTGATTAGTATGGGTGAGAGTGACCAGATTGCCAACTCAACAAGCCTACCTTTTTGGGGATTCGTCTGATTAGGGAGCTGGGAACTCAGTTACATAAGACGGAATTCATTCCTTCCCCGAAGCAGGGGTAAGTAGATAATTGCTCCCTTAAGGGCTAATTCCAGGTCTTGAACATAGTGGTTACATCCTCTATTTGGAAGAGAGGAGTCAGTCGTAGTAGAACTATGACTTATTATTCATTAGAGGAATCAGTGATACTTAAGGAGTTAGATGTAACTACAGGGAAAAAATAGTAAATTGATCCAGCTGTACTTATGAGTGATTTGTGAAGGGTTATTGCACTATTGATTGGTTATATGGATAGAGAAATATATTTGTAGTGAGAAGAGTGTAACTGTCAGTCTTTAGTAGAGTGCCCGGTAGTTAACGGATGTTAAATCTCGTGACTAAAGAGTTTGGTCAGTTATTCACGTACCGTTGGAGCTTCAAGCTACAGGTCCATAAGGTCCCCTTGGTAGCTCAATGAGTTCAAGTTGAGAATCAGATTTTGGATTAGTTTGAAGTGTTCAAATTAACAAGAGAAAATTCAATTATATGTGATATAATTGGTGTGATGTATTAGATACATTATTTGGAGGAATTAATATAAATATGATTTATATTAAGTACCATAAAATAGAAAAAGAACGATAGTTTATATGTTTCATATGATCAAATATTAAAACTATAAGTTATAAATATAATATGATAAGTTGGTTACTACATTTATTTATAATACATTAATTATATGATAATTAAATCTTTTTCTCTAATAACCGATTGAGTGGGAGGTTATTGGAAGTTTTATGGTAACCATGAGATAAAAGAATTTTTTTTTCCAAAATTAGAAGTTGATTCACTCAGAAAAACTCACGGAACGAGCTATCAAGTAAAAGGATTCTTACTAAACGATAGTGTTGACAGAGTCTACAGGATCGCTTAGAGTTGACTATACATAGTAGCAAAGTCTATGTGATAGGCTTTAGTTAGTAAACGATTGAGTAGCAAAGTCTATGTGATAGGTTTTAGTTAGTAAACGATCGAGTACATCGTCTATGCGATAGACAGTGTTTATATCTCCCACTTACTCGATCGTCTACTCGATTGCATACCTCCTTTCTTCCTCAATCCAAGATCATACAGAACCCACAACTCCTGGATTCTCACACCGAGAATACCAAGGTAACACTTGTGGTGGTGTCCTTACTCAGTTTGTGAATCCAGTTGGACTCGATTGGGTTTGAGGAGCATTCAGACATTCGTGGAGGTGACTGTTCTATTTGTTGCATTTGAGTGTTACTGTGGACGCATTGGATATTGATCGAGGGATTCTTGAAGAATGGTTCTTCAAAGATACGCATACTCTATCCCTTGAATCTCTTATAGCATGCTGTAATTTCTATTGATGCATGGCCTATTAGTTTCCGTTTAAGACTATAATTGTTGTATTCAATCTGAATGGATTTGGAACGATCCCCTTCCGCTACTCATGGAGATCCTCGTTTGTGATTTTCTTCAATTGGTATCAGAGCCAGGTTGTTCTTGTTGGGATTAGTGTTCTAATTCTCCCGGAGTCTTGTTGTTTGTAATGATACACATTATTTGATGAATAAAATAACTGTTATTTCATTCTTGCATTTACTCATATCCAATAAACAAGCACCATAGTTATCTTATATGAACTTAAGCATGTAATGTGATATACAAGTGGATCATGCCTTAAGTAATAAGATCTGTAGTATAAGGATTGAGATGGGATACCTGATCCTGGTGACACTACGGATACGACCCACTTTGTAGAGGTTTGCAAGTGTTGTAAACTACTACAGATGGTAAATCCTGACCATTCATGTGGAGACGTGCGAGTAGGGGTGTCCTATACAAAAATTTTGTATAAGACTGGACCACGAGATGATTAGACTCTGTATATAACGTCATTGATACTAGAGATTTACATCTCACCTAAACGACCATAGGTAACACGACCACAATCTTGAGTGTTTTGGGAACTCCTGAGGGCGGTCCTTTGATTAGTATGGGTGAGAGTGGCCAGATTGTTAACTCAACATGCCTACCTTTTTAGAAACTTATCTGATCTGAGAGCTGGGAACTCAATACACAAGATGGAATTCACTCTTCCTGAAGCAGGGATAAGTAGAGAGATTGCTCCCTTAAGGGCTGATTCTAGGGCTTGAACATAGTGGCCACAGCTTCTCTTTGGAAGAGAGGACTCATTCATAGTAGGACTATGACCTATGCTCATTAGAGGGATCAGTGGTACTTAAGGAGTTAGATGTAACTATAGGGGCATAACGGTTATTGGCCGAGTTGTACTTACGAGCGATTTGTGAAGGATTGTCACACTGCTGATTGGTTAAGATGGACATATAATATATCTGTGATAAGGAGAGTTCAACTTACGGTCTTTAGTGGAGTGCGTGACAGTTAACAGATGGTGGATCCCATGACTAAAGGGTTTAGTCAGTTATTCACATACCGTTGGAGCTTTGAGCTACAGGTCCATGAGGTCCACTTGATAGCTCAATGGATTCAGTTGAGGATCAGTTCTTGGTGTTGATTTGAAATGTTCAAATTGACAAGAGGTAATTCGATCATATATGATATGATCAGTATGATGTATGAGATACATCTTGTGGAGGATTAATGTAAATGAGATTTACATTAAGTGCCATATAATAGAAAAAGAGTTATGGTTTGTATGTTTCATGAGATGAAATATTAAAACTATAGGTTATAAATATAGTATGATAAGTTGGTTATCATTTATATTTATAATAATATTAATTATTGGATGATTAATTCTTTTTCTCTAATAACTAATTGAGTGGGATGTTATTGGTGGTTTTCATGGTAACCGTGAGATAAAAGGAAAATTGTTTTCCTTTAGTAGGTTTTGCGAAAATGTTTTTTTTGAAATTTTTCTCTCTCGGAATTATCTCACGGAAGTTGTCAAGTAAATAGGATTTACTAAGCGACAACTTGGACTAAGGTAAACGATCGTGTAGTGTTTGTAGGCGACAGACACTTAGCTACGCGATGTACTAAACGATCACATAGCTTTTGCTAAACGATTGGGCATTGACCTATGCGATAGGTTCCGCCATCTCCCATTTGCTTAATCGTTTACATGATTGTTGTATCCTTCATCTTCTGCCTCAAACCAAGTCCACACAGAGCCCACCCTTTGGATTCTCACACTTAGAATACCAAGGTAACCTTCTTGGTGGTGTCATACTCAATTCGACACCGTCGAAGTTCTCTGGAGGCCGTTCGTGCTATTGGGGTGTTCGTGATTGAGGCTATCGCTGAGTTTGAGTGTGCGGTGTTCGTGCAGTATATCGGTCATGTTGGACGAGCATTCGAGGTTGCTGTGTTCGAGCGTTCGTGATCAAGGAGCTTGGTGATAACGGGCAGAAATGCACGTTATCATAGTACTAAGTTCTTAAATAATGTTGGATTGCGTTGATGAAATATGTTAAATTGCGTCCATTAAGCATAAATTCTATAATATTGCGGTCGCATGCGTCCAACGCATTAGAGTAGCTGATCTTTACATTTTTGTGCAGAATATGCATTAACGCAATACAGAGATTACGATCATAGGAATACATTGGTCGAGGGCAACTTCACCGCAAGACTTTGCGGTTATCGTGCTCGCAAACATTCGCCCAAGAAGAATCACCGCAACTTGGTCAGTGTAACATGGTGGGTACATTTGGGTGAAAGGACAATTAAGAGCGATGAGACAAAAAGCTGACAGCAGTCGGATCCAAATTAAGATGACAGCCGATAACGGTCACGAAGTACATTCAGCTTTATCGGTGACAATTATCCGGCGCATCAGTCAGGAATTAAAGTTGTCCCATCTGTACAACCGGGAGAGAGAAGCCGCCTTTCACCATGGATGCCCTATAAATACCAGGTGTATTCTTCAGAGAAGGGGTTACGCAGTCGATTACTTCATCACTTTACAAGTTCACGCCTCTGTTCATAGTTTCTTTCATTTTAAGGCGGACGCGAGGAAGAAAGTGTGCTGGTAGATCGTTCCGGTAAGCTTGGAAGAGCACCGGAAGCTTCAAAGACAGGGAGAGAATCGACGCCTACGGAAGCAGGAATATCTTTAGGCCAGAATAGAGATTCCAATGTAAAAAAGCCTCGGTCAGCAAGGAATTGCTACCAAGCTCTATACCCTAAACTTCCATTGCCATTTTGTACTTAACATATTTATAGGAATGAAATTTCTTTCTTTATATCTGTCCACTCTCTGTGATTCACACATGAGTAGCTAAATCAGTTGAATGGGTTGAGAAGCATTTAGCTAGCACAACTAGGGAGTCTTCATTCTTGCGATTATATTGTTTATATATGCTTCATTCGTTCTTTAGGGATACTTGGGAGGGTAGTCTAAAGACAGGATCTAGACTTGGAAAGGCCAGGTCAGAATCTAGGTTTGGAAGAACCAGATTAGAACGCATAAACGAGAGATAGGCGCTTAGGAATGAGCACTATTTTTTATTAACGCATCACATGCATCTTAGGGATAAGATATGATTGTATGCGGTCACCTTGCTTCATGCATTCTACATCAACGCATAGGACAAGAGTAGAGACTTAAGGATAAGCTCTATGGATATTTTGCATTCAACACATGCGTCCTAGACTTAGGAGCACTGCATTTACATTGAAAAATGACTTGCTGTGCATGGTAGTAACATGATCGCATGGTCTGACACATTCCCAAGTAACGCTAGCTAAAGATCTTCTCAACCCATTCATCGCATACTCATTGCATCTATCAACACAACTTTTGTTTCTCAAATCCACCGCATTTATTCATTTCTTTTTAATCAATGCAATCAACAACCAACACTTTATTTATTTTCCCGGTTACTACAAAGTTTTCATAAAAAAAACCATCAACGTAATCTATTTTCACAAGTCCCTGTGTTCGACCCTGGACTTACCAGGAAACTCAGAGGAATTTACACTTGGATTCTGCTGGGGAAACTTGAAGTGCACAACACAATCCATCAACGCATATCATCCATATTTCCACTTAATAAAATAATGCATCACTTGGTGTGTGTAGCATTTCTCCTTGATTATTTGTAGTTTCATGCTGTAATTTCTGTAATGAATGCATAACCGTATGTTTCTGTTTATGGACGTAATTGTTAAGTTCATGTATGATTTTAATTTGGAATGATCTTTCCGCTGCTCATGGAAATCCTCGTGTTCTATTTTCTTCAGTTATGATATTCTAAATTTCATTGTTGTATTGAACTTCTTTTTACAATCTGGTGGGTTTTAAGTTTGTTTTGCGTTTAAGAGTTAAATGTGTTTGTGAATGTGTTGATGGATGTTTACGGGATGATTGCCTCTATTTAAAGCTTTTTTTAAGTTTACAAAGTGTTAATTTGTTAGGGCCCCTACGTTTTTGGGCATAATTAACAAGCAATCGAGTCTGTATTCAAAGTGTTTGAAGTTTTTGAGTCGTTTGTGATGAAGTTTCGAAGCATGGAGATGCAGTTTTCATCAAGGAAGAAGATCAAAGGTTGGTCGCATCGTGTAGCCCAAGCTAGACAATCATTGAGATTTGGCTAACGATCATTTAGAAAATTTCTACATGATCATGTAGTATTTACTAAACGATTGTTTAGCTAATGTTAAACGATGGGGTAAAGAGTTTACTCTATCATGTAGTGTTTGTTTCTTGATTGCGTGGACACTTGAGGTAAATGATCGTTTAGAGTATTTGATGCTCGTTGTTTAATAAAAGGTGCGCGCACTAAATAATCACATAGTTCAGCATGCTTCATCACATAGTCACTGACTACACGATCACCTCGTATACGATACCTTATGCTTGCTCAGCGATCGTTTAGACGATTATGCTTCATCGCATCATTGTCATTTAGTTGATCGTTTAAGGCATGCGTTGCACGATTGCGTGACCTTCATGCTTCATCGCATAGTCAAAGGTACACGATCGTTACTAAACGATCGTTTATGCTCATACAGCATTGCTAGACGATCACAAGAATTTATAACACGATCAAAGAGACGTGAGCTTCGCCCGGACAGTTCAAGACCCAGTTCGCCGTTTTGAACCGGAGACTCATTATTCTTTATAATAGTTAACTTTGTTTTGTCTTGAGGATTTGAGACTAATTATCCCGGTTCATCAAATTTTACTTAATGTACTTGAGATGTATGTTTCATTATCTGCCATAGTGTATGACATATAGTTTTAAAACCCACCTTAGGTTATGCATTTTATTAATGCATCATATATTATAAGTGTTATAATATAGTAATTGGCATGATGAAATTACAAGAAAACATGTTCGTGCATCATGAAATATAAGAGTTATATTTATGCATACATTAAGCATATTCATGCATCATCTTTATATTATAAGAGTGATAGTATAAGGGTGTCTGAGAGCATGTATGCTTGGTTCATTGCTTTGTTAAATAAGCGTTGTATAAAAGTAGCAATGAATGAATAATGCATGGAGCATGACACTTAGGTTTATTTATAAGAGTTATGAATGCCTTGTATGTGTTGCTTTGTATTGTGGTTGAGTTTAGTTGTTTCTTGTTATAAGTGTTATGATGGAAATTAGAACTAAAATAAAAAAGAAAGAGTTACATGCGAACTTAGGTGAACTCATGTTCTGAAAGGGTTTTAAAATTGGATTGAGATAGACCTAAGTTCCTGGTTATAATGAGATTAGATACCTAAATTTAATCTTTTGAATCAGTTTAATAGGATTAAATTGATTTCCATAAAAGACTAAATTTGTATTAAATTTATCTAAAAGGGACCTTTTTTCTAAGGTGGGTTTTGTCTAGCCTGGGGTATCTAAGCTGATGAAATGGAACACCCCTACCTGGGAACCTACTTGGAAAGGTGAATTAGATAGATTTTCTACAAGCATGCAACAGTTGATCAAAGACTTCATTAAAGAGTTTAATGAATGGTGATCAAAAGTTGTTCAACTTTCCAAAGTAAGAGTTGCTTTTGGGCAAACCTAAAAAGTCAGTTAAAATCCTTAGCCATGTTTTTTCTAAGTAAACTAAATCCTAGGTTATAAAATACTCAGTGGGAGGAAAAGATATATATGATATGTCAATTCCACTCACGTTTCTCCCTGAATATTCACATCATGAGATTCATGCTTGGCCTCGTGGTGCCCTGGGAGCACCCCCCTTCGGATGGTATTTGCATGAGTTAATATCAACGTAGACGGAGAGAGTGTTTATAGTAAGTGGGTAAAGGATGTGTGTCAACATGTCCTATAATCTCCTTCATTGGTTTGCACCGTGAGATCTTCTTGCACGGCCTCGTGGCGACCTGGGAACGTCCCCCTTCGGATGGTTTTTGTGCAGTTGGTCAATATCAAGGTGAACTCCAGAAATGAATAAGATCGCTTTAACTTTTGCTCCAATCAGATTTTTCCCTTCGAATTGACTGCTTGGGGCAGAACTCTAGGATCTAAATTGAAGGGTCACACTTACGGAAAATTGTTAAGCAAGTTAATGATTTCTTGACCAAATCAATGATGGCCAGTCGTTATAGGAACAAGAGTTGTTTTGGTATTAATGACTAGTTGAGAGTGTCTCAATTCAGAGGAGGGATAAATTGACTACCCTTCGGTGGCTTTTGTCCTAAACCACTAAGTGTCATTACAAAATTAGATGTCATACGAGGTTCATTTAGATTTTGCTAAACCAAATTCGATTTTGTTTTAAAGAGTATTTCCTAAAATCTAATGTAGATCAATGTGTTTGTTTTTTCAGCAACATGTATGAGTTTCCGTTAGTTGCCTCTTTTAGTTTGACCGATTACATACATCGAAAAGAGTCCCTTAAAACATATTTCGTGGTAAACGACCTCGAGTTTGTCATGGTTGAGAAGTGTCCTCAAGTCTCGACCCTTGATGCACCGCGAAACGTTCGTAATGCATATGAGGTATGGATGAAGGCTAATTCGATGGCCTGACTTCATATTTTGGCTAGCATACCTGATGCATTGGCTAAAAGGATTGAGAACATGGTCATTGCACGTAAGATCATGGACTCATTGCAAGAATTGTTTGAATGTTAGTTCTCACTTTTTGAGCAAAGAGGGATGGATGACAAAGAAACTAGTAGTATTAAAGATAACCTCCAGTCTTTCTTGAATGTCAAGGGACTAAAAGATAAAGCAATTGTTGCTAACTCAGATGAAGTTCATCGACGAGAATTGTTCTCTGAAATGGAACTTGGAGCTTATTTAGGTTTTGATATTGATCTCACTACTCTCCAAAAAAGGAAAAAGTCTAAAGACAGTAACTATAATTTATTTGTCTTGGAGACGTGTTTGGTAGAGAATGATGATTCTGCCTGGATACTTGATTCAGGTGCTACTAACCACTTTAGTTTTTCCTACCAAGGATTTAGTTCTTGGTAAACATTTGAACACAGAGAGTTGACTCTTTGAGTCGATACTGGTGAGGTTGTTTGAGCTATTGCTGTAGACAGGCTGAAGTTATTTTTGGACAAGAAATATTATCTATTATTGGATAATGTTTTTGTAGTTCCTCATATCAAGAGAAACTTAATCTCGGTTTCTTGTTTGATTGAACAAGCTTATACCATCTCCTTTTCTGAGAGTAAAGTATTTATTTTCAAGAATGGTATGGAAATTGGTTTTAGTTTAATGGAAAATAACTTATATGTACTAAAGTAATTAGTCATATAAGCCTTGCTTAATATTGAAATATTCAAACCAACAACAAATGCAAAAAGACCAAAGATTTCTCCTAAGGAAAAAACCCATTTTTGGCATTTAAGGTTAGGTCATATCAACCTCAATAGGATTGAGAATTTGGTGAAATGTGGACTTCTAAAATATTTAGAAGAATACGCCTTGTCGGTTTAGAAGAAAACTCCAGATCATTCTAGATCGTAAGAACAAGAGGTTAACCTTGTCTCAGACATCGTACATTGACAAGATGTTGATCAGGTACTCGATGCAGAATTCCAAGAGAGGTTTATTACCCTTCAGGCATGGAATTATTTTGTCTAAGGAACATCGTCCTAATCACCTCAAGAGGGGTAGGAAATGAGACAGATTTCCTATGCTTCGACTGTTGGAAGCCTTATATATGCAATGTTATGTACTATACCTGATATTTGCTATGCAGTAGGGATTGTCAGTCATTATCAGTCCAATCCAGGATTAGATCACTGGATGGCGGTCAAAACGATTCTCAAGTATCTTTGGAGAACTAGAGACTATATGCTCGTGTATGGAAATAAGGATTTGATCCTTACAGGATACACAGACTCTGATTTTCAGACTGATAGAGATTCTCGAAAATCTACATCAAGGTCAGTGTTCACTCTGAATGGAGGGGCTGTAGTTTGGTGAAGAATCAAGTAGGGATGCATCGTGGACTCCACTATAGAAGTCGAATACGTAGCCGCTTGAGAAGCTACTAAAGAGGTTGTTTGGCTTAGGAAGTTCCTTACAGATTTGGAAGTTGTTCCAAATATGTCTTTACCAATCACACTCTATTGTGATAATAACGGGACTGTGGAAAATTTTAAGGAACCTCGGAATCATCATAAAAGCAAGCATATTGAACAGAAGTATCATTTGATCAGGGAGATTGTGCATCGCGGTGGTGTGATAGTCACGAAGATCGCGTCGGAGTACAACGTTGCTGATCCGTTCATAGAGGCTCTCACGGCTAAAATGTTCGAGGGTCATCTGGAGAGTCTGGGTCTATAGGACATGCAATACTTTATCTAGGCCAAATGGGAGATGATACTAGGGTATAAAGTATGCCCTAGTTTATTGTATATTATACTGTTTTCATGTATTGCACATTAATCTCCCGAGGCATTAGGACAGATGGAAAATTGTTGGGATTTGTGTCCTAATTCTCCCGGAGTCTCATAGTTTGTAAACAGTTTGTACACATTGTTATTAATAAAATAAATGTAATTTTATTTGCATTTACTCATATCCAATAAACTAAGATCAATGGTTACTTCATATAAATTTAAGCATGTATGTGAGACATACAAGTGTATCATGCCTTAAGTAATAACCTAAATAGTCTGTAGTATAAGGATAGAGGAGGGATACCTTATCTTGGTGACACTACGGATACGACCCACTTTGTAGATATTTACAAGTATTGTTAAGTACTACAAATGGTCTAATCCTGACCATTCATGTGGAGACATGCGAACGGGGGTGTCCTATACAAAGAGTTTGTATAAGACCGGATCACGAGATGATTAGTCTCTTTATATAACGCCATTGATAATTGAGACTTACATTTCACTAAAATGACCATAGGTGACATAACCTTAGTCTTGAGTGTTTTGGGAACTTCTACCTATAAGGGCGGTCCTTTGATTAGTATGGGTGAGAGTGACCAAATTGTTAACTCAACAAGGCTACCTTTTTGGGGATTCATCTGATTGGGGAGCTGGGAACTCAGTTACACAAGACGAAATTCACTTCTTCCCTGAAGCAGAGGTAAGTATATAAATTTCTCTCTTAAGGGCTGATTCCGGATCTTGAATATAGTGGCCACATTTTCTCTTTGGAAGTTAGGAGTCAATCGTAGTAGGACTCTGACTTATTGTTCATTAGAAGAATCAGTGGTACTTAAGGAGTTAGATGTAACTACAGGGGCAAAATGGTACATTGGCCCAGCTATACTGATGAGCGATTTGTGAAGGATTATAGAACTGTTGATTGGTTATATGGACATAGAAATATATCTGTAGTGAGAAGAGTGCAACTGTCAGTCTTTAGTGGAGTGCTCAGTAGTTAACAGATGGTGGTTCTCATGACTAAAGAATTTAGTCAGTTATTCACGTACCGTTGGAGTTTCAAGCTACAAGTCCATAAGGTCCCCTTGGTAGCTCAATGGGTTCAAGTTGAGAATCAGATTTTGGGTTAGTTTGAAGTTTTCAAATTAACAAGAGAAAATTCAATTATATGTGATATAGTTGGTATGATGTATTAGATACATTATTTGGAGAAATTAATATAAATATGATTTATATTAAGTACCATAAAATAGAAAAAAAAATCTGATTTATATGTTTCATATGATGAAATATTAAAACTATAGGTTATAAATATAATATGATAAGTTGGTTATCACATTTATTTATAATACATTAATTATATGATAATTAAATCTTTTTCTCTATTAACCTATTGAGTGGGAGATTATTGGAAGTTTTATGGTGAGATAAAAATAAAATTGTTTTCCAAAATTAGAAGTTGATTCACTCGAAAAAACTATTGGAACAAACTATCAAGTAAAATGAGTTTTACTAAGCGATAACGTTGACAAAGTCTACACGATCGCTTAGAGTTGACTATACATAGTTACTCAGCTTATCGTTGCTACACAATCGAGTAGCAAAGTCTATGTGATAGGCTTTAGTTTACTAAATGATTGAGTACACCGTCTATGTGATAAACAATGTTCATATCTCCCACTTACTCGATTGTCTACTTGATCACATACTTCCTTTCTTCCTCAATCCAAGATCATACAGAGCCCACAATTCCTAGATTCTCACACCGAGAATACCAAGGTAACACTTGTGGTGGTGTTCTTACTCAGTTTGTGAATCAAGTTGGACTTGATTAGGTTCAAGGAGCATTCGGACGTTTGTGGAGGCTTAACTGTAAAGGAAAGGGGCTTATATGCTTTACCTAGTTTAATCGGGAAGAAGCCAAATCTATGCTCTGCTGATTACAGAGACAAATATTCAATTTTCAATTTTGATATACTTTTTGACCCATGGAAGAGCCACCAATTAAGTTAAAAGATCTCTTTTTCTTTGGGTAGTAACGAGGGGTCCATTGAGATTAGGAAAGTCGAAAGTAGTATCCGTTCAGAAAAAAAAAGTCTTATCCTGTATTTGACAGCCTACCTTTTTTTTTTTTAGAAGAGTAAGAGCCTCAACTCAAGGTCTTTTATGCCCACAAGAAGTTAAAAAAGGGCGGTCCCCTTTAGACCTTATTCTGTCCATATCCAAATGCAACTTAGAATGGCTAGGTGAAGAGGATAACTAGGAAGAATTCTCTCACCTATTCTTTGAATTAATGCTTCTATCACCTAAGTCTTTCGAGTGCTTTCCTTGTCTGTTATTTCTTTTTGATTAGTTTTTCTGTGGTTTGAGAGTCATGTGATGGAGACTATCTAACCTATAACCAATATGATATTCGACTCTTCAATGAGTTCCACGATTTTATCCACTTTCTCCATGTCCTTCTATCAAAATAGAAAAAAAAAAGAGCATTTTTTCTTCTTTTAGACAAGTCTAGTAGCCTCTCATAAGGAATTGTTATAGTGTGAGTGTGTTAACATGAGAGGGTTAGGCCGAGCTTGGTTCGATACCAGCAAACGCTCCTTGGTGCTTCCATGAGATACCGAAAAGGCATCTTTTCAAAAGGTAACAGTTTTTTGCTCTTATTTATGCAATTTTTTTTTATTGGATTAGTCAAAGTGGAACCCGAATTCAGTTAATATTCTTCTCCCAAAGCTCTCAAACGTGTGCTTAGGTACCTTCTGGGTACCCTTAGTCTCGATTTACATATAAAACCTACTCTCCAACTTTCCCTTATAGGTTTCTCTGATGCTGATTGGGCCACTTCCCCTGATGTTTGTTGGTGGCTATTGTGTTTACCTTAGTTTTACTCTCGTTTCTTAGTCTTTCAAGAGGCAAGTTGTTTGCTCGTTCTAGCATCAAATCTGAGTATTGAGCTTTTTCTCATGTGGCCTATGAACTTTTGTGGCTTCGTTCTCTTTTCAAAAATCTTCGTGTGCCTCTTCCTTCTATCCCCATCACTTGGTATGATAAGCTCTCTATTGCTGCCCTTTCCTACAATCTCATGTTTCATGCCAGAACAAAGCATGTTGAGATCGATGCCTATTTCATTCATGATTAGGTTTTGGAAAAATAGAGTTAGGGGTTTATAGAAGGTATCAAGGAAGAAGTTGTAATTGAAGAAATTCTACTAGCGATGCTGGAAACACTGGACATTGATCCAAAAGAGACTGATGTAGTTTGACTTGTCTCACAATTCCATGATGAAATCCATAAGGGAGGAAGGCCAAGGAGTGTCAATTGAGCTGAATTTCGTTGAAACACAAATTCAAAAGGATTACCTTATATCATTAGTCCAACATGTTAAGATAACACACTGAGTTTGAATTTTGTAAAGCCCATTTGAGTAGCCCAAGAGCCCTTTTTAAAAGGGTGGTGCAATCAAACTAAGGTGTGTAGCAAAGAGTTGGTTTTATATTCTTTCATCTTCTAGAACCTTTATTTTTTGGAATGAATTATACAGTGTGGGTGAGTCTAGGGTTATGAAAGTTTTCTTCCCGGGCTCTATACATGGATAAATTCTTTATAAAAAATATATAGAAGCAAAAAGTTTCTCTTGCATCATTCTTTGTGTTTTCTTTCTCCCTTCTCGCTTTATAGGTGTTATTATTTTTAGTAAGCAACTATTTATTGGATAGAACAAAAAGAAACTTCTAGAAACTAGAAAGAATAAACAAATTTAGAGGAAAACTTAACCTTTGATGTTTAAATGTAAGATTTATTGATGAGAGTTGAAAAGAAAACAACACCCAAGATAAAAGAAAATCAAAGATATACGTACAGACCTTTGATTTGATAATGAACCGAGAATGTTTCTCTGTTATTTACGTGGAGCTTGCTTGATGAGTAATATGACTATGTTTGCTCTGTTATGCATATGGAACTTACTCGATGTATAGCATGATCATATTTCTCTGATATATACGTTGAGTTTTTTCATATATAGTATGACCACATTTTGGTAGAGGTTTTGTGATGGTTTATACATGTTCATGTTTATGATTGCAAGAGAATGCTCATGATTGTATACTGATGATTGCAATCATATTTTTACATTATTCTATGTGTGATATCGCTCTCAAGTTTCCAATCTGCTCATGTTTCAAAACAATTTATAGAACTTGTATTTCTATTTAGCATGAATATGATTTCCTCAAATTCTTTTCCTTTAAACTCTCACCACTTAATGGTTGTTTTTATAGCTCAATGTGAATTCGATGATAGACTCTATTGCACACTTGGGATCTACGGTCGTCACATCCCAATCTATGTTTGGGTAGAATAATCTGAGACGATGTGTGACATAAACTTAACTTTATCAATTTCTTATTTGTAAATTGTTCTAAACATGTACATGCATGTACATTGTGTACATGTAAACATGTATAACCATATACATTGTGTATACGCACGTGTACATGTAATTATATATGTGTATATATACATATTTTTATTAAAAAATAGAAGAAATAAATATCTTATCTCTTTTATGCATTAAACATTCTCGTATTGGGATACAATAAATTGTTTTCTTAAATAATTTCCTAGTTTCCATTATTCTCTTCGAGTATATCCTAAAAAATTAATGTGAATCTCCTCAAAATCTCCTATTAATTTCATTGCTTTGAAAGTCTTGTTTGTCGATATAGTTGGAAGATATTTGTTTCGAGTATAATAATTTTTTCATTGACAACAATTACATAAAAATAACATCATATTTCTAAATGACTAACTTTGCACTATGAAGTTTAAGATCTCAAATGATGCGAAAAAATAAAAATCTGACCACAGTTTTTTATTGTGTCGTGAAAGGTCTACTATCTTGAAAGTAAAATTTGGTGCGACTTTGGTACAAAATCATGTAAGTCAGTAGCTTCTTAAGGTTAACACCACCTCCCTATTTAAGTGTGCATTTACGCCGAGAAAGGAATGGAATCAATGAAAAATACTCAAAAAACAAAAACAAAACAAAGAGAAGAAGATCCATTTATTCTATGCCAAAGCCAAATTTGTTTTTGAAAGAGAAGAAACCATATTAGATATGAAATTAATTCAATAATTAATTCAAATCTACTAATTAATTTCAAAAATTAATTTTTTAAACGGCAATAAAAATGTTGAAAAGAGAAAGAGAAAGGTAATAAAAAGTTAATTCTTTTTCACACATGTGGAAAAAGTTTTTACTTCCACCAGAACCACAATTTAAAAATTCTATTGCAAGTCTTGATATATAAAGCTTTTTGTCAAATCAAAATCTTCAAATGTGAGAAAAATTACTTCTCTTTTTCCATTTTGCTTTACTTTTTGTTATGGGCCAAAGGCCCAAATTCATTAAAAAAAAATTGGGCTTTCTGTATTAATAGCCTAATTAAATAGGCTAGATTACAAAAATGTCTCAAATCCACAACTTTTTCATGAATAGCCTAATAAGTTACAATAATACATAAAAGTCAACCCCAAAAGTCCATAACACTCCATTAATTTTTAACCGTTTTTTATTTTAAAAAATAGAAAATTCGTAGTGACACAAATATGGAAAAACAAAATAATTTTCTTATTGAGTTAATTTCGAATTTGACCTTGGGTGTGTAATTATCTATTTAAGTTGAAATGCATTTAATGTGGGGTAATACATATTTATTTATTTTTTTAAAATTTTTGGTATGTGGGATAATATATATTTATTTTTTTTAATTGTAGGAGATTTGGTTTATTTCTTCTTTCCCCTCGAAATTCAATTTATTTTCATCTACATGCATCATTTTGTGGTTTTATTATGAATATTATAATAGAAAATAGATGTCCATTGTTTAGTGTCTCAAAGGTCATATGTCACCATTCATGTCGTCCATATGTCATGTAATTATTCATATTTAGTGTCCATATAAATCCACATCCTACTTGCCACTTTGCCTATAAATAGTGGCATTTGGTGGATCTTAAGAACACAACAACATTGGTGAGAATTACACTTCCACCAATTTCCATATTATCCAATTTCATGATTTTGGTTATTTTATGTTTTAGTTTTATTTTATAATTTTAGTTTTTATTTATTTATTATTATTATATAAAAATATTATTATATTATATTTTTCATATCCGTATTTCCGTTGTGCTTCTCAATTTTCATAACACGTTATCAGCACGAGCTCCTGTCGTTTTTCCCGCTAAAGGTAGGTCCTAAAGGATTGTCGGATTTTTCCTCTTCGTTATAATTAATAAATTTAATGTTATTTTGCATATTCAATATCTATTAAATTTCTAACATAAGTACAATATTTTATGATAGTATTGCCATGAAAAATCTCACAAAATTAGAATTTGTACCCTTGATATTAACGACAATAATTATTTGTCATGGGTACTTGATGCCGAAATCCACTTGGATGCTATGAATCGTGGGGAGACTATTAAAGAAGGAAATATGACATCCAGTCAGGACAAAGCAAAAGCTATGATTTTCCTTCGTCATCATATCCACGAGGGATTGAAAATGGAGTATTTTACAATAAAAGATCCCCGTATCTTGTGAAAAAATTTAAAAGAGAGGTATGACATCAAAAAACATTTATTCTTCCTAAAGCTCATTATGAGTGGATGCACTTGAGGCTACAAGATTTCAAATCAGTAAGTGATTACAACTTCGAATTATTTAAAATCAGTTCAAAATTGTTGTTATGTGGAGAGAAAATTACTGATGCTGATATGTTAGAGAAGACATTTTCTACATTTCATGTCTCGAATATGCTCCTACAGCAACAATATTGAGAGAAAAGTTTTAAACAATATTTTGAATTAATTTAATGTCTTCTCGTGGCCGAACAAAATAACAAGTTATTGATGAAGAGTCATGAATCTCGACCAACCGGAACAACACCATTACCTGAAGTGAATGCTGTAAATTTGAATAATAATCGTGGTAGAGGTCGCGACCGTGGTAGAGGAAGAAATAATTATTAGTTTTATGGTGATCATTCTAATCACTTAAATTTCAAAAGAACCACCCAAAATGATGATTACAAAGGAAAAGCTCCACAAGATAAAGTTCAAAGAGTATTGAAAATAAATGCTTCCAATACGAAATGACTGGGCATTGGTCACATACCTGTCGTATGTCAAAATACTTAGTTGACCTCTATCAAGCCTCCTTGTAGGAAAAAAAAAGAAAAGAAGAAATTTTTACATACTAGGATAATGACGTATTTGACCCATCCCATATGACAATTTTGGATGTGGCAGACTTTTTTGAATCTCCTTGAAGAGAAGATTGGCACAGTTGGTGGCACATCAAGTGTTTCTTTTGACTTTGAGAATATTTAGACTTAATGTTATTGTTTTCTTTTATCCATCTTCATGTTTTTTTAGTAACTTTTGTATATTTTAAGTGTTTTTTTTTATTGTAATTATTTTCTTTTAATGAAGAAACATGGATCATTTTCATATGTTGGGTGTTTAAAAATTGAGCAAAGAAGATCTATGTTTGGTAGATAGTGCAACTACACATATAATACTTACAAATAAAAAATACTTTTTCAAATTGACAATGCTAAAAGAAAAAATAAATATAATATCAGGTTCTGCAAACTTGATCGAAGGTTTTAGAAAAACAAATACTATTTTTCCTAGAGGAATAAAATTTACAATTGACAATGAATTGTTCTCTAGTAAATTAAAGAGAAATCTTCTAAGTTTTAAAGATATACGTTGCAATGGTTATCATATTGAGACTAATAGTAAGAATAATGTGGAATATCTATATATCATATCCAATGTCTTCAATGAAAAATGTATAATAGAAGAGTTGTTTGCTTTATCTTCTGGATTATATTATACTCATATACGAATAATTGAAACATATGCAATAATGAACCTGAAGTTCATGAATCCAGACATATTTACAATTTGATATGATCGATTGGGTCATCCAGGATCTACAATGATAAGAAGAATTATTGAAAATTAAAATGGACACCCATTGAAAAACCAGAAGATTCTTCAATCTAATGAATTATCATGTGATGCTTGCTCTCAAGGAAATTGATAATTAGACCATCACCATCTAAAGTGGGGACTGAATCACCCACATTATGTGGACCCATTAACCCACCAAGTAGGCTATTTAGATATTTTATGGTATTAATAGATGCATCCAGCAGATGGTCACACATATGCTTATTATTAAGTCGAAATCTTGCATTTGCAAGATTACTTGCTCAAATGATTAAATTAAGAGCATAATTTCCTGATTATACAATTAAGATTATTCGTCTTGATAATGCTGGTGAATTTACAATGCTGGTGAATTTACATCCTAAGCTTTTGATAATTATTGTATGTTAATGAGGATAAGTGTTGAACATCCCGTAGCTCATGTTCATACACAAAATGGTTTAGCAAAATCATTTATAAAACGTTTGCAATTAATTGCAAAACCATTACTTATGAGAGCTAAGCTTTCTTCATCTATATGGGGACATGCTATTTTGCATGTAGCGTCACTTGTACGCATTAAACCAGTAGCTTATTATAAGTACTCACCATTACAATTAGCTTATGGTCATGAGCCAAATATTTTCCATCTGAGAATTTTTGGATGTGTAGTATATGTTCCAATTGCTCCACCACAACGCACTAAGATGAGTCTTCAAAGGAGGTTAGAAATATATATTAGATATGATTCCCCATCAATTATTAAATATCTTGAGCCCCTAACAGGTGATGCATATATATAGAATTTTTCAATGAGACAAATTTTTCTCATGCATTTTAATGAGACAAATTTTTCAACATTAGGGGGAGAAATTAAGAAGTTGAAAAAAGAAATTACATAGAATACATCGTTATTGTCTCATTTAGATCCCCATACAGATTAATGTGAACTTGAAGTTTAAAAAATAATCCATTTGCAAAATATAGCAAATCAATTATTAGATGCATTTCTAGATGCAAAGAAAGAAACTAAGTCACATATACCAGCTGTAAATGTTCCATAAAAAATTGATATCCCAACACAATAAGTTGTCACTAATGAGTCTGGAACACGCCAGAAGCGTGATAGACCAGTGGGTTCCACAGATAAAATTCTAAAATGAAAAATAATTAATAGTGAAAAAGACTTGGTTGAGGATGTAAATACCCAAAAAGAAATCCTCGACATGACTAGTGAGGAAGATGGAATACCTAAAGATAATAATGAGATTTCAATAAACTATGTCATGACAAGAAAAAAAATGGAGTCGAACTAATGTAATTATTGACAACATTTTTGCGTACAATATTGCTCTTGATATTTTATATGAAAATGAGGATCTTGAACCAAAATCTGTTGAAGAATGTCGACATAGAAAATATTGGCTTTAGTGGAAAGAAGCAATCGATGAAGAATTAAACTCACTTTCAAAATGTCAGGTTTTTGGACCTATAGTCCGAACACTAGAAGGTGTTAAACCTGTGAAATACAAATGGGTATTTGTGAGGAAAAAAATGAAAATAATGAGGTCACACGATATAAAACAAGACTAGTTGCACAAGGTTGTTCACAAAGACCTGGTATTGATTTTGAGGAGACGTATTCTCCGGTGGTGGATGCAATTACATTAAGATATTTATTTGGCCTGACTGTGTATAAAAGTTTGGATGTGCAACTTATGGATGTAGTCACAACATATTTATATGGATCTCTTGATAATGATATTTATATGAGAATCTCAGAAGGATTTAAGGTACCTAAAACATATACATCAAATTTCCGGGAATGGTATTCAATAAAGTTACAAAGATCACTATATGGATTGAAATAATCAGGACGGATGTGGTACAATCGCCTTAATGGATATTTATTAAAAGAAGGATATCAAAATTATCCAATATGTCCGTGTGTTTTTATAAAGAAATCACACTCAGGATTTGTTATTATAACTATATATGTTGATGACTTGAATATAATTGGAACTCTTGAAGAGCTTTCAAAGGCAATAGAATATCTTAAGAAAGAATTTGAAATGAAAGATCTCGGAAAAATAAAATTTTGCCTTGGTTTTTAAATTGAGCATTTAGTAAATGAAATATTTATTCATCAGTCAACTTATACAGGAAAATTTTTGAAAAAATTTTATATGAAGGGAAAAATCACTTTATAGGGAAAAATCATACTTATACTAGTTTGTACTTCAAAAATTTGGGTTTCCTTATTAATAAATGTCACTATATATGCAGATGCTCGCTTTTTCCACCTCTTAAGGTTTCTCATGGTATATTTTGTATACATGTCCATATGGTCGAGTGCTTCGCTTATCTCTTGTCTTCGACGTACAAAATATAATATTGCGTGATAGAATGTTTGCCTAACCAAAGAAGTAATCGGTAACATTCTAGCACCTTTGAAAACCTCATTCATACATTCAGCTGCATTGCTTGTCATCCACCCATAGTGGTACCCATCATCATGTGATTGTGTCCATTTTTTAAAATCAATATCAGAAAAGTATTCAATATACTCAGGGTTCAATTGCTTCAACTCTTTCATGCACCTAATGAACTTGCGCTTTTGTTGTTGATTTCCTACCTTAAAAATCAAATCTTTTAGTTGTTTTTATTTGTATTTTGTATTGAAATTACTAGCAACATGAAGAAGACATTATCGATGGTAAGCTCTAGGTTCATTCCAACCTATTTCCTCATTGTTAATTGCAGCAAGAATGCCCTTATGTCTAACAGAAATCAAGCAAATATCATCTTGTTGGGTAACATATTCACGCAATACCCACAGAAATCATAACCAATTGGATGAGTTCCTTCCTTCAACAATAGCAAAAGCAAGGGAAAATATGCCGTTTGCATCGATATATAAGACAGTCAATAGTTTCCCCTTATACTTTCCGTACAGATGAGTTCCATCAATCTGAATTAATGGTCTATAATTTTTGAACCCTTCTCTTGCAGGACTGAAGGATCAGAAAACTCAACAAAAAATAGTCGTACCTGGCATATCAGATGGAAGAAAATACCAATCTGGTTGTGTTCCAAGATTGTAATGCACAACAACACTCAACCAATACGGAAGCTCTGAATATGATTTTTCCTAATCACCAAACATAACAATCAATGTTTTTTTTTCTTGGCTTGCCACACTCGTCTATAATTAACATTATACCCATATTATTTTTTAATTGCTTCTTGGGGTAAGACCACAAGAACCCTAGGATCAACTCTAACTATATTTTGGATTTCAATACTAAAAAAATTTGAATCGAGCTATGAATGATCCAGTGTCAATTCTGAGTACAAATATGAGTGCTCCCTTTCAAGTCTAGTAATTTCAAATATCCCATGAGTTTTATGTCGACATGTCTGTAACCTCCAATCATAACCATCCTTCATCTCACATACCAAATATCTTGATTTGATTCTACTACGACAACTCATAGTGTTCTTTCACACAACATTTTTTAACGGCCAGTTGTAGATCTTCTTTAGTGTCAAATAACATTCTTTTTTGTATCAAACTAGAATTATCTACACATCTACTCATTTCCTCCAATATTGACCCTCGCTCACAAGTTGAATTAGTAATGTCCCCATCTATTTCGATGAACATCTTTGATGGTACCAACTCAAGATCATGTTCTACACTTCTATCGTTTCCAAATAATTCATCAAATTCTACGTCAATATCACTGTCCCCATCATTTCCAGGTTCAAGAATGACTAAATCTTCAGGACGTATCAACATATTTACTCAAATCTTTACAATTGTTATAATTGACAAAAAAATATGTTAATACTAACAGCCAAATCCAACATCAGTCCAAAAGATAATTCAAACTCTATTTTTTGACCAGTCCAAAAAGTTTGTTTTTTCTTTTAAACAGTCCAAACATTATTTTAAATAATCCAAACAGTTCAAATAGATCAAAACTCCAAATAGTCCAAACAGTCCAAACTTATAATATTAAAATAAAAATATCAACTACAACCCAAAGGTTCAGTACAACTTATAAGATTAAACTACAAAAAAAAAAAAATAATAAAACAATTCAAATCTATACAATAGATCAAAACTCTAGTTTTTCATGCATACACTTAAATAAAATAGTAGATCTATGGAGTACAATATCATATATTGGAAAAAAAAAGGACAAAATGTTACCTACAGTCGGCGACAGCAGAGAGAGTAGTGACAATAGATGGATGCCGAACGATCATCGATGGCAGACGACAGACGACGACGAACAATGACTGTGAGAGAGAGGCAGAAAGGGAGAAAATTTCAAATGGGGAAGAAAGTAAAGGGAGAAGGTCGTTGAGTGTTTTGGGGACCACTAATTCGTGTACCCTATACACCATTTAGGGTAGTCGTGGACCCTGTCCACAATTACTTGTGGTCAACACTGCATGCTTGTACATGTGACAGCCTGCGAATGTTAGGTCACTGTCGATTCATGTGCTGCAAAGGAAGTCATGGACCTGGTCTACGATTTAGGGGTAATCGTGTACCAGGTCCATGATTACACAACCCCATTTTTATCCATACTTTCAGTCCAACCCTATTTTTGTTAATAATTAATAAAAATAACATTATTTTTTTAAAAAAAATCATTTATTTATGAAATATAATTTAAGTTTAGGACATCTATGAAATATTGCTTATGAAATAGGTCAATTTTATGAATATTTCAATAGAAAAAAATATTGTCACCAAAAAACTCCCACAGCATTATGCACTAAAAATTAAAATAATTAAAATAATAATAGGAAAAAAATATTATGCATTTTTAAAGTTGAGAAGCCCTATACGACAATTTTTTTTTTTTGAAGTTTATAGACCAATAAACATAAATGTAGAAGTTCAAAACTGAACTTTTAAATTAATTTTCAATAGGACATAATTTTACGTGTGTCGTAGGTGTTATAATTGTATATAAATAGATGACAAATATTTTTGTATTGGTACTAGGCCAATTCAAACAAATTTGGGACAAAACAAATCAACGTTGTAATTCCAAGTTAGAAAATACATAAAATTGTGAATAAACATGACATAATTTAAATTAGAATAAAACTAATATAATTGAAGGAATAAAAGAGAGCAAAAGGGGAGTATATAATTCCAAAAGTATACAATTAACTACTATATGCTTTCCCATCCCCTCAAACCCAAGAATCTTGAACTATGAACCATTGATTTAATATGATTTGAAATGGAACAAAGGTTTAATTGGTCATGGTCAAATGAATAATTTTGAACTTTAGAGCCTAACTAATATAAAAATCAGAGAACAATCTTTCTAAGAATCATGATTTATAATTTATTCTTTCAATATATATATCAAATTACAAGTTCAGTCGCTTAGTTTGTCAAAAAGATTTTTGGAGTATTTTCAAAAATGTCTACTATATCTTCTAAACTTTTATTTTGTGTCTATTAAGTCTCTAACATATTCAAAGTTTTTAAAATTAATAGGTATATTAGAAATAAGGGAACTAAGAATATCTATTTGGTCCACAGATTTTAGGTTTATTTCCATTTAGTCCATAGGCTTAAAAAAATTTACACGGGGTAGTACTTAAGTTTTAGGGGTGTTCACGGCCTCAAATCGAACTGAACCGTAAATTTCAGAAAGTGTTTTTTTGAAATTGAACCGGTTTTGCAGTACTTATGTTCGGTTCGATTTTGTAGTTTTGGTTTTTTTTTTTTTTTTTGAAACTATGTATTTTAAAATATAGTTTTGATGGTTAATTTTGAAATTTAAAAACAATAAAAATTAAAATATTTAAAGTTTAATAATAACAATTGTAAATAGTCATTATTTGGTATTACTAGTCTAGATTACTAATAACACTACAAGTTCAACAACAAATTTAAAAATTATTCCAAAGTCTAAAAATATAAATATTACAAACATAAAAAGTTCTTGTTCTACAAACAATAACATAAAAGTTCCAAAGTGCACATCACTAAATATAAATACAAGTCCTAGTGTTCTACAACAAACATTAAACTTTCAAAGTCCACCAAATATAAATACAAGTCCTACAAATATAAAACTTCCAAAGTCCACCAAACATAAATACAAGTCCTACAAATATAAAAGTTACAAAGTCCATCAAACATAAATACAAGTACTACAATACAAACATAAAAGTTCCAAAGTCCATCAAACATAAATAAAATTACTACAAACATTAAAGTTCCAAAGTCTATCAAACCCAAAAGTTACAAACTTGTTCAAGCCACCTTCTCCTTCACATTCTTCTCCTTCTCGTTCCTCTCCTTGATTTTTGCCTTTAAACTTGTTTTGAAGTCTACAAAAATGATTCTTGTTAACATACTAGTTATATAAACAATATATTTGATGTATAGAAAGAATGTTTGAAAGATATGAACCTTCTTCAACAATTACAATATCCTCTAAATATCTTTGAAGATCAATGCTAATTTCTTTTGAATGTAACCAATTTTGTGCACATACAAATGACTCAACCATGGTTGGAGCTAACGTGGAATGAAAAGGGAAGTGTCTCAACTGTGGTTGGAGCTAACGTGAAACAAAAAGGATCAATTACTCTTCCACTTGTACTGAATGCAGATTTAGAAGCAACCGTGGATACCAAAATTGCTAAAAGATCTCGTGCAATTTGGCTAAGAACCTTACATTTAGAAGAATTTCCTTTCTATCAATCTAAGATATCAAATTTCTCCACACATTTAAAACGAGGCTCCAATAAGTAAATATCAACTTATGTATCCACACTTAGTATATCCTCTTCCTCTATATCTTCAAAATCAAAACCAAAAATATTTGAAGCAGTATTAACAGTAGAATTAGTAGTTCTAGATGAAGACTTGAGATGATGAAATTGAACATGAATGGGAAAAAAACACAAAGAGGAAGCTAACACAAATCAAAATCGAAGGTTGACTCATACTTGCACAATCCTTAAACACTTGAGATGATGAAATTGAACATGAAGATGAATCATGGGTAAGTAGTGATAAAGTATATTCAACAAACAATTTTCTCAAAATAGACTCCACCTTATTTCCTACTTCTTTTGCTGTATCCATATTGATGGGAAAAAAACACAAAGTGGAAGCTAACAGAATCATTAAGCACTCTAATTACACTTAATTGGAGTTCAAAGCATGCTAAAAAACAGTTTTATAAAAAAGAGGATTTCATGAGTGTATACCTTTGTAGAATCATTGATGCGTTGTAAATGTGATGTGATTATGGTGTATATTTGCGGGGATGAGTTATGTGTTGCACATGCAAGTTTTCCTAGTAAAACCCAAGTATAAATCTTACTAGGTTTCCTGGTAAGTCCAGGGTCGAACGTAGGGACTACTGAGTTACTATGCGACAGTAAATGTGATTCATTTGCTGTGGCAAAAACAAATAAGTTGGATGGTGTTTTTGTTTAAATGTATTTCCTATGCGATGGATTCGAGTAAAGAGTTGATGAAATCGAGAATTATAATGAGTATGCGATGAACGGGTTGAGAAGGGATTTAGCTAACACTTCCTAAGATTGCGTTCAAGTTATGCGATCATGCTACACACATATAGCAACATGTCATCTCTCAATGCAAATGCCATAGTTCCTATTTCTAGGACGCATGCGATATATACGATAATGTCGATAGGACTTATGTCTAAGCCTCTATTCTTGTCTATGCGATGATGAATGGTGCACACATACACAAGGTGACCACATACTATCATATCCTATTTCTAGGGTGCATGCGATGCGTAATAGCAAACAGAAGTTATGTCTAAGTTTCTATCTCTTGCTTATGCGATTCTAATCTGACTCTCTCAAGCTTAGATTCTAACCTGACTCTCTCAAGTCTAGATTATTTCTTTAGACCACTCTTTCAAGTATCTCTAAAGGGTGAACGACGCATACATAAGACAAGATGATCGCATAAAGTATAAATCTTAGGTCATACTAGCTAAGTACTTCTCAACCCATTTGGAAATTTAGCTACTCATGCGAAATATGGAGAGATTGAACATAAGTTGAAATGAGATTTCCATTGTCTATAGATTAAATGCAGAATATAGAATAACAATAAAATGTAGAGATAAGAAGCTCGATAGCAATATCTTGCTTCCCGTGGTCTTTTACACTGTCTTTTCACTTCAACTCTACCCAGAAGAATATCCTTGCTCTAGCAAGTATTGGTCCTCTCTTCGTTTGTAGCGCTTCTCAGCAGTCCTTCGAGCTGTCCGGGAATGATCTCTCGGCGTCTTCTTCTCTTCGTTCGTCTCCGTCTTCTAAGTATTCTTATGAACAGACTAATGGCTAACTATCTTGTATATGATCTCTATTCTATATGGCGAACTTCTTTAACGATGGTGGCCTTTGGTATTTATAGAGCTCAAGGTGAAGAAGCTTTTCTCTCTAATGATTGCAATGATGGGCAGTCATTAAATCTCCTGCTTTGATGTGTCGATTTTTTGTCACCGAAAGTTGAGTGTACTTGCTACAGTGTGTCGTTAAGGACTTGTCAACAAATTTGGATTCGACCATCATCAGCTTTCCATCCCATCATGATTTATTATGCTATCACCTTGATGCGCAGTCTTTATGTGGCCACCTTCTTGAGCAACTTCTCACGAGCGCATACGATCGCATGACTTTACGATCTCAATCTTTTAATGCGTGTGGACGCCTAATTCCTTGGATCGCAATTTAACTTGCGCCAACGTATTTTTCCTGCACAAAATAAGTAAATTAGCTACTTTTATGCGATGGGCGCTTGCAATTGCAATTTTCTCAGTTTAACGATTTTGGACATAATTTTGTATATTTTTACCTTCGCATTTCTTCATTGTTTTACTTATTTGCGCTGTAATAACGTGCATTTCTACCCGTTATCAATCACTTCAATTCCTTGTTGAATTCTACGAATTGGATCTCAAAAACTCTAGTAAACTACCAAGAGAATCTTCTCTACTATCTTCAGCCTTGGATTGGGTGGTGGAAACTTAAGATTAAGATAGATTGGACAAGGGATTGGGGAGAGAGTTTGGGAATTTCAGTATGCATAAACTGTATTCATAAAAGTTTGGGGCTTTTATTAAGTTATTGTTGGGATTGGTGTACTAATTCTCTTGTAGTCTCGTAGTTTGTAATATATACTCATTGTTATGAATAAAATAAGAGTTATTTTATCTGGCATTTACTCATATCCAATAAACAAAGCTCCATGGTTATTGTATGTAAACTTAAGCATGTATATGAGATACACAAGTGGATCGTGTCTTCAGTGATAACCTAAATAGGTCGTAGTATAAGGATTAAGGAGGGATTCCTGATCCTGGTGACACTATGGATACAACCCGCTTTGTAGAGGTTTGTAAGTGTTGTGAACTACTACAAATAGTAAATCCTAACCATTCATGTGGAGACATACGAGCGAGGGTGTCTTATACAAAGAGTTTTTATAAGACCGGACCACGAGATGACTAGTCTCTGTATATAATGCCGTTGATACTAAAGACTTACATCTCATCTAAATGACCATAGGTGACATGACCTCAATCCTGAGTGTTTTGGGAACTCCTGCTTTTGAAGGCGGTCCTTTGATTAGTATGGGTGAGAGTGGTTAGATTGCCAACTCAACATGCTTACCTTTTTGGGGACTTGTCTAATTTGGGAGTGATGCATTATTTTATGATGTGGAATTATGGATGAAATGCGGTGATGGAATTGCATTGAGTAATCAAGTTTTCTCAGTGGAATCCAAGTGTAAAACCCCACTGAGTTTCTTGGTAAGTCCAGGGTCGAATTTAGGGACTTGGAAAACAGTATGCGTTGGTAATTTCTCAGAAGACTTTACGGTAACCGGTAACTCAAATAGTTGTCTAGTGTCGTTGGTTGCGGTAATGAAATAAATAAATGCGGCAGATTTGAGAAAAGTGGAATATGCGATAGATGTACTGAGTATGCGGAGGAATGGGTTGAGAAAGTCTTTAACTAGCATGACCTGGGAATGCGTCAGACTATGCGATCATGCTACACCTATGCATGGCAAGTCATTTTCCAATGCAAATATGGTGATCCTAAGTTTAGGACGCATGTGTTGAATGCAAAAGTGTCCGTAGAGCTTATCCCTAAGTTTCTACTCTTTTCCTATGCGATGATGTAAGATACATGCAAAGACAAGATGACCACATACAATCATATCCAATCTCTAGGATGCATGCGATGCATTAATACTAAACAGTGCTTATTCCTAAGCTTCTATCTCTTGATTATGCGTTCCAATCTGACTCTCCCGAGCCTAGATTCTAACCTGACTTTTTTAGGCCTAGATCCTGTCCTTAGACTACCCTCCCGAGTGTCTCTAATGGATGAATGACACATACATAATACAAGATAATCCCATAGAATGAAGATCCTCAGTTGTGCTAGCTAAATGCTTCTCAACCCATTCAACAGATTTAGCTACTCATGCGTGATAAACAGAAAGTGAACAGATATAGAGAAGTAAATTCCATTTCTATAAATGAGTTTGAATACAAAATAACAATGGAAGGTAAAGGTAGAGAGCCTGGTAGCAATCCCTTGCTGACCGAGGCTTTTACACTGGCAATCTCTATTCGGTTCAAAAGATATTCCTACTTCCGCAGGAGCTGGGCCTCTCTCTGATCTTGAAGCTTCCGACGCTCTCCCAAGCTTACCGGAACGATCTGTCGACACAACCACCTTATCTCGCTTCTGCCTTAAAACAAAAGAAAATCTAAGAACAAGGCTAAGCTATCTAAGGAAAAATTCTCTAACTCTCCGAACTTCTTTTCTGAAGGCTGCCTTTTGTATTTATAGAGCTTCGGGGTGAAAGGCGGCTTCTCTCTTATGATTGCACGAAGGGGATGGCTTTAATTCTTTGACAGATGCGCCGAATATTTATCACCGAAAAGCTGGATGTAGTTGTTATCGTTAGAGTTTGTTAACTTAATTCGGATTCGACCGTCATCAGCTTTCTGTCCCATCGTGATTAATTATGCCTTTCACCCAGATGCGCCTACCAAGTTGCGCCGACTCTATGCGGCAATCCTTCTTGAGCAGATGTTTGCGAACACAAATCACCACAAAGCCTTGCGGTAATGCTGCGCTCGTCCATTGATTCTTGTGATCGTTCTTTCCGCCTTGCATCAACGCATATTCTGCATAAAAATACAAAAATCCACTATTTCTATGCGATGAACGCATGCGACCGTAGTGGTATAAACTTAATGCTTTCTGGACGTAATCTAACATATTTCATCAACGCAAACCCTCATTGTTTAATAACTTAGCAATGTAATAACATGCATTTCTGCCCGTTATTAGGAGCTGGAAACTCAGTTACACAAGATGAAATTCACTCCTTCCCCAAAGCAGGGGTAAGTAGAAAGATTGCTCCCTTAAGGGCTAATTCCGGGGCTTGAACATAGTGGCCACAACTTTTCTTTGGAAGAGATGACTCAGTCATAGTAAGACTATGATTTATGTTCATTAGAGGAATCAGTGGTATTTAAGGAGTTAGATGTAACTACAGGGGCATAACGGTTATTGGCCCAGTTGTACTTATGAGCAATATGTGAAGGGTTATCGCACTGTTGATTGGTTGATATGGACACATAATATATGTGTAGTAAGGAGAATTTAGCTATCGGTCTTTAGTGGAGTACCTGGCAGTTAACGAATGGTGGATCCCGTGACAAAAGAGTTTAGTCAGTTATTCACGTATCGTTGAAGCTTCGAGCTATAGGTCCATAACGTCCCCTTGGTAACTCAATGAATTCAAGTTGAGAATCAGTTCTTGGTATTGATTTGAAATGTTCAAATTGACAAGAGGTAATTCGATTATATATGATATGATCGGTGTGATGTATGAGATACATCAAGGGGAGGATTAATGTAAATAAGATTTACAATAAGTACCATGAAATAGAAAAAGAGCTATGGTTTATATGTTTTATGAGATGAAATATAAAACTATAGGTTATAAATATAGTATGGTAAGTTAGTTATCATATATATTTATAATAATATTAATTATTGGATAATTATCTCTTTTTCTCTAAGAATCAATTGAGTGGGAGGTTATTGGTGGTTTCATGGTAACTGTGAAATAAAAGGAAAAATGTTTTCCTAAATTTAGTAGATTTGAGAACATTGCTATTCTCGGAAAGTTCTCACGGTGGTTGTCAAGTGAATGAAATTTACTAAACGATAGCTGAAGAGAGACTAGACGATCGTGGAGTGTTACTACATGATAGTTCACTCAACTGGCCAATAGCTAACGATCGTGCAACTTTTGCCAACGATCACATAGCGTTTGTTAAACGATTGGGCATCGTCTATACGATAGACCTCTGCCATCTCCCACTTGCTCAATCGTTTACACGTTGTTCCTCTAGTCTCTTCCTCTAACTAAGACCACACATATAGCCCACACTTTTGGATTCTCACACCGAGAATACCAAGGTAGCCATTGTGGTGGTGTCGTACTAAACTCGACATTGTCAATGTTATTGGAGGCCGTTCGCTGTGTTCGTGGTTGTGTTAATCGTGCAGTGTAGCGGTCGTTGTGAACGAGCGTTCGTGATCAAGGGTGTTGAAGATGAGTCTTCAAAGGTATCTATAATTCTTTCCCTTGATATGTAGAAAAACATGCTGTAATTTCGTATTGCGCATAGCCTATATGTTTCTGTTTGTGATTGTAACTGTTAATGTTCATATACAAATGGAATTTGGAACGATCATTTCGTTGCTCATGGAAATCCTCATATCCGATTTCGTTCAGTTAATACATGCAAGCATTCACTCAATCAGCTCATTGACACTTCAATTAGCACTAAGTGAGTGGCTTAGGTGTTGAAAATGGGATGAATCCACTAACAATATCAAATCTTGTATAATTTCACTTTCAAATTCATTTTTCAATTTTTAAATTAATTCAAATTGAGAATAACTTAAAAACATAATTGAATGTCCATAAATTGAATTTAAAAAATGAAAAAATGATTTTAAATTTAATTAATTAATTAAAAAAAATTAATTAACTAATAATTTAATATCAAATATTAAATTAATAAAACATATAATTTAAACATGAATCCCTATTCATGTAAATTATATTTAAATCAAGATTAAATATTCTAAACTCTCTAATTTACGTTTAATTCCAATAAATTAAACGTTTAATTATATCATATATAATTATCCAAATCCTAAATTGAATTTGAATATTTCAAATACAAACTCTAATTCCAAATTTGAACACTTTAAATTCGCTCAACTAATCCAAAAACCCACATTTAGGTACTCAAGTTCAGCAATCTTGACACTTCAATTTGCTGAAGAAAGTGGAAAATGTTTGTGATTCATGGAGGAACACGTCATACTTCATCAAGAAGTGGGAAATTCCCACTTTCATCTAATTTTCATTTTATTCATTAATTAATTTTAATTAATTCTCAATTAACTAAAATTAAATAATTATTTCAAATTCTGAATTTGAAATTAAAATGAAAATGAATTTTGGAATGTAATTAATTAAACAAATTTAACTAATTAAATAATTATTTAATATCAAATATTAAATTAATCACACTTCTAATTTTAAAACATGAAAATATTTAAATCAATATTTAAATATTATTAACTCTCAAATTTCGTTTAATTTTGATAAATTAAACGTTAATTAATTATATCAAATATAATTATACAAACCCTAATTTGAATTTTGAACTATTCAAATTCAAACCCTAATTTCAATTTGAACATTTTCAATTTGAACAATTCAAATTGATATCATTCCAAATTCATTCAATTTACTAATTCAAGGTGTTCACGTTTTATGAGCTAGTAGAGGGACCTTATGGACTGACAGATTATGAGCTCCAACGATTTAAGATTAATTGGTTAAAACTCTTTAGACCAAATTAATCAGTATTCGCTAATTATCAAGTCACACCACTATAGCTCGTTAGTTGCACTCTCCTCACTGTAGAAATATTTGTGTCCACTTGGTTTAACCATAATCAATAAGTCGACTCTTCACAGGTTGTTCATAATACCAGCTGGGTCAATTTGCTGTTTTACCCCCGACACTACATCTTGCTGCTTAAGTTTCACTGGTCCTCTAATGAACAATTAATTTGTGATCAAATCACTAAACCGGATCCCTCTTAGGCCAATGAGAGGGTGGGGTTCTTTGTTCAAGACTTGGATTTAGTACTTAAGAGAACAACCTTTCTCCTATCCCTAAATCGAGTAGGCATGAATTTCTTCTTGCATTCTATGTCCCAGCTATCTACCCAGTCTTACCTCTGAAATGGGAGGCTTATTGAGCCGGCATTGTTGAGCCAACCCTCACCTATGCAAATCTAAGGATAATCCCAAATCAACATAAGTTCATAGTTAGCTTAGAGTTAAGATCGAGTTACCTAGGTCATCTAAGCGAAATAGTCAGTCTTAAACAGTAAACAACGAAATAAAGTAAGAGTGACTTATTTCTTGGTTCGATCTTACATAAACTCATTGCATAGAATGACCCTACTCCTCATGTCAATACATGAACGAATCAGGAACACTTCGTTTGTAGTACTTTTACAATAACGTGTAATAACTACAAAGTGGGCCGCATTCGATAGTGTTACCAGAATAAGCCACCCAAACTTATTTGGATATTATAGATCATTCTGGCTATTTACTCGAATCTGATCCACTTTTATGTCTTCACATAAAGTTCAAGTATTCATATAATAATCATGGATCTTAGTTTGTTGGATTTAGACTTTATAAGTGCAATTTATAGATTCAATAACAACTTTATTGAAGTCTTTTTGAATAACATCTCTATTGATAATAGAATATGTTTAACTTTACAAAATACGAGTTTTAGGACATACAACCCAACAATAACCCAATGGTAAAGACATATATACTTCTTAAAATAAGTTGTCATTCAAGAATGCATTATTTACGTCCATCTGAGCTAATTTCCAGTTAAAAAAAGTAGCAAGAGTCAAGAATACTTTCACAGTAACAACTTTGGCCACAGGAGAAAAGGTGTCAAAGAAGTCAACCCTTTCTTGTTGGTTGTATCATTTGCCATAAGACGAGCCTTATAGCGATCAATAGTTCCATCTAGTTTATATTTAATTCGATAGACCTACTTTGAGCCAATAACATGATGTTTTTCAAGAAGTGATACAACCGTTCATGTCTTTGTACGTCCCATAATTGTAAGTTTCTTGGCCATAGCATGATTCCAATGTTCAAATTTCGCAACTTGATGATAATATGAAGGTTCATAAGTTGTAGACACATTTAGTATAAAATGTCTATGAGAGTTAAAATAATAATTTTAGTGTTGGGGTTGATGCCCTAAATTTCGTGGGTCTTGTAGTTTGTAATTGTAATTGACAAATATTTTATTTATTTAATAAAATATAAGATATTTTATTCAACATTTAGTAGCATTAACCCACAAACCAATAAAATAACATCGAAGGTCATCATCTGTAGCTTAAATATGTATGTAGAGACATATAGGTGAATCATGTTTAAGTGATAACCAAAATGGTCTATAGTAGATAGATAAGGCTGGGTACCTTATCCTGGTGACACTACAAATACGGTCCGCTTTGTAGATGTTACAATTGTGGGTAGTTTTGAGTGGGTGGTCTTCATCTTTTTTGTAGAAGATTTATAGAAGCCCGATTGATCTCTCTGTTTTTCTTTAAAACCCACAAAAAAGAAATTTCCTCCTCTCAAATCCTCTCCCTCTTCCAAAAGATTTTAGAGTTCACACTGTTGAATGAAGAATTTTAGACCAATCACATGTTGTCATGTCGTTTACTAAGTTAATGACGAAATTCTAAATCATTAAATTTGGGTCCAATTAGAAGTTGACAAATGCCTAAATTGAATTGATGAAAAATTTAGATGACACCACGCGGTTGAATCAGATGAGATTAATTTGGCCCAATTTGATATTATTATTTGGATTTAAAGTCCAACTACAAAAAAAAAGGCTGAATTAGACCCAATTTCAAATCAGGCCCAAATTGGGCCCATGGACCAATCAAACCCAAGCCCAAGAAGTCCACTTGAGAACTCTATAAATAGAGAAGTTCTCTTCATTTGTGAGGGTCAGCAATTCTATACTCCTGAGAGCGTATTGGGAATTCTCTATAATTAGAAGATTCCTTGACTCCTGAAGCTGACCACACCTAACGACTGAAGTCCTTCGAAGATACAAGCAATTTGAAGACTGAAGTCCTTTGAAGATGCAAGCATTTTGAAGACTAAAGTCCTTTGAAGATACAAGCATTCTGGCCACGCTTGAAGACTGAAGTCCTTTGGAGATACAACTATTCTGAAGACTGAAGTTCTTTGAAGATATAAGCATTCTGACCACGTTTGAAGACTGAAGTCCTTTGAAGGTACAAACATTCTTCCAAGACTCGAAGCTTAAGAACACCCACACGCCCCGCTTCTAAACATCAAGCGTACACATTCAACCGAGAGAGAATCAGAGGATCAAGTACTAGAGATCGAACAACATCGTATTAAATCAACCTCAACATCAATACCAACTCAAGTTCAACTCCACGAAACAAGTTTTTCTGGAAGCCTCATGCGAACACTGATCCTCCAAGAAGATCAACAAACTCAAAGGCCGATCATCTAAGAAGATCAACAAGCCCAACGGTCGATCGTTCAAGAAGATCAACAAGCCCAAAGGCCGACCATCCAAGAAGATCAACAAGCCCAAAGGTCGATCCTTCAAGAAGATCAACAAGCCCAAGGACGATCATCCAAGAAGATCATTAAGCCCAAAGGCCGATCATCCAAGAAGATCAACAAGCCTAAAGATCGATCATCAAAGAAGATTAACAAGCCTAAAGGCCGATCATCCAAGAAGATCAAAAAGCCCAAAGGCCGATCGTTCAAGAAGATCAACTAACTTAAAGATTATAGTTTATTTTAAAAGCATCAAAATACAACGTACTAGAGATTGTACTCACTTTCCACAAAATTAATACAAATACAAAATTCAAGTTCCACGAAATAAATTTCTCTTGAAATCTCGTGCGAACAAATTGGCACGCCCAGTGGGATCTCTCTACCTCTCATCTCTCTCTCATCATCCGAGTCAAAAAATCTACAAATGGCACCAAAGAAAGCTACATCCAAAGCTACCGTCGCAAGAAACACTTACATAAGCTTTGTCATCACGGAGGAAATCTGGACCGCAGCTGATGGAAATTTCTTTTAAAGGCGCGATCAATTCATCAAGAAAAATCCCTTGTTTGAAAACTATGCTTCTGCTATTGATCTATCAGAGAAAGAATCACATTTTGATGTAGTGTCTGTCATGATGACTGACGTAACGACTGAGTTGACCATAACAGAGATGAAGATAAAGATAAATCTCCTAATGAAGGTTCTAGAGGAGCGAGATCATGAAATTGCTGCTTTAAGAGATCAGATACAGACTCAAGATACTGTTGAATCAAGTCAATCTCCAGCTACAAAAGCCAATGACAAAGGAAAGACTGTCTTGCAGGAAAGTCAGCGACCACAATCCACTTCTGTTATCTCCCTATCAGTTCAACAGCTCTAGGATATGATCACAAACTTCATAAGAGCTCAGTACGGAAGACTGTTGCAAACTTCCTTTATGTACTCCAAGCTATACACCAAGAGAATCAACAACCTGAGAATGCCAGCTGGGTATCAACCTCTAAAATTCTAGTAGTTCGATGGAAAGGGCAATCCAAAACAACATGTTGCACACTTCATTGAAACCTACGAAAATGCATGAACCAGAGGAGACCAGCTAGTCAAACCGTTCATCCGTACCTTGAAAGGAAATGCTTTCGATTGGTATACTGATTTGGAGCCAGAAGTAATTGACAGTTGGGAACATCTAGAAAGGGAGTTTCTGAACCGCTTCTACAGTACAAGGCAGACTGTTAGCATGATGGAGCTGACGAACACCAAACAGTGGAAGGGAGAGATAGTCATTGATTACATTAACCGATGGAGAGCATTGAGTCTGAATTGCAAAGATAGACTCACTGAATTATCTGCAGTGGAGATATGCACTCAAGGCATACATTGGGAGCTTTTGTACATCCTACAAGGGATAAAACCTTGTACATTTGAGGAATTGGCAACACGCGCTTATGATATGGAGCTGAGCATCACCAACAGGGGAACTAAAGATTTCCTAGTCCCAGAAGGGAGAAAATACAAGAATGAATCCAAGGGCACTGAAAAGATCGTGGATAGTGCCACAAAAGAATTTATGGTTGTTCATGTCACCCGCAGAAATTTTCCTCCAAAGGAAAACAAAAATTTTTTGAAAGAAGGCACAATGAAGGCGAGAAGCATCATCCAACTCTTAAAGAAAGATAGGAGAAGGTTTATCCAAGAAGGTTTATCCATTCCCTGACTCTGATGTGGTAGATATGTTGGAGCAACTGCTAGAGAAGCAACTTATTCAGCTGCCGGAATGCAAGCGGCCGAAGCAAATAGGAAAAGTAGATGATCCTAACTACTGAAAGTATCATCGGGTCGTTAGTCACCCAGTTGAAAGGTGCTTCGTGCTGAAGGAACAAATTCTGAAGTTGGCTCGTGAAAAGAAGATCGAGCTAGATTTGGATGAAGTAGCTTAGACAAATCACGCTACAATAGCGGTGACTTTAGGTGTTCCAACACTATCTGTGTCCCATGCTCAAAGACAAAGCCTGATCCAGTTTGGAGCCTTCAAGCCTATAGTTGTTCGGTTCCAGCAAGAGATTCAAACAACAAATTCCAAAAAGAAGATGAGCTCGTTGAAGATGACAACGAAGGGTGGAAAGTTATGACTCATTGAAAAAGAAGACAGCCAAACTCCACCAAAAAAGAGTTGCGTTCCTATCAAAGCTATAGAAGAAGGATCAAGACTCATAAAAAGAAAGGCAAAAAGATGACACAAAGAAGCCTAAACCTGCTAAGAAAGAAGACAAGAACTTTCCTCAATTTCGACGGCCGACAACTTTGGTAAAATTTCTTCCAAGAAGCTTTCTCAGTAATCATCCAGAGAAAGTATCAGAAGTTATTGCATGTCACACTGTCGGCATAGTGGAAGTCGACAAAAATCATATAATTGTCGAAGAAGTCAACGACTCAGAAGAAATGAAGCAAAGAACTTCTGTCTTCTATCGTATTAAGCTTTCAAGTGCTCGATCTTCAGTCTTTCAAAGATTGAGTATGGCCACGGTAGGAGAAGAAGACCAATGTCCAAAAACTACTTCTACTAAAACTTCAACCTTCAAAAGGCTAAGTATATCCACATCAAAGAAAGATCGACCTTTAGCATCTGTTTTTGATCGTCTCAAGACAACAAGCGATCAACATAAAGGAAGGATGAAAATCTTGAAGGCGACGTCATTCCATGAAGAAAAAGACAACGAAAAGATTCACAGTCGTATCCCTTCATGCATGAAGAGGAAATTTTCTATTGACATAAGTATAGAAGGTTCCTTGATAGTGAAACCAAAACTCATCATATTGACGAATCCTACAAATGGAGAGGATGATCAAAACCATGATGAAATAAGAGCTTCTGAAGTTTAAATGAAGAAGCTCCTCATCGCAAGAGCCTAAACTACATGATGCTTCTGGTCCGCATAAGCTTAAAATGTGAATGCCCCACTCCCCCCGCAAAAAAAAAAAAAAAAAAATCTTTGGTACGAACTACGTTACGACTTCCCTTTTCATTATAAAGGGTACGTAGGCAACTTAAAGAAATTTTAAGTTCAGTTCGCACATAAAAAAAAAAAAAAATCTTTTTGAACTACATTATGACTTGATCCCTATCATTAAGAAGGGTATGTAGGTAGCTTGAAAGAAACTTCAAGTTCAGTCCAGTTAAGAAAAACTTGAAATACGTCATGATTTGATTCCTTTCTTTAAAGGTATGAAGGAAACTTAAAGAAATTTAATTTTAGACCATCAGAAAAGGTACCAAAACCACCTAAGTATGATAGTACAAGATTGATGTTGATCATCCCCGTTAAAGAATGACACTCCAGATTGAAGATGTTCATCCCTATTGGGGGCAACACAACAAATTAAAGATGTTCATCCCTCGTAAGAAGCTAGCAGAGTAAATAAAAGGCACACACTTGGAATGCACTTCGCTTCCCCTTCAAAATCAAACTTGGATGCTTCTCCATCTTCAAGTTCAGAGGCTTTATCGATGCTCTTCAATCTTCAAGTTTAGAGGCTCCATCGATGCTCCTCCATCTTCAAGTTCAGAGGTTTCATCGATGTTTCATCTTCATGCTCAAGTCTGGAGGCTTTGTAATGCCATCTTCATGCTTAAAGTCGCAAAGTCGAGCTCAATGCGAAGATTCATCGATGCTTCGTCAAACTCAAGAGTAAAGGATTCGCTGATGCTTCAAGCTCAAATGCAGAGGATTCGCCGATTCTTCAAGCTCAAGTGCAGAGGATTTGTCGATGGTTCGTCAAACTCAAATGCAGAGGATTTTCTAATGCTTCGTCAAACTCAAAGTACGAAGGATTCGCCGATGCTTCAAGCTCAAATTCAGAGGATTCGCCGATTCTTCAAGCTCAAGAGAGGATTCGTCGATGCTTCGTCAAACTCAAATACGGAGAATTTGTCAATGCTTTGTCAAATTCAAGCGTGAAGGTCTCGTCGATGCTTCTCCATCTTCAAGTTTAGAGGCTTCTTCGATACTCTTCCATCTTCAAGTTCAAGATCGGTGTACAAGGTCCGCTTCCATCTTCAAGTAAAAGATCAGTGTACAAGGCCCGTTTCCATCTTCAAGTTCAAGATCAGTGTGCATGGCTTCACTTCCATCTTCAAGTTTAAGATTGGTCTGCATGACTTCATTTCCATCTTCAAGTTCAAGGTCAATGTGTCTGGCTCCGCTCCATCTTCAAGTTCAAGGTCGGTGTGCGTGGCTCCACTCCATCTTCAAGTTCAAGGTCAGTGTGCATGGCTCGACTCCATGTTTAAGTTCATGGTCGGTGTGCATGGATCAACTCCATCTTCAAGTTCATGGTCGGTGTGCATGGCTCAACTCCATCTTCAAGTTCATGGTCGGCGTGCATGGCTCGACTCCATCTTCAAGTTCATAGTTGGTGTGCATGGCTCGACTCCATTTTCAAATGTCTCCATCTCCAAAGTCTTGTGTGGCTCGCTTCATCTCCAAAGTCTTGTGTGGCCCGCTTCATCTCCAAAGTCTGGCGTGGCCCGCTTCATCTCCAAAGTCTTGTGTGGCCCGCTTCATTCCCAAAGTCTTGCGTGGCCCGCTTCATCTCCAAAGTTCGGCGTGGCCTGCTTCATCTCGAAAGTCCGACGTGGCCCGCTTCATCTCCAAAGTCCGACGTGGCCCACTTCATCTCCAAAGTCCGACGTGGCCCACTTCATCTCCAAAGTCTAGCATGGCCCACTTCATCTCCAAAGTCTGGCGTGGCCTGCTACATCTTCAAAGTCTAGCATGGCTTGCTTCACCTCTAAAGTCTAACGTGGCTCGCTTCACCTCCAAAGTCTGGCGTGGCTCGCTTCATCGCCATAGTGTGGCGTGGCTCACTCCATCTCCATAGTAAGGCGCAGCTTCACTTCACCGTCACAAGTCAAGGTGTGGCTTCACTTCACCTTCACAAATCAAGGCACGACTTCTCTTCAACATCACAAGTCAAGGCGCGACTTCGCTTCATCTTCGCAAGTCAAGGCGCGGCTTCGCTTATCTCCACAAGTCTGGTGTGGTTTCGCTTCATCTCCGCAAGTCAAGTGCGGCTTCACTTATCTCCAAAAGTCAAGTGTGGCTTTGCTTCATCTCCAAAATTCAAATGCAGTTTTGCTTGGAAGAAAAAAAAGGAAGTTAAAAAAAACGAAACAGAAAAGATCAAAAGAAATAAAAAGGAAAAGAAAAAGAAAAGAAAAGAAATAAAGAAAGAAAAAAAAAAGGAAGGAAAATTGAAAGAAAAAAAAAGAAATAAAAACAAATAAAAAGGAAATAAAAAAGAAATAAAAAAAGATTAAAAAAAAAAAGAAAGAAAAAGAGAAAAAGGGGAGAAAGGAAAGTGTAGAAAAAAGGAGAGGATGAAGATAATGGAGGGGTTTAGGGTTCTATTTATAGAGGTTCCTAGATTCCATAACAAATTAGGAAATTCAAATTAAATAAAGATTTGATTCAAAATATCATATTTTTTTTATTAGATTTCCTAATTTGATTCTATCCTAATTTCAAATTAAAAAAAAAATAAATTAAACAAATTCTCTATCTAATTTAATTTTATTAGATTTTGTCATTAAATTTATCTTCAACTAAGATTTGGACATATTCCAAATTTTATTCAATCAAATTTAAATTGTGGATAAAATCACAAATTAAAATTTGGCCATATTCCGAAATTTATTCAAAATCAAAATTTTCAACATTGAGATTAAATTGTAAATAAAATCTCAAATCAAAATTTGGACATATTCCAAATTTTATCCCAAAATCCAAATCATCAAACTTTTATCCTCAAACCAAATGATTAAGGATAATCTCAAATTAAGATTTGGGCATATTCCAAATTTTATTCCAAATCTAAATCACCAAATCACTTTAAGCCAAATTATTAAGGAAAAAATCTCAAATTAAAATTTGGGCATATTCCAAATTTTATCCCAAATTCAAGTTAAACTTATGTACTAAATTCATAGTTTGACTGACACAAGGTCAAATTCAAAAACAAATGTATTTGGATTTTGATTCTAACTTTATATTTTTTGAGATTCATCCACCCATATATGTGTATAAATTTCGAAAGAGGCATTCGTTGAATGAGGAATTTTGGACCAATCACAAGTTGTAATGTCGTTTACTAAGTTAATAAGAAATTCTAAATCATTAAATTTGGGTCCAATTAGAAGTTGACATATGCCCGAATTGAATTGAAGACAAATTTCGATGCACATAGTTGAATTAGATGAGATTAATTTGGCCCAATTTGATATTATTATTTGGGTTTAAAGTCCAACTACAAAAAAAGCTGAATTGGACCTAAATTTCAAATCAAGCCCAAAACCAACTAATTGGGCCCAAGAGTCAGGTCCATGGACCAATCAAGCCCAAGCCCACGAAGCCCATTTGATCTCTCATTTGTGGGGGCCAGCAATTCTATACTCCAGAGAGCGTATAGGGAATTCTCTAAAATCAGAAGACTCCTTGACTCCTGAAGCTGACCACACCTGACGACTGAAGTCTTTCGAAGATACAAGCAATCTGAAGACTGAAGTCCTTTGAAGATGCAAGCATTCTGAAGACTGAAGTCTTTTGAAGATACAAGCATTCTGACTACGAAGACTGAAGTTCTTTGGAGATACAAGCATTCTGAAGACTGAAGTCCTTTGAAGATACAAGCATTCTGACCACGCTTGAAGACTGAAGTCCTTTGAAGATACAAACACTCTTCCAAGATTCGAAGCTTAAGAACATCCACACACCCCTCTTCTAAACATCAAGCGTACACATTCAATTGAGAGAGAATCAGAGGATCAGGTACTAGAGATCCAACCACATCGCATCAAATCAACCTCAACATCAACACCAACTCAAGTTCAACTCCATGAAACAAGTTTCTCCGGAAGTCTCGTGCGAACACTAATCCTCCAAGAAGATCAACAAGCTCAAAGGCCGATCATCCAAGAAAATCAACAAGCCCAAAGGTCGATCGTTCAATAAGATCAACAAGCCTAAAGGCCGATCATCCAAGAAAATCAACAAGCCCAAAGACCAATCTTCCAAGAAGATCAACAAGTCCAAGGACGATCATACAAGAAGATCATCAAACCTAAAGGTCGATCATCCAAGAAGATCAACAAACCTAAATGTCGATCATCCAAGAAGATGAACCAACTTAAAGATTATAGTTTATTTTGAAAGCATTAAAATACTATGTATTAGAGATTTTACTCACTTTCCACAAAATTAATACAAATACAAAGTTCAAGTTCCACGAAATAAATTTCTCTTGAAATCTCGTGCGAACACACACCTCCTAAAATTTTTAACCCCTACAGAGAATACTTGAGGCTTTCTTTTAGTAACGTCATTGTTGGAGATGTTTTGGTTTGTGGTAGATTGTGACTAGAGAAGAGGATTCGTGTAGAAGAATGGTTCTTCAAGGGTAATGTTCTTCCTAAACCCTAATTTATTTTTCCCTTCTCTTGCATGCGATAAAGTTTTTCTGTATTATGCATAATCTTGTTCTATGATCTTTGTATTATGTAAAAATTAAAAATTGGGACGATCCCACTTCCACACTAGACCTTAGGATTCCTTCCTATAGAAAATGTATTTGCCAAAGAAAAAAGGAGCTAATGAAGATAGTGAGATGTTAGAAATCAAATTGCATTGAAAATCCTTGAGATAAGAAGAGGATTGATGCTGCCTATTTGATTTTCTGGGAATAACAACTGTAGAGATATTATCATGAACCAAGTAATCAGAAATGTGATCTGTGGGTTGAATATTAACTGTCAATTCATCAACTGAATGCTCAGAATTATCTAAAAAAAATAGCATTTCAATCCAAAATAGTAGGTAAAGAAACAATAGATGGATGGTCAATATTCTGATCAGCAGAGAAAGACACACCATTTTGTGAATTATCTTTCATGGAGAAGTCTTCTAAAATAGGACAAGGAAGAACAAACTGATTTTAAAAAATAACGAGAATATGACAATGTGTCCTACTGTGAAGAACGAAATGGAAAGAGATCTTCAAAGAAATGGACATCACATGATATAATGAATTGTTTTTTTGTGATATCATACAGTTTATAACCCTTAATACAAGCTGGATATCCCATGAAAACACACAGATTATCACGAGGGTCAAACTTTGTTCAATGTACAGACTTTCTTTTCAAATAAAACATTGTAAAGGCACTTATCTGACAATAATGACATAGGAGTTCTATTGATCAAGTAAGCTGCAGTAAGAATGCATTCACCCTAAGAAATAATAGAAACACGAGATTGAAACATAAGTGTACGAGCCATATTTAAGAGGTGTTGATGTTTACATTCGACAATTGAATTCTGCTATGGAGTAGCTACACAAGAAAACTGATGAATAGTTCTAGTAGAAGTAAAAAAAAAAAAAAAAAAAAAAAAATTAAATTGGAATTCAGGAGTATTGTCAGAACGAAAAACTTTGATGACCTTGAAAAATTACCTCTCAACCATCTTGAAAAATCAAGGAATACAAAGTAAGAAATCACTTTTATGCTTTAACAAATATACTCATGTAAATCTTGAACAATCATCAACAATAATCAAGAAGCATGAAAAACAAACATGATTTTGAGTATTGACTAGCCCCTAAATGTCAAAATGTATCAAGTTAACACATGGTTAGAAACATGGTTATATGAAGAAAAAGATAAACGTCGTTGTTTTGCTAGAGGACAAATACAACATTTATTTGAAAAGGAATCATTAAAATTCAAGACCAACTACAACGTATGTAACCGAGCAAAAGAATGATGTCCCAAACGTTGATGCCAAAGAGTAGAGGAAGTTGAACAAGCAAACACAGAGTGTTGATTTCTTTTAGATGATAAACCAGTAGGTACAAAGAACAAATAAAGTCCATCTAAATATTCAACCTTGCTAGTCATTCTTGATTGTAACTTGTTTTTCAATCCGGTTGATCTTTTGAATCCGCTTCAAGACAGGATAACTAGTGACCCAATCTTAGGATAAAGGCTCTCTTGCGCCTATATTTATTTATGCTTAACTCTTATACATAGAAAATGAGACTCAATATTTTGACTACTAATTTTTAGAAAAATTAATATAATATCGAGAATCTTTAAACAAAACACTAATCGATAGTAGATTGTATGAGAATGGAGGAATAAAGGGCATGTCTCTCAATATTACATCAATATATAACTTGATATCCCCAATATATTCAACAGAAAATCGAGTCCAAATTGGCAAGACAACGAAAATATTACTAGCACGCCTTAAATTGACAAAGCAAGACTGATCATAGTAAATGTGACTTGAAGCACCTGAGTCTATGATCCATGACTTAATTGATGAACTGTTAACATTAAATTCAGATGAAAAGAATACCTGCTACATGGTTTATGGGAGCAAAGACAGTCTCTTCAAGTGTAGCATGGTTCAATGATTTTAAGCATACTCATAAGAGTAGTGTACTAATTAGTATTAAGACAAGCAAAGGGATCTAATTGATTTGTACTGACAAAATTTACTTTGGCATGTTTTTCTTGATCAGTAGAATTAATAGGAGTAGAAATTTAACCTTTCGAAGGGGCATTATTTGAAGAAGATGAAAAAATTACCAATGCAATATTCAGGGGGATATCCATGTAATTTGTAACAACGATCAATAACATGACCATGAATGTTGTAGTTACTACAAATTGGATGTCCATCGTTCTTCTTCGATTGATCGTGAGTACAGTAGGTGCTAAGAGAGAAATTGTTTCAGTTGAAAGAACTTGGTCTGCTAAGCATTGACATTCTTCTTGAATAATAAGAAAGAAAACTTTGTCAATCGATGGAATGGGATCCATAAGGAGAATCTGAGCGCGAATGGCAGCATATATCTCATTGAGACCCATTAAGATAAAAGCATCACAAATTCAGAAGTGAGATAATCAATCAAAGTCTTTGATCCTCCATATTTACAATCATCAAGAGGACAATATTTAGCGAGATCCTACAAACGTTGTGAGTTTTACATAATAAGATTCAACAGAGAGAGTTCTTTGAACAGTGGTAAGGAGTTCCTTTCGCATGTGATATATATGAGGACCATTGACTTGTCAACCACGAACCTTAAGTTCATTCCAAATATCCTTTTCACATCCAGTATAAATTAAACTTGCAGCAATCTCCTTTGAAAGAGAGTTTATAATCCATAAAGTGATAATATCATTGTTGTACTGCCAAGCAGAAGATGACCTTCTAGTGCTTTAGAAATTGAGCCATTGATGAAACCAACCTCATTTTTCCCTGACAAAGCAAGGAGCATGACTTTACTACATGAAATGTAATTGTTGGCACCAATGAGAGGTTGATTTACAAGAGCAGTACTTAGTAAAATTAAGTGATGAAGAACATATGGATTCAATTGAATACCAAAATCAATTGATTCTAGGGCACGTGTAGTTGACGATATTGTAGTAGGAGCAGTTGAAGAAAATGCAGCAGAGATCGTCAAAGAACCGTCGACCATGGTGAAACAAAGAAAAGAAAAAAAATGATTCAAGAAGAAAAAAAATAGAAGAATCGAAGGGAAGGAAGTCAAGAAAAACTGAAGGAAGTTGGAAGAAAAATTGCAAAGGAGGTTGAAAAAAAATCTCTCTAATACCATAATAAGTGTAAATAAGGAAAAAGATTTTATTCACTCATCTAATTAATGGCATATTACATCCCCATATATAATAGGTTCACTACTAACAAATTATTGTTGGAATAACAACAAATATAATAAAATATAAAAACAATTTAATATTTAGAGACAAAAAAAGACAAACATAACCAATCATAGATTAAACTTGCAATTTTAACTCAAATTGTGTGCATGTTAAATGTGTGAAAATATTCTATATTTTAATCCAATGAAAAAAAAATAGGCATAAACTTTATATTGGGGGAGATTGAATTATAGTCACTCAATTGGTGCATGAAGTTGCCCAAAGAATTTGGACATGTCTTATTAGTCTTGTCTAATTCGTGTCTTGCAATAGCTTTGCTTTATTACAACGTTAGTGGTTTATGTCGGGTACGACTCAACCACAAAATTGCCCAACACGTTCATTATTTATTTATTTATTTGTTTAATTTAATGATTAATGGACTATTAATGTCTAAAACCAAGTACTTGTTCATTAATATTGTACATGTGTGTATTTTTTTAAAATTGTATTATAAAGGTAAAAGAAATTTTGAAGGAATAAATTTTCAAATAATTTGTATCTTGTCGCATTTTAAAGACTCGTGAACCTAGTTATAATGATATGATATTATTTGTGTTGATGACAAAATCCGGTCAAACGAATTCACCTGACTTTCACGTGTCGTCAACGGTAAATTTATAATTTGGAGAAAAGGTTCCGTGCAAGACAATCAAAAGATAACACACTGGTGTGTTGCTTACCACAAGCACTCCGATGTTTAAATCAGTATAGGAGTTGAGCTTACCTTTTGCAAGGTTGTCATGCTCAATTTATAATAAGGTACAGGGGTCTTCCTTGCCCCTTTCGGATTCGGAATCTACTTCTTTTACCTATTTAAAAATCGGACATTCAAACCTGGATTTGAGCTACCATGGATGTTTTGAAATAGAGGACCGATTCGGATCGACCACTCATGTGGGATTACTGGGCTCGACCTCAGCCTCAACCCTTAAGGTTGAGACGTGGGTTGGCTAGCCGTAAAGGCCTAATTGGCCTCAATCTTCAAGGTAGAGGCAGTCCACCTGGGTTTTAGCTCAATTGCTTTTTTTCCCTATTTATTAGGAATTCTCCCAAACCTACTTCCTGCCACTTTTGAGTCCGTTCTTTGGGATTAGTTAACTCCGATTTTATTTTTTATCTTTATCTTTTCACCTCGATCCATAATTACCCATAATAATTTATTTTGAGTTTAAGCTCACGTTGGTTTAAGAATATTATATACTTACTTTAAGATAATGGGAGTTTTAATTAGCTTTCTAACTTAATTTTATTTTTTAATATATAGTTCATTTGTATTGCATTTAATAGATAAGAAGATCCCATTAATATTTTGAATTACTAAAACATAAACTCTATCGACTCAAATATGGCGCAATCCTCCACACCTCGTAATACAACTCAAAAAAATTATAAAATAAAAAATAAAATAAAAAACGTAAGTGGTTGAAAACTTGAAGAAAACATCGGTAGGAAATACGGATACTAATAAAATATAATATTAAAATACATATAATATAATATAATAATAAAATAAATTAAACATAATACATAAATATATGAAATAAATAAATAACAAATGTAAATAAAATAAAAAAGATGGATTTCTCAAATATCACTATTTATAGGCAACTTGACAAGTAGGAGGTGGATTAGGTGAACAATAATAATATGTAATGTTGAGACATATGGACAACACTTTTAGAAATGAGACCATGAACATGGTCAATGGATACTAAATTATTAGCATGAATGGACATCTATTATCATAATGTTTATAATATAAGTAATATTGTTTTTTTTCTTTTGATATAATAAGTAATATTGTTTTAAGAGTGAGTTTTAGATGGGGTTTTAAAAGTCCAGTAAACTTTTTTAAGCTAATTATAAGGACTTCCTCCAATTTTTTTTCATAGCATTTGATTAAATACCCAAAATTGATTTTGTTGAAGTTTAGAAATGTACTTAAAATGTCATACTCTACAATTTGTAGATAGAAAATTTAATTAATAATAAAAAATAATAACCTATATATAAGAAAAATCTTTCTGTTTTCACTCCTATTTTTATTAGTAAATGTCTACTTTATCCTTTGTTGATAAGATGCTACTATTTAAATATAAGTGTCTTTGAAGCTATATTGTTCTTCATCGATAGGACACGAGTTTGAATGTGTCTTTTAAGTTCAATAAGTACAATTGATGATGGGACATACTTATTTGAATTGAGGTAGTTAAACATCAAAGTGCATCAATTTACATATGGGTACGATCTGCACATATAAAGAAATAATGTACATACATACATGATTCTATAAAAAAAATCGTAAAACTTAATTATATGAAAATTTGAAGTTTCTTAAAATTTTAAAAACTACCAAAAGTATCAATGTAAAAAGTTAAAAAATGAAAACTAAATAAACTGGGGTGATTGTGTTGGGTTTTCACAAAATATTAGAAGTGCAGTTTATCCCACATCGGTAAAATTGAATAATGGGGATGGGCTCCAAGTCTATAAAATGAACTTATGCATCTAGTTTCAAGTCGTCCCAGTTAGAAATACTTTAAGCTTGAGTATACTAACTCTAGTTAAATTCCCTTTATGTAATCTCTAGTTTGAGAGTTGGAAAAGTGTTTCAGTAGTAAAAAAGCTTTGGAAGAGTGTTCTTGTAATTGGGATTAGGGAGAGAATTGTTTTGTATGATTGTAACAATTTTTCACATGGTGGATTTCTTTTTAGTGGGTTGTGGTTTTTCTAGTTTTCCACCTAAATTCTTAGTTTCTTGAATGTCTGAGTATGCTTTATGATTGCAGTTTTGTTCACTGTTTGCTATTTTGCTAGGAAAAGAAGCAGATATGCCAAGCTTTATGAGTTTACTAAAGTTTGATGTAGAGAAATTTGATGGAAGGATCAACTTCAGCTTGTGGCAAGTGCAAGTCAAGGATGTGTTGATGCAATATGGATTACGCAAATGCATATTAAATGGTGATGGTGTTCCAGTGCAATTCCGGAGTGATTCCAGCAGAGGTTTAAAAATGAGTGTCTTCAAGCAAAAGATAGGCTGTTGGGCATACGGACAGTCTGGGCACATGAAAAATAGAGCAAGTTCATCAAAGGGCTATAGATTGAATGCTGATAGCATATTTCTCATCAGAGAAGACGGTGACTTCCTCTAGAGAAGATGAAAATCATCATCGTGTTAAGTCCGCTTTACCATGATAGAGAATGTGATGTTAGCGATTCCACAAGTTTTCACATGGACATTGACTTGGCGGTTATGTAAGGTGTGTAGTGGAAGTTATGTCGATGGCTAAAAGACTTCCAGGTGAGCCAAGTAGGTGGGAGTTGCACCNCTTGGCGGTTATGTAAGGTGTGTAGTGGAAGTTATGTCGATGGCTAAAAGACTTCCAGGTGAGCCAAGTAGGTGGGAGTTGCACCATAATTATCAGCAAGGTTTATTGGCATGTGATGAAAAAAGGAAAATCTTGGGAGGTGGTATTCTAAGTGGTCTACTATTTATGGTGGAGTAAATTATAGTTCTCTGACTTGAGAATTCTGATTGTCGATGAAGACAATGGATGTCGTAGAAGCTGTGGATTCTTCAAATATCTTGCCAAGGTAAAATTTGTTGGATTTTGGAAAAATATTAGAAGTGCAGTTTGTCCCACATCGGTTAAATTGAAGAATGGAGATGGGCTCCAAGTTTATAAAAGGAGCTTATGCCTCTAATTTCAAGTTGTCCTAGTTAGAAACACTTTAAGTTTGAGTATACTAACTCTAGTTAAATTCATTCTCTTTATGTAATCTCTAGTTTGAGAGTGAAAAAATGGTATTAGTAATATAAAAGCTTTGAGAGAGTGCTCTTGTTTTGTAGTAGAAGTGGGAGGTTTTTTCCAACAAACGACCTTTCAACTATCTCCACAATAATATGATATTGTCCACTTTGGGCATATCCTCCACTCGAACAAAGTACCACCAAGCCTCCCCTTAATCTTATCTAGGCTAGCTCTTCTTTACCCGATCACATCGCCTGTCCAATAGAGTTCAACTACGGATAAGTTAGGGACATGACTATACCACTTGATAAGGATAACGACCCTCCAACTATCTCCACAATGGTATGATATTGTCCATTTTGGGCATAAACCCTCATGACTTTGCTTTTGGTTCACCTGAAAAGGCCTCACACCAATGAAGATAGTTGTCTTCTCTTATATGCTTATATATCCATGATCCTCCTCTTATCTAAGCAATGTGGGACATTGGTTGCATTCCCAATAGATTGATTCATTGATGTACTTTTAGATTTTTTCTCAACCTTTTTCCTTTTGATGATTGACTTCATTTTAGTCTATTTATTTGTTTCTTAAGAATTACAAAACATGCATTTTTTATGAAATAGTCGTGTATTCTTTTGTGATTTGTGTCATTTAGACCATAAAGATGAATCATTATATCAACAATGGAGATATGTTTGGAAGAATTATCCGAACTTGGAGATTAGTTATGTGCCCCTAAACACAAGCTTCTATGCACTCAAAACATAGACGTTTGTGATTTATAGGCTTCAAAACTCTATCAAATAAGCCCTCAAACTTTTGATTCTGAACCCACTTGCCAAATGCCACCTAAAGATTTGAATTTTAACCCTTAAAAAATACTTGTTTTTCCAACTCAATAAGAAATGCACTGGGTAGAGATCAAATATGAACCATTGAATCTAATAGTTGAAGAAACATATTTTATGTTAATTGAAATTTGCTAAACGGTTATTCATTGTAATTTTAGGTTAAAAAAAACTTCATTAATTATTTGCTGAAAAAAAAAAAAAGATCATATGCAGAAAAAATAGAATGCATGCACTTGTGTGCACCAGCCTCTCACCATTTACACATTTGCTCTAATTTTCAGCTTCATTTTCTTAAATAAATAAGATAAACAAACGTTTCATACATTATATTCAGAAGTTTAAGAGAATAGAATAATACATAAGAACTTCTGTCAAACAATGATATTAATACCAAATTAATTATAGTTAACAAAACTATATACTACAACAATATATTGATTAATAATTAGTTTACATGTATGCACATTAAGGTATTATAAAAATAAAAATATAAATAAATAAAATATAAACTTCTTAGAGAACGATCTTAATATAGATCATCGATATCGTCCAATGAACAGTATGAAATATAAATAGATCAAAAGACAATCATACAGAGAAAAAAATTAAAGTGACATCACAGAAGCATATGCAAACTATATATATTAACATATATTATAAATGTATATGGTTATATTATTATTCAAAATCTCTTACACTACCCTGCATAAATTACAAGACTTCAGTTTTTTTCCCCTTTTGTGTTAAGCATTTAATTTACAATTCTTGTATATGTAGCTGTAAGGATTTGGATTGCTATAATGAATGTACATTACATGTTAAGTAATACACTTAGAAGGATGAAATTAAACAAGGTGATTCAATATATGAGGAGGGAAGATAATACACACTTAAAGCATAAACTATATATCTATATATCTATATACATATACATAGATATAGATATATGTAATGATATAAAGAACTAATTAATCGAAAGGCTTGGAGTGCGTTTGTCATTGGGTTTCGAAGGAGCGGATTTGATAATGGATCTTATCGATATAAGCTTTGGCTTTTCTATCAATGCCAGGCTCAGCCACCCAGTGTCGACCTTTGTCGCAATCACTCGGCCACACCTTTCGTGTATCTTCCATTGCCATTGCATCGTCCCGCCTCCTTCTGCCATCTCGAGACTTGAACAAGCTGAAGATCGAGAACCAGCAAGAGGGTGACTTGGGGCGCTTTTGTCTCTTGTTGCTGGTCGATGAGGCCATGGCTATCTAGGGCAAGTTTGAATGTTGAAGATATGAAGAGGGGTATTATTATTTTGGTTGTTTGAGGGGAAAAGGGAAGTGAATGAAAGATTTATATAGAGAGAGAAAAAATAAAGAAATTAAAGGGGGTATAAATTAGGGGTTTTGTATAAAGGAAGCTGAAAGAATATATTATAAAGGGGTGTTTTATGAAGACCTAGCTAGCTAAAGTTATAAAATTAAAATTGTGAAGACCTAAGCTAGGAATTGACATTAATGTTCTTTTTGAAGAAGAAAAAAGCATATATTTATTGGCTCTCCTTCACTTTAGCAGCAAGTTTCACTGCTCACTTCTAATTTTTGTTTTGCCTTTTTGCTTTTTCTACATCTTGCTTTTCTTATGCGACAATAATGCATCCAACTCGATTCGATTCATACCCCATAATTGGTTTTTTTTTTTCTTTCAAAGAACATACTCTCTCGATCACTTGTGAGTTCAAAAATTTACGCAGTGCAAAAGTGGAATTAGTGGGGAAGAAAATGGCTTTATAGGGTTTTGAACGTACACATTAATTTTTTGATAAGTCATATGTGAAATTATAAATTCACAGTCTTAGCTTAGGCCGAGTTAATTAAGGCTCATTTAGTAATCATTCTGTTTTTTGTTTTTGTTTTTGAAAATTAAGTTTATAGACAAGTTTTGAGAACTAAAAAAAATAGCATTCAAAAATATGTTTTTGTTTTCAGAATTTGGCTAAGAATTTAGCCATTGTTCTTGAGAAAAATGCAATTATTGTAAGAAATTCATATGAAATAGGTTTAATTTTCAAAAACAAAAAATTAAAAACTAAATAATTACCAAATGGGGTCTAAAATTTTGGTTTTCTATATTGGTTTTAAAGCTTGAATATAGTCCTTGTCTTTTAATCCTTATGCAAGTTATTACTGTTCTTTTTCTTGTTAAATTTTATATAATTCATTTGATTTTGTTAGAGGGGTTGGGATTGAGTTAATTTTTTTTTTATTAAAAAAAGTACGATTTTGGCTAAAAAAAAATTAGTTTAATCAACAATTTATGAGATTTAATCGAGTAATAAAAATTCAAATTATTACTTTTTTTTATCAAAGGTATTGTAATTAAAGTATGGAGTTAGAGATTCGAACCTCAGATATTAAAGTCAATAATACGAGCACTATGTCAGCTATATTCTTGTTGGCTAAATTATTACTTTCGAATGAAACAAAATGAGTAACAAATTGAAACGCAAACCCTAAATTACCGGAACTATATTTATGCAGTTACAATTATGATCTTTTAATTTGGATCTTCCAATTTGAATGTATACCTGTGTGGAATCTTTCCAGACAATTCAGCTTTTGTAAAATAGTGTTTTAAGAATATAGGTTTCAATATATACTAAAAAAGTGTGTAAACTATCTGAGTGATTCATATGAACTATGGGGGGATCTATGGTTGGTCTTCACTATTTTTTGTCTTCCCAATTGATATGCAAAATAGTAATCTTTTACTTTTCAGTTTTCCCTATTTCATCAAGAAACTTTTTCTATCATACTTTCCAATGACATTTACTTTAACCTTTGCTTCAATATCAAAACATATTACTTCCTTCCATGTAATAACTTTGAAGATGTTTCGATCGTATTTTGAAAACATGTTTGATTCCAATTTGAAATTTGAAATTTGAATTTAAAATGTAAAATTTATGTTTGATCATGAGTTTGAAAATGTAATAGTGTATTCATGTTCATAATTTTGAAAAACAAAATTTTAAAACAAAAAGATGATAGTTTATTGTTTTTGAAAATGGGGCTATTCCAATGGTTATTTTGGAAAATTAGTTTTTAAAACTAAGTATACCAAATACGTTTCAATTGCTTTCCTTATATTTTTTTTATTTTTGAAAACATAAAAACAAAACTGAATAATGAACCAAATGGGACCTTAGGTTTCGTTTGGTTTTTAAAATTAAATTAATAAATACTACTCTCCAATGATATATTGATTTCTTTTTTTTGTTATCGACTTTTTAAGAGTGCTTTTATGAAACGAAGTTAAATTTTGAACACTAAAAGACATAGTTTCTTAAAATCTTTGTTTTTATTTTTAGAGTTGACTAAAATGTTAAATCCTTAGTTTGGGAAGATAAAAACGAAGGTGTACGAAAACAAACACACAATTTAAAAAGAATAAAAAATCAAAACTCTAATTGTTACCGAATAGGATATAGGTTTTTCTATTTTATGTTTATTTTTATTTTTATTTTATAAAAAAAATCTTATATGTATCATATATGTTTTTTTTTATTTAAATAAAAAATTAAAAAAAAGAAAAGACAGTTTAGAGGGCTCAAACTCACGCCCCAGTTTTTTTTTTTTAATTTTCTAAACAAGACTTTTTCCCCCAACCCATACATTACTTAGATACATATTAGATATTCCTTTTATTTACGAAAATATGAATTAAGGTGGGGTTCCCCACCCCATCTTCGTTCTCAAGTGGGGAATTTAACCCCATCCTTGCCTCCATCTCTGCTATTTGAAAGCTGGGGGCAGGATTCTCGGTTGGGGAAATGGGTCCCCACTAGACCCATTTCCTATTTTCCTTGTTAATTTTTATGAGGATTCCTTTGTTAATTCCTAATATGGTCTAAATTAGCCATTAGGGTCAGATTTGGGCTTGGACACTGTAGATGGACTTCGATTGAATTAAATTGAAAACTAGGTTAAATGTAAAAAATTAAATACCTTATATATATATTTACATTAAATACCTAATATATATATATATATATGTTAGAGTGAACATGCAAAATACGGAAGCTAACAAAATCATTAAGTACTCTAATTACATTAATTTAAGTAACAAGCATGCAAACTCATAATTTTCAAACCAATAGGGTTTTAGTTTGTATACCTTGATGATTTCCGCTTGTTCCTTGCAATCTCCACAAAATTAACCTTCAATCCCTTAAGTAGACCACCAAGAGTATCTTCTCTACTAATCCTAGCCTTGGATTGAGTGGTGGAACTCCAATTGAGAGAGGATTTTAAGTGATTTTGGAGAGTTTAAGAGGAAAACAATTTTCAACGGAATTTTCTCTAAAATTCAATTGCATGTCCCTTACACTGATTAATTCTCAATCTTTTAATCAGATTAAGCATGCAAGCACGGGAATAATCAGCTGATTAACACTTCAAAAAACTAACAAGTGGGCTAGGTGTTAATTTGTGGATAAATCCACTATGAAAGTGAATTTAGGGTAAATCTACTTAATTCAATAATTTTCTAATTTTAATTATATTTAATTTAAAACTAAATTAAATATAATTTGAATTAATATCAAAAAATTGAATTTCTTTTAAAATTGAATTGAATTGAATTTAATTAATTTTAAAAAATAATTAAAAAAATAATAATTTAATATCAAATATTAAATTAATAAAACACCTAATTCAAACATGAATCCCTATTCATGTAATCAATATTTAAATTTAATGAACTCTCCAAAATTCATGTAATTTCAATAAATTTAAACATTAATTATATCAAATATAATTATCCAAATCCTAAATTTAATTTGAACATTTCAAATTCACTCAATATTCTAATCCAAGGTTTAATCTTTTACGAGCTGGTAGAGGAACCTTATAGACCTATAGATCATGAGTTCCAACGATTTAAGCTTAATTGGCTCAACTCTTTAAACTGAATTAATCAATATTTGTTAACTACCGAGACATACTACTATAGCTCAGTAGTTGCACTCTCCTCACTGTAAATATATTTCTGTTTACTTGATTTAACCATAATTAGTAAGTCGATCCTTCACAGGTCATTCGTATTTACAGTTAGGTCAAAATTATCGTTTTATCCCTATAAATACATCTTGCTTCTTAAGTCTCCACTGATCATCTATTGAACAATTAGTTTATAGCTTAACCAATAAACCATATCCCTCAGGGCAGGGTCCCTTAGTTCAAATCCAGGAATCGGTACTTAAGAGAACAACCTATCTTCTAACTCTAAGACGAGTAGGAGTGAATTTCTTCTTGTAGGACTATGTCCCCAACTATCTATCTGGTTTTATTCTTAAAATGGGAGGCTTATTGAGCAGAGATGTTGATGAAGGAAATCTTATCAAAGAGACTCGTGAGCAAAAGCGAGATTGTTCCAAACCCCATTGTGACAGAACATACACCTTTACAATCAAACAGTAATATTATATAAATCTCTAAATTACAGCATGCCACAAAAGGAAAATACTAAGAACTTACCCTTGAAGAACTATTCTTCAAGTTCCCTCAAACTTACTACATGATCGTTCACCAACACGAATGTCACGCCTCAACTATCTCCTCGAACAAGCACAAACAACACTCGACCCTCGAACAGAAAGTAGACACCACTAGAAGGCTATCTTGGTATTCTCGGTACGAGAATCTAGGAATTGTGGGCTCTGTAGGATTTGGTAGAGGGTAGGAGGAATTTTACAGATCGTGTAGACGATCGAATAAGTGGGAGATGTTTAAAATCTATCATATAGACAGTGTACTCCATCGTTTAGAAAACAAGTGACTATCGTATAGAAGCTCGTTACACGATCATTTATGCTCTCAAGCTATCATATAGCTATCTCTTTTGATCGCACGATTATCAATCGCTTAATGATCTCCTTTTGCAAAAATGAAAATGATTTTCATTTTATCCATCAGTTACCATAACTGTTCACAATTTCCCACTAAGTTGGTTATGGGAGAAAAAAATCGTAATCAATTATCCTATAATTGATTTAATTACAAATATAATTAATATATTCATAACTTATAATTTTAATATCACATCTCATGTAATATTCATAACTTATAATTTTAATATCACATCTCATGTAATATATAAACCATAGTTCTTTTTCTCCCTTATAGAATTTAATAATAATTCCCCCAACTAATATATCTAATACATTAAGTCAACTATATCTCATATAAATGATACAATTTAATTATATCATATATAATCAAATTTTCTCTTATTAGTTTGTACACTTGAAACTAAACTGATTCTCAACATGAATTAATTGAGCTACCAAAGGGACCTTATGGACCTGTAGCTTGAAGCTCCAACGGTACGTGAATTAACTGACTAAACTCTTTAAATACGATATCCACAATCCGTTAACTACCGGGCATTCCACTAAAGACCGACAACTACACACTTCGTGCTACAGATATATTTCTCTGTCCATTGGATATAACCAATCAACTGTACGATAACTCTTCATAAATCGCTTGTAAGTACAGTTGGGCCAATTTACCGTTTTTCCCCTGTAATTACATCTAACTCCTTAAGTACCACTGATTTCTCTAATGAACAATACATCATAGTCCTACTATGAATAAATCCTTTTCAGGCCAAGAGAAGGTGTGACGAGACGTTGTTCAAATCCCGGAATCAGCCCTTAAGGGAGAAATTTATCTACTTACCCCTAAATCGGGGAAGAAGTGAATTCTATCTTGTGTAGCTGAGTTTCTAACTCCCCAATCAGACGAAGCCCCAAAGTGGTAGGTTTGAGTCTGTGATCTGGCCACTCGCACCCATACAAATCAAAGGATCGCCCTTATAGGTAGGAGTTTCCAACTCACTCAAGATTAAGGTCATGTTACCTATGGTCATCCTAGTGAAATAAAGTCTCTGTCATGAATGACGTTATATAACGAGACTAAAAATTTCGTGGTCTGGTCTTATAAAAACTCTTCTGTATAGAGCATCTCCGCTCATATGTCTAATATATGAGTGGTCAAGATCAGACCATTTGTAGCACTTTACAATACTTGTAATATCTACAAAGCGGGCCACACTCGTAGTGTCAACAGGGTAGGGTTTCCCTCATTTATCCATCTACTACAGACCATTTAGGTTATGACTTAAAGCATGATCCACTTGTATGTCATTACATACATGCTTAAGTTACATCGATAATCAAGGATCTTAGTTTATTGGTTTGTGGTTAATGCAAAAAAATATCTCATATATCAAAGATAATAGTGAAGAAAATATCTCATATTATTACATCACAAATGTTTGTTCATATACATGTTTACAAACTACTGAACACTACGAGATTTAGGGCATCAACCCCAACAACTAAACCACTCTCACCTATGCAAATCAAAGGATAATCCCGAATAAATAGGAATTCATAGTTACTCAGGATTAAGATCGAGTTATCTTAGGTCATCGATTTGAAATAGTCAATTTTAACAATAAACGGTTGTTATAAAGAAAAGTGACTATTTTGTGGTACGATCTTATACAAATATCTTTTGTATAAGATGTCCCTATTCAAATTTCTCCAAATGAACAATTTTGGGATCACATCGTTTGTATCAATATACAAAGTTGGCCGCATCCATAGTGTCTCTAGGATGAGGTGCCCAACCTCATCCATATACTTGTAGATCTTTTTGGTTATATACTAAAACTTGATCCTCTTTTATGTCTCTACATAAGTATTCATATAGTCATGGGTTTGTTTATTGGATTTTATAATAGAATGTGATTTCAATAACAGCTTTATTGAATGAAGTCTCAATAATACTTTTATTGCAAAATAGAATATGTTTAAAAATTACGAACTATGAGTTTTAGGATATTCCCATCATTATATATATAGGGTCGGGGTTGGGATACCCTCTCTGTCCCGCCCCATCCCTAGATGGGGACCCTAAAAGGTCCCTAATTTGACCTCCATCCCCGATCAAACAGGGGAATCCCCAGTCGGAGAGGCCATTATGGCCCTATCCTCTCAACTATTATAGTGAAGTTGTCCATTGGTTTTCATTAACCAATCCTCAATATATGGGCAAATCATACACATTGGGATTGACAAATTCATTGAAGGTAAGAGAGAAATTACAAAATTACTTCAAATTTGTATACAATGATTATTAGAGCGAACATTTTTTAAATCTACATACAACAACTACTTGAGAAACAGTTACTATAGGGTCTAATTTTATAATTTTTCAATATATATATTTTGGGCATGCTCTCGGTGACGAACCATTTGTAAATACCATTGAACACAATGTCTTCCCCTCTCTCAATCTTTCTCTCAATCTCGCTTTTGGTCTCACTTGCAATCTCACTCTCGCTCTTACTTTCACTGAGGAATCGAACTAAGGAGAGTTGTCGATTTTTGACCAGATCTGAATATGGAACGGAGGAGGGTCGTTGATTTCAGCCAAATCTAGGTATGGAATGGATGAGGGTTGTCAATTTTGGCTAGATCTTATTGAGGAATGGAACGGACAATGATCAATGGAACCATGGAACGAAGGTTGTGCTCGATCGTCGAGCGGAAGGGTAGAAATTCACTAGAGAAGAAAATAAAATCATATCGGAGAAGAAGGAAAGAGAAAAATAAAGAGAAAATTTGTAACTTCACTCATCAGTAACTTTAACAGAAGATCATTTGGCATTTTTTTCAAAAACAAAGTTATTTGACATTTTGGGCCCAATGTAGGGATCGAATCCCGAGCAAAAGCATGTGAACGCCTTGCATCTTGAAAGTCGAGTTTTAATAAACAAAAATAATATTATAAAATAGAACATATGAACGATAAACATATGAAATAACATGAGATGGAGAAGGAAAATAAAGAGAGAACCATTCTTACTTTTGAAGATTCCTAAGCTCCACGAAAAATCCTCTCGATCTTGGCACGAAGTTCTTCTCGATTGAACTTGAATACAACCATGAGAATAACCTTGTTATATTCAAGGATTCCAATAGAAGGATAGATGGTATTCAACTAATTGAAAGAGGAAGAGGTAAAAAGATGTCTCTTAGAGAGTGAAGGGAGGATTTGGGTTTTGGTGTCTAGGGTAAATTTACCAAATGAAATTCTTGCCCTAAAAGAGTCGTAAGGTAAAATTTATATGGAGAAGGGTTAACCTCTTCTCCAAGTCTTTCTCTATTTACCCTTGTGCTTAAGTAATTGAATAACATTTATTTTATTAATTAGCACATTAATTAACTAATCATCTATACATTAAATCTAATTTAACGTATAGATTTAATTAGCATAAATAAACATCGTATGTTTATGTGCACCACCTCTCTATTAATTTAATTGATAAACTCTTTATGAATCTAATTCGCTTGAATTAAATATTTGAATCTCATTCAAACATTTCTCCCCAAATTAAATTATAGATCACATTCATAATTAATTACATATTAATCATATTAATATAAAATTTCCTCAATTTAATTTTAAAATTTTCTCAATTTAATTTGAACAATTCAAAATCATTCCTCTTTAATATCCTTTAGTGAGCTAACAAGGTGACCTGGTGGACTTACAGATTAGAAGCTCCAATGATATGAGATTAACTGACTAAGTTCATTAACCAAATTAATCAATATTCATTAATTGTGAGTACACTCCACTAAAGACCCACAACTGCACTCTTCTCCCTGCAGATATATTTATGTGTCCACGGATATAGATAATTAATAGCAAATTAGTTCTTCATGATTATTCGTAATGCCAACTAGGTCAAATTACCATTTTACCCTTGGGTTACCTCTAACTTCTTATGTACTAGTGCTCCTCTAGTGAATAATCTGTTAATGGTCTAGCCAATGAATAGAAACCCCTCTCAGGCCAATGAGAGGTAGGGCCCTTTATTCAAGTCTCGGAGACATTACTTATAGGAATACTCATCTACTTACCCTGTCTTATCCCTAAAATGTTTAGAGAGAAACATTTCATCTTGCAAAACTATGTCCATAACTATCTACCCGATCTTATCTCTAAAATGGGAGGCTTATTGAGTGGCGATGTTGAGCCACTATCACCCCTGCAGATTAAAGGATAATCCTGAATACAAAGAAGTTCATAGTTAACTCAGGATTGAGATCGAGTTACCTTAGGTCATCAGATTGAAATAGTCAGTTTTAACAGTAAACGGTCGTTATAAAGAAAAATGACTATTTAGTAGTCCAGTCTTATGAAAACATCTTTTCCATAGGATGTCCCCACTCGTATGTCTCCACATGAATGATTTCGGGATTCATCGTTTGTATTTAATACAAAGCGGACTACATCCATAGTGTCCTTAGGATAAGGTACCCAACCTTATCCCTATACTTATAAACTGTTTTGACTATATACTTGAAGGAACCTTGATGAGGGGATCCTTGAGCGGAAGCAGATCTACCCAAATCCCTAATTCTATAGAACTGATAATTTTACAGAGGAAAAATACCATTATGCATTTACTCCATAATATTCAGCATGCTTAAAAAAACAAAACAAAAGATAATTTAGGTTATTGGAACTCTTACCTTTGAAGAATTCAATCTTCACGTTAAATCCTTTTCTCTGTGAAGAATGCGAACACAGTCGAAAGGCCAAATGGTCATCAACACTAAGAAACCTCAGTATTTTCAGGAAAAGAAACCAGGAGGTGTAGGCTCTGGCTATTTTGGATTTTGCAAGGGAATAGAATTGATCAATGGAAGAGAGGAAGAGGATGGGAATTTTTCTGAAAATAAAATCACAAAATCACATATATCTTCTCTCTTTTATTTATTTTTGCAGGAAGAAGAAGACTCAACCACTCCACCATTTACACGACTAGGAGAGAAAAGAGGGGGGAGGGAGTTACAACTCCCTCCCATTAATTAATTAAAAATTAATTAAATAAAATAAATTACAAAACTTAATTTATTTTAATAAACAATTTATATATATATTTATCATATAATATATATATTAAACTATATGTTATTGTTGGGTTGTATGTCCTAAAACTCGTAGTTTTGTAGACAATAAACATATATGAAGTTTATTCAGACAAGTGTTGTTGATTGTTTAATAACTCTAAATCCAATAAACTATGAACCATTTGCTATTGTCATGAATACTTGGATTTCATGTGGAGACATAAACTTGATCAAGTTTGAGTAAAATAGCCTAAACCATCAACAAAAGTATGTATTTTCTTTGACACCTAGAGATTACATGCTAATCGAGTTTGAGGGAGGGATTTTGCATGTGTTTTCTCTACAAAAGGCTTTCTTTTTTAATTTTGCAAGACTTATGCTTCCACAAATTTTGACCTAAAATTTTCCACCTCATTTCTCTTTACTCTCCTTCTTTCTATAGTGAAATTCCCTTATTTTCACTAACATAACGGTTCCATAACCATGTTCTTCAACCGGAGAATAACAGAATTTGCCGTTGGTGGTGTCAATCGAGCTCGGGAGAGGAAGATTGTGGTGGAGTTTTCAAAGGTTGTATTTTCTACCCCTTTGTATGCTTATTATTGTTCTTATTGCAATTAAAACATTGTAGATTTCATCACTTTCATTGTGCATGTGTTTTTTATGTTCCATCAGTTATATCAAATATAATATATATAACCTATAGTTTATATATTATATCAAATACAATATAACCTATGGTTTATTTTCTCTCACCAATGAAATTTAACATAAATCACATTTACATTAAATTTAACATTAAGAATTCAATTCATATAATTAACATTTGAATCATATTTAAATATTTATTTCCTCCTATAAATACTTAATATTATAATGTATCAAATACATTATAGTAATTATATCATATATAATTAAAATTAAATTAATTAGATCATATATAATTAATTCCCTCAATTAATTTGGACAATTCAAATTAATCCAAAAACTGATTCTCATTAATTCTCGTTAAGCTACCAAGGGACCTCATGCACTTGTAGCTTGAAGCTCCAATAGTACATGAATAATTAATTAAACTCTTTAATTAAATTATTTACCATACATTAACTGTTGGGCACTCCACTAAAACCAATAGCTGCACTCTTCAAACTATAGATATATTTGTGTCCATTGAATATAACCAATCAACAATACGATAACCCTTCACAAATTGCTCGTAAGTACAAATGGGTCAAAATTATCGTTTTTCCCTTATAGTTACATTTAACTCCTTAAGTACCACTGATCTCTCTAATGAATAATAAATCATAGTCCAACTATGACCAAATCTCTCTCGGGTCAGGAGAAAATGTGGCGCCACATTGTTCAAGCCTCGGAATTGGCCCTTAAGGGACCAATTTATCTACTTGTCCCTAAAGGAACTCTTAAACAAGAGTACCTATGAGCGGAAGTGGATCTTTTCAATTTCATTGTGACAAAATTACCACACATACATTCTCACATATAGATATGCATTGTAAGACTAATTACTGACGTGCTTTAACAAGTAAAATACAAAAGACTGAGAGACTTACCAGTTGAAGACAATTTTTAATCGAACTCGGTCCAACAAAAGCGAACTCCCCATGCTCCTTATCGTCCAACAAGCAGTCGCCTAGCAGCACCACGGTCATCTACACGATTAGCAGCGCATGAACAAACAGCAATAGGGGATGGAGGAAAAACAATCGTGTAGAATGAACAAGCAAGTGGGAGATAGTAGAAGACTATCATATCGTCGGGTGTGCTTGATCGTTTAGATCGGGATACACGATCGTGTAGGTTTAGCTAATCGATCGTCTATCAAATGGTAAGCGATCGTTTAGTTCTGCTTCACGCGCTAAGCAATCGTGTAGTGAACGTAAGCGATCGTTTAGAAATTGCGGGCGATCATTTAGTATGCAGGTGTGCGATCGTTTAGGAAGATGGGCGCTATCGTATAGGCTCTCAACACTAAGAGATCGTATGCTTTCACACCGTGAACGATTTTTCTAATATCTTTTTCATGTCTTGCAAAATGAATTTTTTTTAATTTTATTCTTCAGTTACAAGAACTGAATTAAAACTTCCCACTTTTGCACGAATCCGGATAAAAACTCGGCCAATTATCACATAACCGCCCAATCAATTAATTAATGAATTATTATATTCTTAACCTATAGTTTGATATCATATATCTACTATAATTTTTTCTTCTCTACTTGATATAAATCATATTTATATCTAATTTCCTCCAAAATAATGTATCTCATACATTTAGTTAATCATATCATATATAATTAACCAGTTCCATTATATCATATATAATCTAACTCCTTCTTGTCAATTTGAACATTTCAAATTGACCCAAAAACTTATTCTCAACTTTTATCCAAGCTACTAAGAGGACATATAGACCTATGGCTCGAAGCTCCAACGATACATGAATAGCTGACTAAACTCTTTAGCCACGAGATCCACCATTAGTTAGCTGCCAGGCATTCTACTAAAGACCGATAGTTGAACTCTTCTTACCACAGATATATTTCTATGTCCATCGAATATAATCAATCATGAGTACGATAACCCTTCACAGATGCTCGTAAGCTGGGCCAAATTACTATTTTACCCCTGTAGTTACATCTCACTCCTCAAGTACTACTGATTCCTCTAATGAACAATATAACATAGTCCAACTATGTGTGAACATCTCTCGAGCTAAGAGAAGGTGTGTGGCGTCACATCGTTCAAGCCCTGGAATCAGTCCTTAATAGAGCTATCTATCTACTTACTTCGGGGAAGGAGTGAATTCCATCTTGTATAGTTGAGTTCCCAACTTCTAAATTAGCCGAATCCCCAAAGTGATAGGTTTGAGTTGGCGGCCTGGCCATTCGCACCCATGCAAATCAAAGGACCGCCCTCAATGGAAGGAGTTCCCAACTCACTCAGGATTGAGGTCATGTTACCTATGGTCATCCTAGTGAAGTGAAGTCTTTGTCATGAACGGTGTTATATAACGAAACGTTAACACTTCGTCGTCAGGTCTTATACAAACTCTTTTATAGGACGCCCCCGTTCACATGTCACCTACACAAATGATCAGGATCAGACCATTTGTGACAAGTCACAACACTTGTGACCATTCCACAAAGCGGGTTGCATCCATAGTGTTACCAGAATAAGGTTTCCCTTCTATATCCATATACTACAGACCATTTTGGTTATCCATTAAGACATGTTCCATTTGTATGTCACCACATACATGCTTAAGTTACATAAAGATAACTAGGGATTTTAGGTTTATTGGTTTGTGGTAAAGCAAATAAAACATTCAACTGAGCAAAATCAAGAAGTGTTCGTATAAACTGTTTACAAACTACAGGACACGAGACTTTAGGGCATCAACCTCAAAAGTCCTGACATTGTTGAATGAGTGAATTCATTTTTGTGTAGTTTTGTTCCCAGTTCCCCAATCAGACGAATCCCTAAAATGGTAAGCTTATTGAGTCAGCGATCTGGCCACTCTCACCTATACAAATCTAAGGACCACCCTCATGGGCAGGAGTTCACAGCTCACTTAGGATTTGAGTCATGTTACCTATGGTCATTCTGAGGAAATGTAAGTCTCTATTATGAATGATGTTATATAATGAGACTACACATTTCGTGGTTCGGTCTTACACAAACTCCTTTGTATAGAATATCCCCGCTCTCATGTCTCCACATGTATGATTAGGATCAGATTATTTGTAGCACTTTACAACAATTGTAACATCTACAAAGCTGGTCATACTTGTAGTGTCACCAAGATAAGGTATCCAGCTTTATCTATCTACTACAGACCATTTAGGTTATCACTTAAACATGGTCCACCTGTCTGACTCTACAGACATGTTTAAGCTACAAGATAACCATGGATGTTAGTTTATTCGTTTATAGTTAATGCAACTAATTTTGAAATAAAACATCATATATTTTATTATATAAATAAAATATTTGTACATTACAATTACAAACTATGAGCCCCTACGAGATTTAGGGCATTAACCTCAATAATCTCTCGCTTAACCTAAAGCTAGTGGGATATACAATGTAAAATTCATACTAAAATACATAGTACACAAATCAATATACTAGGGCACAAATCGCCCAATACATATCTCCCATTTGCCCTAGTCTAAACGTGGCCTATCCCATAGACCTATACTCTGCAGGTGACCCTCAAACACCTTAACCGTGACGAACTTTGTAAATGGATCAACAACATTGTGCTTCGAAGCTATCTTCGTGACAATCACGTCCCTTCGATGCACAATCTTCTGGATAATATGATATTTTTACTTTATGTGTTTCTCGTGCATGTGACTCCTAGGCTCTTGGGAATTAGCCACAACACCACTATTATCACAATAAAGTGTGATGGGCTTTGACATATCTGGAATGAATTCCAGATCAGTCAAGAATTTCCTGAGCCAAACAACTTTCTTAGCAGCTTGACAAGTCGTTACATACTCAACCTCCACAGTGGAGTTAGCAATGCACCCTTGCTTGATGCTCTTCCAGACTACTGCCCCTCCGTTAAGAGTGAAAATTGATCCTGATGTGGATTTCATAGAATCCTCATCAATCTGGAAATTAGATTATGTGTATCCAGTAAGGATCAGATCCTTAGAACCATACACGAGCATATAGTCCCCCGTTCTCCCTAGATACTTGAGGATGTGCTTAACGGCAGTCCAATGATCAAATCCTAAATTAGACTGATATCTATCGACTATGCCCACGGTATAGTATATGTCAGGTCTCATACTTAACATTGCATACATCAGGCTCCCAATAGTCGATGCATAGGGGATCCGTCTCATTTCCTCAACCTCTTGGGATATCTTAGGACACTACTCCTTAGACAATATCATCCCATGTCTGAAAGGAAGTAAGTCTCTCTTGGAGTTCTGCATCGAATATTTAACAAACATTTTATCAATGTATGATGTTTGAGATAGAGCTAGCATTTTATTCTTTCAATCTCTAAAGATATGAATTCCTAAAACAAACCAAGCCTCTCACAGATCTTTCATTTGGAATTGGGTCACTAGCTAGTTCTTAACTTCAGTTAGTAGACCTACATCATTCCCATTGAGTAGGATATTGTCTACATATAATAGTAGGAAAGCTATTGAATGATTGATGACCCTCTTGTATACACAAGGCTCATTAACATTTTGATCAAAGCCATAATATTTGATCGCAGTATCAAACCTTATGTTCGAAGATCGAGAAGCCTGCTACAGTCCATAAATGGACTGATTGAGCTTGCAAACCTTTTGCTCTTGACCTTGGATAATGAATCCCTAGGCTGCTTCATGTAGATGGTCTCCTCAAGATTGCCATTCAGAAAGGCAGTCTTGACATCCATTAGCCAAATCTCATAGTTATAATATGAGGCAATGGATAAGAGGATCCAAATAGACTTTAACATGGCAACAGGTGAGAAAGTCTCCTCATAGTCGACTTCCACAACCTGGATAACCCTTTGCCACTAGTCTAGCCTTGAAGGTATGCATCTTCCCATCAGCACCTCGTTTTCTCTTGTAGATCCATTTGCAACTTATAGGTTTAACCTATTAGGTAGATCTACAAGATCCCAAACCAAATTGAAGTACATCGACTCCATTTCAAGATCCATATCTTTTATCCACTCATCTTTGTCAACATCCTCCGTCGCCTTCTTGTAAGACAATGGATCCTCAACATCTCCATCAAGTACCATAGCTAGGATTTTTGTTAAATCCATATAACGAACAGGTGGGTTTGCAATCCTTTCACTTCATCGAGGTTCCCTCAAAACTTGAGGTGGATTTGACCTACTAGATGATCCAACTTGAACAACTCTTGTTGAGATGTTGGGTTTTTCAACAATTTTTGTTGAAAGTTCAGTACTTTTTTTTTTGGAGAGGTCATTCAACACAACTTTACTGCGAGACTTGTGCTCCCTTATGTGGTCTTCTTCAAGAAAAGTAACGTTTGTTGATACAAACACTTTCCTTTCTTTAGAGTCGAAGAAGAAACCACCTTTCATTCATTTGGAGTAGCCTAAAAATAGGTACAATCTTGTACGAGATTCCAGTTTCTTAGGATTTGCCTCAAACACATGTGTTGGGCAACCCCATATTCTAAAATGACGTAAACTAGCTTTAAGACCATTACATAACTCCAAAGGTGTTATGATAACACTCTTGGATGGAACACAGTTCAAAATGTATGTTGCAGTCTCTACACATTACTCCAAAACAAGTCAAGTAAGAAAGCGTAACTCATTATAGACCGAACCATGTCCAACAGGGTTTGATTTCTTCTTTTTGATACACAATTCTGCTGAGGTGTACCAGGTGCTGAAAGTTAGGATACAATTCCATGTTCTATCAAATAGTTTTGGAATGTCAGATCCATAAACTTTCCACCTCGATTAGATCGAAATGTCTTAATTGTTCTATTTAATGCATTTTCAACTTGAGCCTTGAATTCTTTGAACTTTTCAAAAGATTCAGACTTGTGTTGTATTAAACAAACATACCCATATATTGAATAATCATTAGTAAAGGTGATGAAATATTTAAAATCTCCCCGTGCTTTGACATTCATCGGAGCACAAAGGTCTGAATGTACCAGCTTTAGATGTTTTTTGGCCCTGTGACCTTTTCCAATAAAAGTCTTTTAGTCATTTTGCCTTCAAGGTATGACTCACACACAGGTAAAGCATTTTCTTCTAACTCGTGTAGTAGCCCATTCTTCACCAATCTCTCAATCCTATTGAGATTGATGTGTCCTAATCTTAGGTTCCAAAGTTGGGCATTTTCTTTAAGAGAAATTTTAAGCCTTTTATGTTGAGTTACCAGAGGTTTAAACATTTCAGTGTTATGGAGTGCCTTAGTTGCTAATAGTCTTAGCATATAAAGGTAGTTTCCAATTTAGCAAAACAAATATCAATGCCATTTTTCAAAATAAAAACTTTATTTACATGGAAGTTGATACAATAAGATTGTTCAAGTAAACACTTTACAAAAATTAGGTTCCTTTCTAAACTAGGAACTACATACATATTTTCTAGTAAAATGAATTTATTCTGTAAAGTTAACCGGAGACCTCCCATTGCCACAGTGGAGACGACGTGCCTTGTTCCAACCCACATCGTCATCTCACCAGCTTCTAGTTGTTGCTAGGAACTAATTCCCTGAAATGATGAACAAAAATGGTTCGTGGCACTAGAATATAGAATCTAGGAAGAATCATCATTCACTACCAAATAGGTTTTCAAAACAAGTAAATCATATTTATCTTGCTTAGCCTTCTTCTTTTCTACGAAGTACTTGGGATAGTTCCTCTTCCAATGTCCCTCTTGGTTGCAATGGAAATAAATTCCCTTTGCGGCCTTGCCTTTCTTACCCTTTTGGTCAGTAGCTTGTCGGTTAGCTTCCCCCTTTCCACCTTTCTTCTTCTTCCACTTTTTGGTGTTGCAGGAAGTGATGGAACTCTTATCAAAGAGTACCTTTGAGTGGAAGCGAGATCATTCCAAACTCATTGTGACATAATTACTGCATTTACAATCTACGCAAACTAGATATGCATTTAACAACTAATTACAGGCATGCTTTGAAACTTAAACAACAAGTGAACAAGAAACGTACCAGTTGAAGAACTATTCTTCACCAAAACTTGTTCTCCTCCAAGGAATGCTCCTCTCGCTCTCACTGTGAAAGTCCAAGCAATCGTTCACCAAAACCTGGTTGTCTACCCACGAACGGACTCCTCACGAACACAGTAAAAGGGAGGAGGCCACCACTTAGAACCCTCGGTATTCTCGATGTGACAATCTAAGAGGTGTAGGCTCTGTTGGATTTGGCAGAGGGAAGAAGGAAGCGAAGATCATATACCATGACCAAGCAAGAGGGAGAAGGCTAATTTCTATCGTATAGACAATGCTTGATCGTTTAGGACGCTGTAGATGATCGTTTAGTAAATAGGCCGCGATCGTATAGACGATCGTTTAGGAAAAGGTTAGATGATCGGTTAGCAAATCCTATGCGATCATTAGTAAGTTGCGTGCGTGTATATGATCGTTTAGAAATTCTGAGCTATCGTGTAGGCTCTCGGTTTTCTATGTGATAGACAATATACACTATATGTGAGCGAATGACTGATCTTTTTGCAAAATGAAAACGATTTTCATTTTATTCTTCAGTTACGAAAAGTTTGTATAAGACCGAACCACGAGATGATTTGTTCTTTATATAATGCTGTTGATAATTGAGACTTACATTTCACTAAAATGACTATAGGTGATATGACCTTAATCCTAAGCGTTTGGGGAACTTTGATAACTTGTAGAAATACAAATATTGCTTTATTTAGATATTGCGGCCAAATAGAAGGAAAGCTACGTTAATTGTAGAGAAATTAGCTAAGAAATGGAAGAATTATAAATTGTCGTCAATACACCCACTAACACTATTGCAATGGTAGAAAAAGAATATTTCAAGACTGTTTTGCAAGAAATCAAGTCACCGCATGCGTTCATGGCTCAAGATAAAAAGAACAACGCATCTACGTCACATTGCGCCAATCATTCAAAAATGAAGAGATGATCAATGCAATGACGGCGCATGCGACAATCGATCAAGAGCTAAGCAATCAACGCAACTTCAACTGCATGCGGTAATAAAAAACAACATCGCATGTGGGCAAACGATCGAGGATGCAAAAGAGCAACGCAATTGCGGAGGATTCAATCACGTGTACAGCTGACCGTTGTGCATTTCTGACGGGATTAATCATATAACAGAAGGAATATTCATTCCACCATTTATGGAATTTCCATAACAATAAAGTGAGGTCCACATTGCGGAGAGTCAAAGCTGAGCCTATAAATAGCCTCTGAAATTCTATTGGAAAATATACTTGATACAGGGATATTTTGATATTTGTATATTGAGAGAAAGACTGGTCTGAGTGCTGATCAGAGAAGATCTGGGATGATTTAAGAGACAAGGTCGAGAGGTGAGTCTCAGGGCAAATCCTTTCTATCCCTGTCGTGAAGCCCTGTATCAAGGTCACTTCTACCGGACAAGCAAGCCTGAAAGGGAAACTCTTCCTTCCATTCACTTCATTCGCCGGCAAGCAAATCCACCATCTAGATCTGTGTCAAGACGTTGGCACTTTTCTGTATTTGTTTCTATCTCTTATCATCAATTGTATTCATCTTCTTAATCTCTATCATTCACACCATGTATCAGACGTTAAATATTAGTATTGAATGTCATTATCATTTTCATCTCCATCTTTCTGTCTATTTCCGTTCCTCCATTAATCGCTTTCTCCATGATGTTTTCTTAATCCCTTGGTAATTAGAATGAATTAAACAAGTAAATTAATCTGTGCTAAAGAAATAAATATGTTTAGCTAAAGCATGCTAGACAACATATTCACTTGTGAGAACAGAAGTGAAGATGCCATTCTGCCTGTCGAGAGAAGGTTAGAAGAATGCGTTAACTAAAGTGAGAAGTACTTCCAGAGATGGAAGCAACCTTGTGTTCATTATGTTCATCACTGTTTCACCACAGAGATGTGGGAACACGACCGATCACTGAGAGGTGTACGCCAAGGGAAAGCGGAACCGTAGTTAAATCTTTAACGCAATTAATGAACTTGCGATGTTTATATTAATTACCCTTTCCATTTATGTTTCATACATAAAGACTTTCCACTGTATAACACGACCCTTTGTATAATCTTTTCAGTCAGTCTCAACCTCAGTATCATGTATCAGTATCCAGTATCTTGTATATCTAATATCTTGTATCATATTAGCTTAGGTTTACTTTTATGCACTTTTATTATATTACCACAACTTTACTTTATCGCAAATTTTACTTTACCGCATATTTTACTTACCTGTATAAACCAATCTTTATTAATTGAAAAACCCCTGGTCGCATATATCACGAATGTAACGCATTAACTATGCAATCCCCGTGTTCGACCTCGGTTCACTCCAAGAAACTTGCGGTGAAATTATACTTGGTTTCGACGCAGGGAAACTTGTGACAACGCATAACATACTATAAGCATTCCATTAATAACGCATACATCTAGAAGTAGTATCGCATATCATCATCGCATCATCACATTTCCATGTCAACAAACTCCTGCCTATGAGGGCGATCTTTTGATTAGTATGAGTGAGAGTGGCCAGATTGCCAACTCAACAAGCCTACTTTTTAGGGATTCGTCTGATTGGAGAGCTGAGAACTCAGTTACACAAGATAGAATTCATCCCTTCCCCGACGCAGGGGTAAATGGATAAATTACTCCCTTAAGGGCTGATTTCGAGTCTTGAACATAGTGGCCACACCCTCTCTTTGGAAGAGAGGACTCAGTCATAGTAGGACTATGACTTATTGTTCATTAGAGAAATCAGGGGTACTTAAAATTTAGATGTAACTACAAAGGAATAACAATTGACCCAGTTGTACTTACGAGCGATTTGTGAAGGGTTATCGCACTGTTGATTAGTTATATGGACACAGAAATATATCTGTAGTTAGAAGAGTGCAGCTACCGGTCTTTAATGGAGTGTCCGGCAATTAACGAATGGTAGATTTTGTGACTAAAGCGTTTAGTCAATTATTCACGTACCGTTGGAGCTTCAAGCTACAGGTCCATAAGGTCCCCTTGGTAGCTCAATGGGTTCAAATTGAGAATCAGATTTTGGGTTGCTGAAGTGTTCAAATTAACAAGAGAAAATTTAATTATATGTGATATAATTGGTGTGATGTATAAGATACATTAAATGGAGGAATTAATATAAATATGTTTTATATTAAGTACCATAAAATAGAAAAAGAACTATGGTTTAAATGTTTCATATGATGAAATATTAAAACTATTGGTTATAAATATAATATGATAAGCTGGTTATTATATTTATTTATAATATATTAATTATATGAGAATTAATTCTTTTTCTCTAATAACCAATTGAGTTGGAGGTTATTGGAAGTTTTGTGGTAACCGTGAGATAAAAGGAAATTTTTTTTCCAAAATTAGTAGTTGATCCATTCGGATAATTCTCATGGAAAAAGCTATCAAGTAAAAGGAGTTTTACTAAGCGATAGCATTGACAAAGTCTATATGATAGTTACTCTTTTGATCGTTGCTACAGATCGAGTAGCAAAGTCTATATGATAGGCTTTATTTACTAAACGATCGAGTACATCGTCTATGCGATAGACAATGTTCATATCTCCCACTTACTCGATCGTCTACTCGATCGCATACCTCCAGTCTTCCTCAAGCCAAGATCATACAGAGCCCATAATTATTGGATTCTCACATCGAGAATACCAAAGTAACACTTATGGTGGTGTCCTTACTCTTTTCGTGAATCGAGATGGACTCGATTGGGTTCGAGAAGAATAAAGACGTTCATGCTGTTGGTATTCTGTTCGTTGCATTCGAGTGCTATCGATGGACGAATTGGAGACTGATCGAGGGATTCTTGAAGAATGGTTTTTCAAAGGTACGCATACTCCACCCTTTGATTCTCTTGTAGCATGCTGTTGTTGGGGTTGATGCCCTAAAGTCTCGTGTCGTGTAGTTTGTAAATAGTATGTACGAACACTTGTGTTGTTAATATATGATATTTACTTCACATCTTGTAATTTGCTCGGTTAATTGTTTTATTTGCTTTACGACAAACCAATAAACATAAAATCCCTGGTTATCTGTATGTGACTCAAGCATGTATGTGGTGACATACAAATGGATCAGGTCTTGAGTGATAACAAAAATGGTCTGTAGTAAATGGATATAGGAGGGAAACCTTATCCTGTTAATGCTATGGACGCGACTCACTTTGTGGAATGGCCACAAGTGTTGTGACTTATCACAGATGGTCTAATCCTGATCATTCATGTTGGGGTCATGCGAGCAGGGGCGTCCTATACAAAGAGTTTGTATAAGACCTGACCACGAATTATTAACGTCTCGTTATATAACACCGTTCATGACAAAGACTTCACTTCACTAGGATGATCATATGTAACATGACCTCAATCCAGAGTCAATTGAGAACTTCTGAAATTGAGGGCGGTCCTTTGATTTGTATGGGTGCGAGTGGCCAGGTTGCCGATTTAAACCTACCATTTTGGGGATTCGTCTAATTTGGGAGCTGGGAACTCAGCTACACAAGATGGAATTCACTCTTTCCCGAGGCAAGGGTAAGTAGATAGATGGCTCCCTTAAGGGCTGATTCTAGGGCTTGAACGATGTGGCACCACACACTTCTGTTGGCCCAAGAGGTGTTCACACATAGTTGGACTATGTTGTATATTGTTCATTGGAGGAATCGGTGGTACTTAAGAGTGAGATGTAATTACATGGGCAAAACGGTAAATTGGGCCCAAGTGTACTTACGAGCATCCGTGAAGGGTCATCGTACTCATGATTCATTACATTTAATGGACACAAAAATATATCTGTGGTAAGAAAGTTCAGCTGTTGGTCTTTAGTGGAATCACTGACAGTAACAGATGGTGGATCTCATGGTCTAAAGAGTTTAGTCAGCTATTCAACGTACCATTGGAGCTTCGAGCCACAGGTCCATTAGGTCCTTGGGTTAGCTCAAATTTATATATGATATAATTGGACTGGTTAATTATATATGATATAATTGGCTAAATGTATGAGATACATTATTTTGGAGGAAATTAGATATAAATATGATTTATATCAAGTAAAGGAGAAAATACTATAGTAGATATGTGATATCAAACTATAGAATATAAATATAATATGATTATATTTATTAATTAATTAATTCATTAATTATATGATAATTAATCCTTTTTCCATGTTTGGACGTGGGTTAGTAGGCAGCATTGGATATGGTAACCGATGGGTTAAAATTAAAAATGTTTCATTTTTTCGAAGTAGTTCAGTAGCCCAAAAGAATTCGTGAAGTGCATGTTGGTGATTCAAAATGATTGCTTGAGAGCCTATGGGATAGCATTCTCTGCCTAAACGATCGTATACCTCGCACATAATCGATCGCACACTGTCGCCTAGATGATCGGATAGCTTCTCTAAACGATCGTATAGTGTGCTGATTTAATTAAACGACCATATACTTTTCCTAAACGATTGTTCAGCAAATCCTACACGATCATGTAGCTTCTCTATGCGATAGCTTTGTTTTCTCTCCCACTTGTTTATCCCCTACACGACTCGTTTGTCTTCATTCCTCTACTAAATTCACCAAAGCCCACCCTTTGGTTTTTCACTCCGAGAATACTTGGGGCTTATTAGTGGTAGTGTCGTCCCGATTGCGGCGTTCGTGTTCACGTTGATCGTGCTGTTGCAGTCGACGTTCTCGCTGGGTGTTGGTAGATCTGTTGGAGGGATCTGCTGTGTTAGGGTTCAGAAGTTCGAAGAGTGTCTTCAACTGGTATGGAACCCTTTCCCTGTTATTTATCATGTTCTGAACATGTTGTTAATTATGTTTTATGTGCATAACTGTATGTGTTGAATGTATATAGTTTGTATTTCGGTCATGGTGAGATCAGAGCGATCTAAGCACGCTCATGGAACTCTCGGTATGAAATCCTTCAATTGGTATCAGAGCTAGGTTTCTGATACACCAATTTCATTTGTTGCAATGAAATGACATATACATTCATGGTGGGTGCATTTCTACGTTGTTTTAATTGTTAAATCTGTTGTGGATGTGCCGGATTAATGTATGTTTTCGGGATAAATAGCCTCGGTTTGTTTAAATCCTTTTACATTTGCAGTTGTTAAATCTGGGCAAACGTTGCGGCTCTTCAAGGAAGGAGGTGATCTAGGGTTGATCGCATCGTGCAGAAGAAGTTCTACACGATCGCTGTCCATCGCATCGTAAAGATGAAGGAGTACGCGATCAGGTTGAACGCATCGGTTAAACGATGGGGAATGTGATCAAGTGTTAGTCGCATCGGGTTGACGATCGGGTACGTGATCGCTGAGTATCATTTAATACATGCCCGTGCTAGACGATCGTTTAGGTTAACAAGCCTCATCACTTAGTAACTGACTAAACGATCGCTTAGCTTCACAAGATATATCGTTTACCGACGGTGAGACGCTCACGTATCGTTTAAAGCGCACGCGCTAGACAATCGTTTAGGTCAGCAAGCTTCATTGCTTAGCAACTGACTAAACGATCGCTTAGTATTGCAAGGTAAATCGTTTACCTGGTTGCATGTATCATTTAGATGATGAGACGCTCGTGTATCATTTAAATCGCGCGGGCTAGAAGATTGTTTAAGTAAGCAAGCTTCATCGCTTAGAAACTGACTAAACGATCACTTAGTAACTCAAGGTAAATCGTTTACTTGTCATCACGCTACACGATCGCATGGATGGTCAGGCTTCACAGCCTTCTCGTCGTCTACGAGATCGTTTTCTTATGCTCCTATCGTCTAGTGCACGCTGAATGATCGTCTACCTACTGGAGTTTGCTACACGATAAAGACCTCCTGGTGGTTCAAGACTTGGTTCGAATGTGAACTGGCTTGCTCGATGAAAAATGTAATAGATAGGGTTTTTCATTCCTTTTTTTTTGTGTAAAGGCTCATCCCGGTCCATTAATCCTTTTTTTTATTACATGCGATGTATGTTTTATATGTCATATGGTATGCACATATAGTAAATCCCACCTTAGGTTATGCAATGGTCATGCATCATCTCTTTATTGTAATTGTTATAATTTAGAGAAGCATGATTTAATTATGTAAGAGCATGCTCATGCATCATATAATATAAGAGTTATATTTATGCATGCATAAAAAGCATTTACATGCATCATCTTTATATTATAATTGTTATAGTATAAGGGAGAATGATAGCATGTTTGCTTGGTTGTTACGAATTATATAAAAGTTATATATAGTAATGACCGGACATTGTATGAAGCATGACACATAGGTTAATTTATAAATGTTATAAATGCCTAGTTGTGCGCAATGGTTTTATTTGTTTCTTTTTAAAAGTTAAAGAGAAATTAGAACTAAAAGAAATAAGAAAGACATGCATGCTCACTTAGGTTTAAATTCATGGTTTTAAAGTGTTTAAAAATTGGATCACATAGACCTAAGATCATGGTTCTAATATGATTAGAAACCCTAAGGCTTTAATCTTTTAATTATTTTAATAGGATTAAATTGGCTAATAAAAGGTTAAAGTGCAGGAAATCTATCTATAAGGGACCTTTTGTCTAAGGCGGGTTCTGTCTAGGCTAGGGCATTTAAGTTGATGGAAACGTAACACCCCTACCTGGGAACTTACCTAGAAAGGTGAATTAGATAGATTTGATGCATGCATGCAAGTTAAGGACACTCCATTAAAGTGTTTAAATGTGACTACTTGAACTTGTTCATATTTCATAGACAAACGAGAGTTTAAAAAGAATACTTAGACTAAAATCAGTAGCCGGATTATCTAGGTTAATGAATCTCTAGGTAAAACATTCAGTGGGAGGTACTTGGGGCATGAGATGCTTCACTTAAACCTTTCACTTTTCTCTTAAATAGTCCACATCGTGAGATCTATCCTCGGCCTCGCAGCACCTTTGGCGTGTCCCCCCAACGAATGGTGTTTAGGTAGGTCAATATCAAGGTGGATGGAGAAAATGTTCATAGTAAATGGGAGCAGGAAGTGCGATAGCCTATCCCTCGGTCTCCCTCGTTAGGTTGAATAAAGTTGCTGCACATCGCCTTGAGGCACCCTAGGAGTGTCCCCCTAAAGGATGGTTGTATTGCGCATTTCTTTATTTGATCTCCTATAAGAAGATAAGGTAATTTAGTCTCTTGTCCTAATCTATCTTTTCCCTACGGTAAGCACATTAGGGCCAGACTCTAGTACCGAAAGCGAGGGGTTACACTTATGCAGAATAGTTAAAGGTTAACGATTTTGGACGGAAAAATGATGGCAGTTAAGTTCAGTTCCAAGAGTTGGTTCTGCCTAATGGTTGAGAATGTCTTATCCCAACGAAAGGGCAACTAATCACCCCACCAGTGGCGTTTGTCTTGACTCACTGGGGCATCATTGCAAAATAGAAGTCTATAACTTAGGGTACTTGAAACTGTTTTGCAAAACTGATTGGTTTAAAATTGGTTTAGCAAAATCTAATAAAGTTTTGTTCGTATTTTCAGCAACATTTTCAAATGGAAACAGCCACGTTATCGTTGTTAAGCATCGAAAAACTAACTAGCGATCATTTTTCAACATAGAAACACATGATCACGACGATCCTAATAATCGAAGATCTCATGTTCGCTCTCACGGAGGCTTGTCCTCCTATTCCAGCTCCAAAAGTTGCTTGAAATGTTTGGGAGGCATACAAGCGATGGACAAGGGCGAATGAGAAGGTCTGAACCTATATCTTGGCAAGTATTTCTGAAGTCTTGGCCAAGAAACATGAGCCTATGGTCTCAGCGCGTGAGATCATGGAGTCCCTACGGGGGATGTTTGGACAACTGTTTGAACAACTTATGTATGATGCTCTTAAATACATATTCAACTCCAAAATGCAAGAAGGCACCACTGTTCATGAACATGTGCTAAACATGATGGTCCACTTTAATGTGGCGGAGTTGAATGGGTCTACCATCAATGAGGGCAACTAGGTTAGCATAATCCTGCATTCTTTGCCGAAGAGCTTTCTGCACTTTGTTAGCAATGTGGTTCTTAACAAAGTGAAGTATAACCTTACAACTCTCTTCAATGAGTTTCAAACATACCAATCTTTACTGAAAAAGTATGGAGAGGCAGAAGGGTGAGGCAAATGTTGCTTCATCCTCGAGGATGTTCCATAGAGGTTCGACTTCAAGAATGAAGTTTGCACCTTTTACTTCTAAATCTATAAAGGGGAAGAAGAAGAAGGGTGGTAAAGGAAAAGGGAAGGCACCTGCTAACCCACTGGCTGTTGCCCCAATGAGGCATCCACAAGTTGCTAAGGGTTAGTGTTTCCATTGCAACCAAGATGGACACTGGAAGAGGAATGTCCTCGGTATCTGAAAGAGAAGAAAGCAGCCAAGGCTAAGGCCAAGGCTGATAAAGGTAAATATGATTTACTTGTGCTTGAAACTTGTTTAGTGGAGAATGATGATTTTGCTTGGATAATTGATTTAGGTGCCACTTACCATGTTTGTTCTTCTTTTCAAGGGATTAGATCTTGGCGACAGCTAAAGGCTGGTGAGATGACAATGAGAATAGGCATCGGGCACGTCGTCTCAGCTGTGGCAGTGGGAGGATTCTAGTTAGCTTTACAGAATAGGTTTCTTATTTTAAATGATGTTTATATTATTCTTGAACTAAAGAGGAACCTTCTTTCTGTAAAGTGTTTATTGCAATGTAAATATATTTTCTTTTTTGAAGTGAATAAAGTGTTTATTCATAAAGATGGTGTTTTTATTTGCACAGCAAATTTGGAATCGAATTTATATGTGCTAAGGCCGTTAGCCATTAATTCCCTTCATAATACTGAAATGTTCAGAACTATCATAACTCAATCAAAACGTCGATGAATTTCTCCTAAAGAAAATGCCCATCTTTGGCATCTACGTTTAGGGCACATTAATCTCAATAGGATTGAGAGATTGGTGAAGAATGGACTTTTAAGTGAGTTAGAAGAAAATTCTTTACCAGTGTGTGAATCTTGCCTTGAGGGTAAGATGATTAAACGACCTTTTATTAGAAAAGGTTCTAGAGCAAATGAGTCTCTTAAGTTAGTACATTCTGCTATGAATGTGTGAGCCCGAGGTGGCTATGAGTATTTTATCAGTTTTACTGATGATTACTCCAGGTACAGGCATGTTTATCTTATGCAACGAAAGTCTGAATCCTTTGAAAAGTTCAAAGAGTTCAAGGCTGAAGTTGAAAACGCATTAGATAGACGGATTAAACATGTCAATTGGGTCGAGGTGGAGAGTTTTTGGACTCGACATTCCAGAACTATTTGATAGAACATAGAATCGTTTCCCAACTCTCAGCGTCAGGTACACCTCAGCATAATGGTGTAGCGGAGAGAAGAAATAGGACCTTGTTAGACATGGTTCGTTCGATGATGAGTTACGCTTCCTTACCAGACTCATTTTGGGATTTCGCAATGGAGACTGGGGTGTACATACTCAACTGTGTTCCCTTCAATAGTGTTGCAAGAACACCTCTTGAGTTGTGGAACAGGCGTAAAGCTAGTTTACGTCACTTCCGCATTTAGGGTTGCCCTACACATGTGCTTGATGCTAATCCAAAGAAGTTGGAACCACGGTCAAGGTTGTGCCTCTTTGTAGGCTACCCCAAAGGTACACGAGGGGGTTATTTTTATGATTCGACGGAAAATAGGGTTTGTTTTCAACAAACGCTACTTTCCTGGAGAAGGATCATTATAAGGGAGCACGTCCACGAAGCAAAGTCGTGTTGCGTGAGCTTTCCAATGACAATTACTGAAAACTTTCAACAAGAGTTGTTGAAAAGCTTTGCTACTCAACAAGAGTTATTGATGGGAGTTTCATCCGTAGGTCCGGTTTCTAACCTCAAGAGTTTGAGGGAACTCGACCGTAAGTGGAGGATCGTGAAACCATCCATTTGTTTCTGGGTTTCACAGAAATCCTTTGCTATGGTAGAGAGTTGGTGAATTGAGATTCTGTTGTCTTAATTAGAAGGCAATAGAGGATGTTTGACACGGGATGAATGGGCAAGGCCATGGACTCGAGATAGAGTCGATGTACTTCAACTCAGTATGGGATCTTGTAGATCAGGTTCTGATTGGGTTCGCCCTATAGGTTGTAATCGGATCTTACAAGGTGCAAAACGGTAGGTGCTGATGGGAAAGTACAGACCTTTAATGCTCTATTAGTGGCAAAGGGTTTATACCCAGGTAGATGGTTGTCGACTATGAGGAGACTTTCTCGCTTGTTGTCATGTAAAAGTCCAACTCGTATCTCCTTGTCATTGTAGCTTATTATAATTATGAGGATCTGGCAATAATGGACATCAAGGTGGCCTTCTGAATGGCAATTTTGAGGAGACCATTTATATGGTGCAGCTTCGAGGGATTCATAGCCCAAGGTCAAGAACAATAAGGTTTGGCAAACCAGAATCGGTCCATCTTGGAACATACGGTTTGATACTGCGATCAAGTCATATGGCTTTGTACCAAAACTGTCTGATGAAACCTTTGTGTCTACAAGGAAGATCAACGCTTTAGTAGTCTTCTTAGTGTTGTATGTAGTACGATATCCTACTCAATTTGGAATGATGTAGGTCTACTTATTGCATTAAGAACTGGCTTAGCGGACCTATTTCAAATGAAAGATTTGGGAGGTGGCTCAGTTGTTACAGGTATACAGGGATCTTTTGGTGATCTTAAGAACAAAGTACTAGCACTGTCTCAAGCATCGTACATTGACAAGATGTTGCTCAAGTACTCGATGCAGGATTCAAAGAGGGGCCATACCGTTTAGGCATGGAGTCACTTTGTCTAAGGAAATGTGTCCTAAGACGCCTCAAGAGGTTGAGGAGATGCGATGAGTCCCATATGTGTCTATCGTTTGCAGTTTGATGTACGCGATGCTCTTGTACTCGTCCAAACATCTGCGTATGTTGTGGCATAGGCAGTAGGTATCAGTCTAATACCAGGCCAGGGTCACTGAACCGCAGTGGAAGAACATCCTCAAGTATTTCGGAGAACGAGGAACTACATGCTTGTGTATGGTTCGAGGGATTTGATCCTTACAGAATATACGGATTTTGACGTTCAAAATGATAAGGACTCTCGCAAGTCTACATCAAGGGTCAATCTTTACTCTTAACAGAGAAGTTATTAGTGTGGCGAAGCACTAAGCAGGGGTGCATCACGACTCCACTATGGAGGCGGAGTATGTACCGGCCTGCAAAGCTGCTAAGGAGGTCGTTTAGCTCAAGAAGTTCTTGAACCGACCTGGAAGTTGTTCCAGATATGTCTAGGCCCATTACCCTCTATTGTGATAATTAGTGCGCGAGTGGCGAACTCCAAGGAGCCAAGGAGTCATCGGCGCGGCAAACAACATAGAGCGGAAGTATCATCTGATCCGTGAGATAGTTGCATCGAGGGGACGTGATCATCATGCAGATCGCTTTGGAGGCACAATGTTGCTGACCTGTTTACGAAGGCTCTCACGACTACAGTGTTTAAGAGTCACCTACAGAGCATTGGTCTATAGTATCACTTGCGGCTGGACTAGGGCAAGTGGGAGATTTTCTGTTACTGGGCTTTTTTGCTAATTTATTGTTTTGTACTAAGTTGTTTGTATACCCCACTTTCGCTTTAGGACAAGTGGGAGATTTTTGGGGTTGATGGACTAAATGTCTCATGTCCTGTAGTTTTGTAACAAGTATGTATGAACACTTTGTGTTTTAATATATGATATTTACTTTCACATCTTGTATTTTGCTCGGTTAATTATTTTTATTTTCTTTACCACAAACCAATAAACATAAAAATCCCTAGTTATCTGTATGTGACTCCAGCATGTATGTGGTGACCATTACAAGTGGATCATGTTCTTGAATTATAACAAAAATGGTTTGTAGTTAAATGATAGTTAGTGAAGGGAATCTTATCCTTGGTAACGCTAATGGACGTGGCCCACTTTGTGGAATGGTCACAAATTTGCGACTTGTTCACAGATGGTCTAAATCCTGATCCATTCGTTGTTGGGGCATACGAGCAGGGGCGTCCTCAACAAAGAGTTTATATATAAGACCTGCACCATGAAGGTGTAACGTCTCGTTATTATAAACACAGTTTCATGACAACGACTTCAGCTTCACTAGGAATGACCATAGTAACATGATCTCAATCCTGAGTGGTTGGGAACTTCCTGCCATTGAAGCGGTCCTTTTGATTTGTATGGGTGTGAATGGCGCAGGTTGCCGATTCAACTACCATTTTGGGGATTCGCTTAAATTTAGGAGTAGGAACTCAGCTACACAAGAGGGAATTCACTCCTTCCCCCAGGCGGGGATAAGTAGATAGATGGCTCCCTTAAAGGTTGATTTTTAGGGTTGAACGATGTGGCACCACACACCTTCTCTTGGCCTGAGAGGTGTTCACACATAGTTGGACTATGTTGCATTATTCATTAGAGGAATCAGTGGTACTTAAGGCGTGAGATGTAACTGCAAGGGCAAAATGATATATTGGCCCAGGTGTACTTACGAGCATCCATGAAGGCTCATCGTACTCATGATTCATTACATTTAATGGACACAAAAATATATCTGTGGTAAGAAGAGTTCAGCTGTTGGTCTTTAGTGGAATCGCCGATAGTTAACAGATGGTGGATCTCATGGCTAAAGAGTTTAGTCAGCTATTCACGTACCGTTGAAGCTTTGAGCCACAGGTCCATTAGGTCCCCTGGGTAGCTTGGATAAAGTTGAAAACCAGTGTTTGGGTTAATTTGAAATTTTCAAATTAACAAGAGGAAGTTCAATTATATATGATATAATTGGACTGGTTAATTATATATGATATAATTGGCTAAATGTATGAGATCCATTATTTTGGAGGAAATTAGATATAAATATGATTTATATCAAGTAGAGGAGAAAATACGATAGTAGATATGTGATATCAAACTATAGGATGTAAATATAATATGAGTATATTTATTCATTAATTCATTCATTAATTATATGATAATTAATCCTTTTTCCACGTTCGGATGTGGGTTAGTGGGCAGCGTTGGTTATGGTAACCGATGCATTAAAATGAAAAATATTTTCTTTTTTGCGAAGTAGTTCAGTAGGCCAAAAGAATTCGTGAAGTGCGCGTTGGTGATTCAAAACAATCGCTTGAGAGCCTATGGGATAGCGTTCTCCAACTAAACGATCGTATACCTCGCGCCTAAAGGATCGCACATTGTCGCCTAGACGATCGGATAGTTTATCTAAATGATCGTATAGTGTGTCGATTTAACTAAATGTTCATATACCTTTTCCTAAACGATCATTCAGCAAATCCTACACGATCGTGTAGCTTCTCTATGCGATAAGCACTTCTGCTATGTGATAGCTTTGTTTTCTCTCCCACTTGCTTATCCCCTAACCGACTCGTTTGTCCTTCTTCCTCTACTAAATTCATCAAAGCCCACCCTTTGGTTTTTCATTCCGAGAATACCCGGGGCTCATTAGTGGTAGTGTCGTCCTGATTGCGGCGATCATGTTCGCGTTGTTCATGCTGTTGCAGTCGACGTTCTCGCTGGGTGTTGGTAGACCTGTTGGAGGGATCTGCTGTGTTAGGGTTCAAAAGTTCGAAGAGTGTCTTCAACTGGTATGGAACCCTTTCCCTGTTATTTATCATATTCTGAGCATGTCGTTAATTAAGTTTTATATGCATAATTGTATGTGTTAAATGTATATAATTTGTATTTCGGTCACGGTGAGATCGAAGCGATCTGAACATACTCATAGAACTCTCGATATGAGATCCTTTAGTTGTAATTTCTGTTGATGCATAATCTGTTAGTTTTCGTTTAAGGCTGTAATTGTTTGTGTTCATTCGAATGGAATTTGGAGCGATCCACTTCCACTTCTCATGGAGATCTATGGTTGTGATTTCCTTCAATTTATATCAGAGCCAGGTTGTTCTGATATTCCAAATTCCATTGTTGTATTGGACTTCTTTTACAGTTGTGGTGGGTTTTAAGTTTATTTTAAATGTGTTTAAATGTTAAATGCGTTTGTGGATGTGCTTATGGATGTTTACGGGATGATTTCCTCTGTTTAAAGCTTTCTTTAAGATTACAAAGTATTAATTTTTAAGGGCCCTTCATTTTTGGGCATAATTAACAAGCAATCGAGTCTGTATTCAAAGTGTTTGAAGTTGTTTAAGTCGTTCGTGATGAAGTTTCGAAGCATGGAGATGCAGTTCTCATCAAGGAAGAAGACCAAAGGTTGTTCATATCGTGTATCCCAGGCTAAACGACCGTTGACATTTGGCTAAACGATCGTGTAGAAAAGTTATGCCCGATCGTGTAGTATTTACTAAACAATTGTTTAGCTAATGCTAAACGATGGGGTAAAGAGTTTACTCTATCGTGTAGAATTTGCTGCTCGATCACGTGGACGCTGGAGGTGAATGATCGCATAGAGTTTTTTACACTCATTGTTTAATAAAAGGCGTGTGCACTACACTATCGTGTAGTTTAGCATGCTTCATTGCATAGTCACTGACTACACGATCACCCGGTATACGATACCTTATGCTTGCTTTGCTATTATTTAGACGATTATGCTTCACTGCATCGTTATCGTCTACTTGATCTTTTAAGGCTTGCGTAGCACGATGCGTGTTGCATGATCGCGTGACCTCATGCTTCATAGTCAAAGGTACACGATCATTGCTAAACGATCGTTTATGCTCAAACAACATTGCTAAACAATTGAGTAAAGAGTTTACTCTATCGTGTAGGCGATCACAAAGAGTTGTTACATGATGAAGGAGACGTGATCTTCGCCTGGATGGTTCAAGACTCGGTTCACCTATTTAAACTGGTGGACTCATTGTTCTTTGTAATAGTTAGCTTTTTTTTTCTTTTGAGGAGTTGGGATTAGTGTCCTAATTCTCTCGGAGTCTCGTTGTTTTGTAAAGATAAACATTGTTTAATGAATAAAATAAGTGTTATTTAATTCAGGCATTTACTCATATCCAATAAACAAAGCTCCTTGGTTATCTTATGTGAACTTAAGCATGTATATGTGATATACAAGTGGATCATGCCTTAAGTAATAACCTAAATCGGTCTGTAGTATAAGGATTCAGGTTGGATACCTGATCCTGGTGACACTACGGATACGGCTTGCTTTGTAGAGGTTTGCAAGTGTTATAAACTACTACAGATGGTAGATCTTGACCATTCGTATGGAGACGTGTAACAGGGGTGTCCTATACAGAGAGTTTGTATAAGACCTGAACCACGAGATGACTAGACTCTGTATATAACGTTGTTGATACTAGAGACTTGCATCTCACCTAAACGACCATAGGTGACATGACCTTAATCCTGAGTGTTTTGGAAACTCCTGTCTTTTAAAGCGGTCCTTTGATTAGTATGGGTGAGAGTGGCCAGATTGTCAACTCAACATGCCTACCTTTTTGGGGACTTGTCTAATCTGGGAGCTGGGAACTCAATCCACAAGATGGAATTCACTTCTTTCCCGAAGCAGGGATAAGTAGAGAGATTGCTCCTTTAAGGACTGATTCCGGGGCTTGAACATAGTGGCCACAACTTCTCTTTGGAAGAGAAGACTCAATCATAGTAGGACTATGACTTATGTTCATTAGAGGAATCTGTGGTACTTAAGGAGATAGATGTAACTACACGGGCACAACAGTTATTGGCCCAACTGTACTTACGAGCGATCTGTGAAGGGTTATCAGATTGTTGATTGGTTAAGATGGACACAAAATATATTTATAGTAATGAGAGTTCAGCTGTCGATCTTTAGTGGAGTGTCTGGAAGTTAACGGATGGTGGATCCCATGACTAAAGAGTTTGGTCAGTTATTCACGTACCGTTGGAGCTTCGGAGCTATAGGTCTATGAGGTCTCCTTGGTAGCTTGGATTCTGTTGAGGATCAGTTCTTGGTGTTGATTTGAAATATTCAAATTAACAAGAGTTTTTTTTATTATATATGTTATAATCGGTATGATGTATAGGATACATCTAGTGGAGGATTGATGTAAATGAGATTTACATTAAGTACCATAGAATAGAAAAAGAACTATGGTTTATATGTTTCATGAGATGAAATATTAAAACTATAGGTTATAAATATATTATGATAAGTTGGTTATTCATTTATATTTATAATAATATTAATTATTATATAATTAATTCTTTTATTTTTAAATAAAAGAATTAGTGGGTGGTTATTGGATTATGGTAATCGTGAGTTTAAAGGAAAGTGGTTTCCTATTTTGAAAAGAACTTTTCTACAAAAAGTTTGAAAAGGATTTTGAGTTTTCTCTCGCGAAAAAGAAACTCACGGTGGTTGTCAAGTAAATACAGATTTACTAAATGATGGTTGGGTGAGCTAAACGATCGTGCAAGTGCAAGCTAAACGATCTGCAGTATTTACTAAACGATCGCATAGTTTTGCTAGACGATCGTTGGCCCAAGGTAAACGATCGTGTAGAGTTTGTAGGCAATAGACCAAATCTAAACGATAGGCTAAACGATCGCATAGCTTTTGCTAGACGATCGCATAGCTTTATCTAAACGATTGGGCATCGACCTATACGATAGATCTCTACCATCTCCCACTTGTCCAGTCATGTTTTCCTTCTTCGTCTACCTCATACCAAGTTTGAACAAAGCCCAACCTCTGAATTCTCACACCGAGAATACCAAGGTCGCCTTGTTTGTGGTGTAGACTCAACTCGACACCGTCGAGGTTTTCTGGAGATCGTTCATGGTGCAGTGGAGGTCGTTTGTGTTGTAGAGGAGTTCGTAGTGTTCGTGCGGTGTTGTGGTAGTGTAGATCGAGCGCTCGTTGTTACTAATTGTTCGAGCGGTCACGCAACGGAGCGTGGAGACGCATCAAAAAATGTGTGTAGAGTTTCCCTCTGTACATTTGTATTTATTCATTCTGTAATTTCTATATGAATCGCATAACCGTTTGTTTTGAATTCGACTGTAAATATATGTTCATTCATGATTGTAATTTGGAATAGTCTTGTTCCACTGCTCATGGAAATCTCACGCTTCCGATTTCCTTCAATATAGATTTAAAACCCACCTTAGGTTATGCATTTTATTCATGCATCATATATTATAAGTGTTATAATATAGTAATTGGCATGATGAAATTACAAGAAAGCATGCTCATGCATCATGAAATATAAGAGTTATATTTATGCATGCATTAAGCATATTCATGCATCATCTTTATATTATAAGAGTTATAGTATAAGAGTGTATGGAAGCATGTACGCTTGGTTCATTGCTTTGATATATAAGTGTTGTATAAAAGTAGCAATGAATGAACAATGCATGGAGCATGACACTTAGGCTTATTTATAAGAGTTATGAATGCTTTGTATGTGTTGCTTTGCATTGTGGTTGGTTTTGGTTGTTTCCGCTTATAAGTGTTATAATAGAAATTAGAACAAAATCAATTAGAAAGAGTTGCGTGCGAACTTAGGTGAACTCATGTTTTAAAAGGGTTTTAAAAATGGATTGAGATAGACCTAAGTTCCTGGTTCTAATGAGATTAGATACCTAAGTTTAATCTTTTGAATTGGTTTAATAGGATTAAATTTATTTCTATAAAAGATTAAATTTGTATTAAATCTATCTATAAGGGACCTTTTATCTAAGGCGGGTTCTCTCTAGGCTGGGGTATTTAAGCTGACGGAAACGGAACACCCCTATTTGGGAACCTACCTAGAAAGGTGAATTAGATAGATTTGCTACAAGATATCTATAAGAGTTTAATGAATGATGATCAAAAGTTGTTCAACCTTACAAAGTAAGAGTTACTTTTGGGCAAACCTAAAAATTCACTTCATTAAAATCGTTAGCCGTGTTTTTTCTAAGTAAACTAAACCCTAGGTTATAAAATACTCCGTGGGAGGAAAAGATATATGATATGTCAATTCCACTCACGTTTCTTCATGAATGTTCACACTGTGAGATTCATGCTTGGCCTCGTGGTACCCTAGGAGCATCCCTCTTCGGATGGTATTTGCATGAGTCAATATCAAGGTGGACAAAGAGAGTATTTACAGTAAGTGGGTGACGGATGTGTGTCAACATATCCTGCGGTCGCCTTTATTGGTTTGCACCATGAGATTTTCTTGCACAGCCTCGTGGCACCCTGGAAGCATCCCTATTTGGATGGTTTTGTGCGGTTGGTCAATATCAAGGTGAACTCCAAAAATGGATAGGGTCGCTTTAGTTTTTGTCCCAATCGGATTTTTCCCTTTAGATTGTCTGCTTGGGGCGGAACTCTAGGATCTAAAATGAAGGGTCACACTTACGGGAAATTGTTAAGCAAGTTAATGATTTCTTGTCCAAATAAATGATGGCTAGTCGTTATAGGAGCAAGAGTTGTTCTGGTATTAATGACTGGTTGAGAGTGTCTTAATTCAAAGGAGGGATAAATTGACTACCCTTCGGTGCCTTTTATCCTAAACCACTGAAGTGTCATTGCAAAACTAGATGTCACACAGGGTTCATTTAAATTTTGCTAAACCAAATTGGATTTTGTTTTAAAGAGTATTTGCTAAAATCTAATGTAGATCAATGTGTTTGATTTTTCAACATGTATGATTTTCCGTTAGTTGCCTCTTTTAATATGACGAATTATATACATTGACAAGAGTCTCTTAAAACATATTTCTTAGTAAACGACCTCGAGTTTGTCATGGTTGAGGAGTGTCCTCAAGTCCTGACCCTTGATGTACCACAAAATTTTCATAATGCATATGAGGTGTGGATGAAGGCTAACTTGTTGGCCTGACTTCACATTTTGGCTAGCATTCCTGATGTATTAGCCAAAAGGGTTGAGAACATGGTCATTGCACGTAAGATCATAGTCTCGTTGTAAGAATTGTTTGAATGTAAGTTCTCACGTTTTTATCACAAATGGATGGATGACAAAGAAACCCGTAGTGTCAGTTCCCAAGATAACCTCCAATATTTCTTGAATGTCAAAGGAGTAAAAGAAAAAGCAAGTGTTGCTGACTCTGGAAAAGTTCATCAACGAGAATTGTTCTCTAAAATGGAACTTGGAGCTTATTTAGGTTCTGATATTGATCCCATTACTCTTCAGAAGAGGAAGAAGTCTAATGACAATAAATGTGATTTATTTGTCTCGGAGATGTGTTTGGTAGAGAATGATGATTCTACCTGGATACTTCATTCAAGTGTTATTAATCACGTCAGCTCTTCCTACCAAGGATTTAGTTCCTGAAAAACGTTGGAAGAGGGAGAGTTGACTCTTCGAGTCGGTACTGGTGAGGTTGTTTTCAGTTGTTGTTGTAGGCAGGCTGAAGTTATTTTTGGACAAGAAATATTATCTGTTACTGGATAATGTTTTTATAGTTCCTCGTATCAAGAGGAACTTTATCTCGGTTTCTTGTCTCATTGAACAAGGTTATAACGTCTCCTTTTCTGAGAGTAAAGTGTTTATTTTCAAAAATGGTATGGAGATTGGTTTTGGTTCAATGAAAAATAACTTATATGTACTAAGGTCATTAGTCATAAAAGCCTTACTTAATACTGAAATGTTCAAAAGAGCGATAACTACAAAAAGACCAAAGGTTTCTCTTAAGGAAAACGACCATCTTTGGCATCTAAGTTTAGGTCACATCAACCTCAATAGGATTGAGAAGTTGGTGAAATATGGACTTCTAAAGAGTTTAGAAGAAAACTCCTTAGCGGTATGTGAAACGACCTTTTACTGGAAAAGGTTATAAAGCCAAGGAAACCTTGGAGCTTATACATTAAGATCTCTGTGGTTCGATGAGTGTTGAAGCTCGAGGTGGGTATGAATATTTCATCTCTTTCATAGATGATTATTAAAGATATGGTTATTTTATCTAATGGAACGTAAGTCTAACGCTCTTGACAGCTTCAAGGAGTATAAGGCTGAAGTTGAAAACATGTTAGGTAAGAAGATAAAAACACAACAATGTGGTCGTGGTGAAGAGTATATGGACCTCGAATTCCAGAACTATATGATAGAACATGGAATCACGTCCTAACTCTCGGCCAAGGTACACTTCAGCAAAATGATGTATCAGAAAGGAGAAACAGAACCCTGTTGGACATGGTTCGGTCTATGATGAGTTATGCTCATCTTCCAGACTCATTTTAGGGTTTTTCAGTGGAGACTGCATGTTATATTTTGAACGACGTTCCCTTAAAAGGTAGAAACACCTTTTGAGCTGTGGAAAGGCCGTAAAAGTAGTTTACGCCACTTCAGAATTTGGGGATGTTCGACCCACGTGCTTGTGGCTAACCCTAATAAGTTAGAACCGAGTTCGAAAATTTGCCTCTTAGTAGGCTACCCCATGGAAACAAGGGGTGGATACTTCTATGATCCAAGTGAGAATAAGGTGTTTGTGTCCAAAAATGCTATCTTCTTGGAAGAAGACCACATCAGGGATCATAAACCACGAAGCAAGCTTGTTTTACATGAGATTTCTAGTGAGACTACTGAGAGTTCAACAAGAGTTATTGAACAGACTGATAGATCAACAAGATTTGTTGATGTCGGTTCATCTAGTCAACCATCTCAAGAGTTGAGACTGCTTCGACGTAGTGGAAGGGTTGTGAACCCACCAGAACGCTATATGAGTTTGATTGAAACTTAAAACATCATGTTTGATAATGGAGTTGAGGATCCATTGTCTTAAAGCAAGCAATGGAGGATGTTGACAAAGATGAGTGGATTAAAGCAATGAATCAGGAAATGGAGTCTATGTACTTCAATTCTATCTGAGAAGCCATTGTCTTACAAGCAAGCAATAGAGGATGTTGACAAAGATGAGTGGATTAAAGCCATGAATCGGGAAATGGAGTCTATGTACTTCAATTCTGTCTAAGAACTTGTGGATCAGCCTGATGGGGTAAAACCTATAGGGTGTAAGTGGATCTACAAGAGAAAACTTGGTGTAGATGGAAAGGTGCAGACCTTTAAGGCTAGACTCATGGCAAAGGATTATACCCAGATCGAGGAAGTGGACTATGAGGAAACTTTCTCACCTGTTGTCATGTTGAAGTATATCAGGATTGTCCTGTCCATAGCCACATTTTATAATTATGAGATATGGAAAATGGACATCAAGACTTCCTTTTTGAATGGTAATCTTGAGGAGACCATCTACATGACTCAACTAGAGGGATTCGTTGTTCCAGATCAAGAGCAAAGAGTATGCAAGCTTAATAGGTCCATTTATGGGCTGAAATAAGCATCTAGATCGTGGAACATTAGATTTGATAGTGCGATCAAATCGTTTGTCTTTGATCAGAATGTTGATGAACCTTATGTTTACAAGAAAATCATCAACAACTCAGTAGCTCTCCTGATACTGTATATGGATGATATCCTATTCATTGGGAATGATGTAGGTTTTCTGACTGGCATTAAAAAGTGGCTAGCTGCCCAATTTCAAATGAAATATTTGGGAGAGGCGCAATATGTTCTAGGGATCCAGATCATTCGAGATCGTAAGAACAAAAGGATAGTTTTGTCTCAGGCATCGTACATTAACCAAATTTTGATCAAGTATAGGATGCAGAATTCCAAAAGGGGTTTATTACTCTTCAGGCATGGAATTGTTTTGTCTAAGGAACAATGTCCTAAGACACCTCAAGAGGTTGAGGAAATGAGATAGATTCCCTATGCTTCGGTTCTTGGAAGCCTTATGTATGCAATTTTATGTACTAGATCTGACATTTTCTATGCAGTAGGGATTGTCAGTCGTTATTAGTCCAATCCAGGATTAGATCAGTAGGCGGCAGTCAAAACGATTCTCAAGTATATTCGTAGAACGAGAGACTATATGCTCGTGTATGGAGATAAGGACTTGATCCTTATAGGTTACACAGACTCTGACTTTCAGACTGATAGAAATCCTTGGAAATCGACATCAAGGTCAGTGTTCACTCTAAATGGAGGGGTTGTAGTTTGGCGAAGCATCAAGCAAAGATGCATCGTAGACTCCATTATGGAAGCCGAAGCCGCTTGTGAAGTTGCTAAAGAGGCTATTTGGCTTAGGAAGTTCCTTACAGATTTGGAAGTTGTTCCAAATATATCTTTGCCAATCATCTCTATTATGATAAAACTGTGGCTGTGGCAAATTCAAAGGAACCTTGGAGTCACCGAAGAGGCAAGCATATTGAATAGAAGTATCATTTGATCAGGGAGATTGTGCATCACGGTGATGTGATAGTCACGAAGATCGCGTTGGAGCACAACGTTGTTGATCCGTTTACAAAGGCTCTCACGGCTAAAGTGTTCGAGGGTCATCTGGAGAGTCTGGGTCTGCGGGACATGTGGCACCTTGTCAAGGCAAGTGGGAGATGATATTGGGTTATAGAGTATGCCCTAGTTTATTGTATATTGTACTATTTTATGTATTATACATTAGTCTTCTGAGGCACTAGGACAAGTGGGAGATTGTTGGGATTGGTGTCCTAATTCTCTCGGAGTCTCGTAGTTTGTAAACATTTTGTACACATTGTTATTAATAAAATAAATGTTATTTCATTTGCATTTACTCATATCCAATAAACTAAGATCCGTGGTTATTTAATGTAAACTTAAGCATGTATGAGAGACATACAAGTGGATCATGCCTTAAGTAATAACCTAAATGGTCTGTAGTAAAAGGATAAATGAGGGATACCTTATTCTAGTGACACTACGGATATGGCATGCTTTATAGATATTTACAAGTGTTGTAAAGTGCTACAAATGGTCTGATCCTAGCCATTCATGTGGAGACATGCGAGCGAGGGGTGTCCTACACAAATAGTTTGTATAAGACCAAACCACGAGCTGATTCGTCTCTTTATATAACGTCGTTGATAATTTAGACTTACCTTTCACTGAAATGACCATAGGTGACATGACCTTAATCCTGAGTGTTTTGGTAACTTCTTCCTATGAGGGTGGTTGATAACTTTAAGAAATACAAGTTATTTATATTATGCAGCAAAAAGAAGGAAAAATTGCGTCGACAGTATAGAAATTGGCTTAAAAATACGAAAATTGTAAAGTGTCGTGAACACACCCACTAACCCTATTGCGATGGCGAAATGGAATGTCCAAGTCTTTTTTTTCAGGAAATAGGTCACCGCATGCGTTAATCACTCAAGGACAAAATGAACAACGCATCCATACAGCATGCGGCAATCGATCAAGAACGAAAAAGATCAATGCAATTGTAGCATGCGACGATCGATCATATATTCAAGCGATCAACGTATTTCCACCACATGCGGTAATTCAAAACAATTACACCGCATGCGGCGATCAATCGAAGATGGAGAAGAGCAACGCATTCACAAGGACTTCTGACGTGTACAGCTTTTCTGTTGTATGATTCTAACAAATTAATCATGGAGCAGAACAGACATTTCCACTACGCCATGGTAGGAATTATCAGATTTACAAAGTGGGACCACCAATATAGAGAGCCAAGGTCTATAAATAGCTTCCTTGAATTCATTGTTAAGGAGGCTGGCTTGAAGAGACAATATAGAGAAAATCGGGGAGAACGACGAGACAAGGCTGAAAGGTAAGTCTTCGAGGAAGAAATTCTTTCCATTCCCAAAGAAGAAGCTCTGCAAGAGGTCACTTCTACCTGGAAAGAAAGCCTGAGAGGGAAACTTTCCACTCCATTTCATCCACATGCCAGCAAGCACAACATCTCCGATCAGGATTTGTGTCAAGACATTGACACTCTTTCCGTATTTGTTTCTATTCTTTCATTCATCTACTGTGTTCATATTTCTTTAATCTTTCATTTACGATTTGTATCAAATGCTTAATCTTTAGATTTAATATTATCATCATAATCATTGTCATTTCTCTATTCTTTTCCATACATTCACTATCCATTTTCTCCATCATGTGTCACAAATCCTTTGGGTAAAGGGGAAGAATTAAGCGAGTGAGTTAATCCTTGTTAAGGTAATCGGCCAAGTTTAGCTAAAGCATGCTCGACGGCATTTTCACCTGTGAGAGCAGAAGTGAAGATGTTATTCCGCCTATCGAGAGAAGGTTGGAAGAATGCGTTAACTAAAGCGAGAAGTACTTCCAGAAATGGAAACAACCTTGCATTCATTACATTCATCCCTGTTTCACCATAAACATATAGGAATGCGGCCGATCACTGAGAGGTGTAAGCCAAGGGAAAGCGGAACCTTAGTTGCATCCTCAACAAGATTGACGAACTTGCGATGTCCTTTCCCTCAACCCATTCTCATTCTGATTCATTCACAAGACTTGCTACCGCATTCACTGGATCATCTTGCACAACTTCACAGCCAATCCTCAACCTGTATCATTAATAGTTTAGACATTTATTATATCACCGCAATTTACTTTAATGCATTTATTTACTACGCAATTTACTTTTCATCGCAATTTACATTTTTGTCAAACCAATTCTTTATTCTTTATGTTAAACCGGTCGCATTTACCACATTAGTATCGCATCTAAACAACAACAATCCCCGTGTTCGACCTCAGGTCAATCTAAGAAACTTGCGTTGGAATTATACTTGGTTCCAGCGTAAAAAAACATGTGACATGCACTACATCATCGTATACTACGAACGCATATCATTATCATCGCATACATTTAGAACGTAGTATCGCAATATCTTTATCGCAAAGCAACTTAAGCGCATAGAGCATCATCATTTTCATTCATTATCGTATAATAAAATAAAGATAAAGATAAAATAACAAATTTTCGTCTATCATCGGTTATTCACTCCTTCCTCGACACAGGGGTAAGTAGATAAATTGTTCCCTTAAGGTCTGATTCCGGGTCTTGAACATAGTGGCCACACCCTCTCTTTGGAAGAGAAGACTCGATCATAGTAGGACTATGACTTATTGTTCATTAGAGGAATTAGTGGTACTTAAGGAGTTAGATGTAACTGTAGGGGAAAAACGGTAAATTAGCCCAGCTGTACTTACGAGCGATTTGTGAAGGATTATCGCACTGTTGATTGGTTATATGGACACAGAAATATATCTGTAGTGAGAAGAGTGCAACTGTCGGTCTTTAGTGAAGTGCTCGACAATTAACGGATGGTGGATTTCATGACTAAAGAGTTTAGTCTATTATTCATGTACCGTTGGAACTTCAAGCTAGAGGTCCATAAGGTCCCCTTGGTAGCTCAATGGGTTTAAGTTGAGAATCAGATTTTAGGTTGATTTGAAGTGTTCAAATTAATAAGAGGAAATTCAATTATATGTGATATAATTGGTGTGATATATGAGATACATTAAATGGAGAAATTAATATAAATATAATTTATATTAAGTACCATAAAATAGAAAAAGAACTATGGTTTATATGTTTCATATGATGAAATATTAAAACTATAAGTTATAAATATAATATGATAAGTTGGTTATCATATTTATTTATAATATATTAATTATATGAGAATTAATTCCTTTTCTCTAATAACCGATTGAGTGGGAGGTTATTGGAAGTTTTGTAGTAATCGTGAGATAAAAGGAAAATTGTTTTCCAAAATTAGTAGTTTATCCATTCGAATAATTCTCATGGAAAAAACTATCAAGTAAAAGGAGTTTTACTAAGCGATAGCATTGACAGAGTCTACACGATCAGCTAAGAGTTGACTATACGATAGTTACTCTTTTGATCGTTGTTACACGATCGAGTAGCAAAGTCTATACGATAGGCTTCATTTACTAAACGATCGAGTATATCGTCTATGCAATAGATAGTGTTCATATCTCCCACTTACTCGATCGTCTACTCAATCGTAGACTTCCTCTCCTCCTTAAGCCAAGATCATACAGAGCCCACAACTCCTGGATTTTCACACCGAGAATACCAAGGTAACACTTGTTGTGGTATCCTTAATCTATTCGTGAATCGACTTGGACTCGATTGGGTTCTAGGAGAATCAAGATGTTCGTGTTGTTGGTATTCTGTTCGTTGCATTCGAGTGCTATTGATGGATGCAGTGGAGACTGATCGAGGGATTCTTGAAGAATGGTTCTTTAAAGGTATGCATACTCCATCCCTTGAATCTCTTGTAGCATGCTGTAATTTCTGTTGATGCATAATCTGTTAGTTTCGGTTTAAGATTGTAATTGTTTGTGTTCATTCAAATGGAATTTGGAACAATCAGTTCCGCTACTCATGAAGATCTGTGTTTGTGATTTTCTTCAGTCCAAAAATTCCCCTCAGGGACTCTATGATCTCATGGGCTGTAAGCATGAGCTCATGCTTCTTGGCAAAGACTTCGGTAAAACTCACCAAGATATACGCTCGGTCCTTTTCGTTTTTCCGTGTCTAACGCTCGTATGCTTCTCGAATATTTCGAGTAGCATTTGCAGCTGGATGGAAGAACAGTCATCCATAAGGAAAAAATTAACATCGATTATAAGGATTATGTTGATCGTGTTTTTCCAAGAAGTGTAGTTTTCGCCCGTTAATTTATCAGCGGCGAGTAAATTTAGGGTTGTGGAAGTCATATTTAAAGAAGCTTGCTAAAACCATAAAAATTATTTATAATTAGTCTATTTATAATAAACCAACATGACAACCAATCAATTTTAGCAAAATAGTCTAATGTACTCTAAGTGACATCTATTTTGCAATGATGTTTCAGTGAGGTAGGACAAAAGTCATCATAGAGTGATCAAGTGCCCCTTCACTGAAATGAGACAATGTCAACTAATAGACAGAATGACTCTTTGTTACTGTCACTATTAGTCACTATTGTGAGGTCCAGAAGTTGTTAAACTAGCTTAACAATTTTTGTAAGTGTAACCTCTCATTTTAGGTCTAAGAGTTCCACCTCAATGAGCCAACCATAGGGAAAAAATGATTGGGACATGAAACTAAAGCAATCGTATTCATTTCTAGAGGTTGAATAAAGCGTCATACAAAAAAGTCATCCTTTAAGGAGACACCCATGGTGCCATGAGGCCATGCATGAAACTTTACTTCAAACTAATGAGAGAGACTGACGGATGTGTTGTCACACGTCCCGCACCCACTTACTATAAACACTCTCTCTATTCACCTTGATATTGATCTATACAAATGCCACTCGTAAGGGGACACCCATGGTGCCTCGAGGTCAAGTATAGATCTCACAATGTGAACTTTAAGGAGAAATGTGAAGAGGATGAAATTAAGTATCATATACCCCATTTTCCTCCCATTGAGCATTTTACCTAGGGTTAATTTGAAGGAAATTGGATATGAGGATTTTCATGAGCAGCGGAATGATCATTCAAAATTCTAATTATATATGAAGATAAACAATTACAGTCAAGAAACGGAAACTAACTAGTCATGCACAAAACAAAATTACAGTACTTTACATAAGAGATCAAGGGGTAACAAGACATACCTTTGAAGACTCATCTTCAAACTCCCTCGATCACGAATGTTCGAACAATCTCCAAGACTGCAACACACGAATGCTCGAACACAGCAACCACAACACAACACGATCAATCAGCAACCACCACACGACCACCGCAAACTCTCTAAACAGCCTTCAAAAACCTCGACTATGTCGAGTTGAGTACGATACCACCACAATGGCTACCTTGGTAATCTCGGTGTGAGAATCCAGAAGTGTGGGCTCTGTGTGGACTTGGTTAGAGGAAGAGACCGGAGGAATAACAATCGTGTAAATGATTGAGCAAGTGGGAGATGTCAAAGGTCTATCGTATAAACAATGACCAATTGTTTAACAAATGCTCCGCGATTGTTTAGCAAAAGCTTCGCAATCATTTAGCTAATGGCTAGCTGAGTGAACTATCATGTAGTGTCACTCCACAATTGTTTAGTCTCTTTTTAGCTATCGTTTAGGAAAACATTTTTAGAGAAAAAGAGACAGCAAACCGTAAGTCTTTTCGAGAATGGAAAATCTCAATTCAACAACTACTAAATTTAGGAAAACATTTTTCCTTTTATCTCACGCTTACCATGAAACTACCAATAACCTCCCATTCAATTGGTTATTAGAGAAAAAGAGATAATTATCCAATAATTAATATTATTATAAATATATATGATAACCAACTTACCATACTATATTTATAACCTATAGTTTTAATGTTTCATCTCATGAAATATATAAACCACAGTTCTTTTTCTATTTCATGGTACTTAATGTAAATCTCATTTACATTAATCCTTCACTTGATGTATCTCATACATCACACCAATCATATCTGTCAATTTGAACATTTCAAATCAACACCAAGAACTGATTCTCAACTTGAATCCATTGAGCTACCAAGGGAATCTTATGGACCTGTAGCTCGAAACTCCAATGGTACATGAATAACTGACTAAACTCTTTAGTCAGTGGATCCACCATTCGTTAACTTCCATTGATATCAAGAAAAAGACTATCCTTATAAGAAGAGTTTTTCTGAATCCATTGCAATACTTCAAAAAAACGAATGAAAATAGAACCAACAATCATTATGATTTGCTTGCTCTGGAAAATATATTATCCCCTAGAGGTCGAAGAGAGTTTAGAATTCTAATTTGTTTCAAATCTGGGAATAGAAATGATATCGATAGAAATACAACATTTTACAATGGTACTTATTCTTATGAACTAATGAAATATCTATGGTTTGAGACATAATAAATTGTCCATCATTTTTTTACATACAGACAAACCAGTTCGATAATCAATATTCCTCTTTTCATTAATTTTGTAAGAGTTAAATCGTTCGAAACTATTAGAATATCCATACTCATTTCTCTATCACTTCACTAAAGACTGATAGCTGAACTCTCCTTAATACAAATATATTATGTGTCCATATTAACCAATCAACAATGCGATAACCCTTCACAAATTGCTTGTAAGTACAGTTGGGCCAATAACCGTTATGCCTCTATAGTTTCATCTAATTCCTTAAGTACCATTGATCTCTCTAATGAACATAAGTCATAGTCCTACTTTGACTGACTCCTCTCTTCCAAAAAGAAGTTGTGGCCACAATGTTTAAGACCCGGAATCAGCCCTTAAGGGAGCAATCTATCTACTTACCCCTACTTTGGGGAAGGAGTGAATTCCATCTTGTGTAACCGAGTTCCCGGCTCCTAGATCAAACAAATCCCTAAAAAGGTAGCCATATTAAGTTGGCAATCTGGCCATTCTCATCCATACTAATCAAAGGACCGCCCTCAATGGTAGGAGTTCCCAAAAGACTCAAGATTAAGGTTATGGTCATTTAGGTGAAATGTAAGTTTCCAGTATCAACAACATTATATAAAGAGACGAATCATCTCGTGGTCAGGTCTTATACAAATTCTTTGTATAGGACACCCCTGCTTGCATGTCTCCACATGAATGGTCAGGATCTACCATCTGTAGTAGTTCACAACACTTACAAACCTCTACAAAGCGGGTTGTATCCGTAGTGTCACAAGGATCAGGTATCACTCCTTAATCCTTATACTATAGACCTATTTAGGTTATCACTTAAGGCATGATCCACTTCTATATCTTATATACATGCTTAAGTTTTCATACAATAACCATGGAGCTTTGTTTATTGGATATGAGTAAATGCCAAATAAAATAACTCTTATTTTATTCATAACAATGTGTATAGATTACAAACTACGAGACTTCGAGAGAATGAGGACACCAATCCTAACATAATTAACTTAGGAATATCTGGCTATTGATTTTATCTAAGTGATTGTTTAATTTGCCCAAAAACAACACTTGCCTTTAGGGGTGTATTAAACTCTTTAAGAAACTTTAACAAACTTTAATCAAACTTTCATGCTTGTAACAAATCTATCTAATTCACCTTTCCAAGATAGTTCCAGGTAGGGGTGTTACATTTCTGTCAACTTAAATATCCCAACCTAGACAGAACTAGCCTTGGAAAAAAAGGTCTCTTTTAGATACATTTGTTATAATATTTAATCTTTTAATCCTAACCGATTAAAAGATTGAACTTAAATTTCTAATCTGATCTTAGGTCTATGCGAATCATGGTTTAAAACAATTTTAAAAGATGGTTTTTAACGTAAGGTTTGCATGCAACTCTCAATTATTGATTTTAATTTCTAATTTTATTTTGTTATAACAATTATAAATAAATGAAATAAATTAAAACCATACTTTGCACTATACATATGTTGAACCATATATTATAATAACTATAATATGAATGATTCATGAATATGTTATTAATGCATGCATGCATATTTTATAACATTTATATTATATGATGCATGATCATGCTATATTAAACAAATCATGCATATACATATATTATAACACTTATAATATAAATGATGCATGAAATTAAATGCATAAACTATGGTAGGATTTTATTCTATATGACATACAATATGAAATATAAAAAGGAATAAAACATACATCACATGTATATTAAAACAACAGTTAATGGACCAGGATTGGACACCCATTAAAAACAATAAAGGCTAACTATTACAAAATAATAGTAATCCGGTTCAAAACAGGTGAATTAGGCCTTAAATTGCTCGAACCAGACCAAGAACCGGTCCAGATGAACCCAACAACTCGAACCAGAGAACCCACTGAACCGAATCGACAGACCATGAACCATGCGCGAACTGGAGTAAAACCACGTGAAATCTCCGTCTTGGAACATCGCGACGTTGTGCCCTAGCATCGCAATGCTACGAAAATTTTTCTCATCTGCCGCATCGCACCATTACAATGCTAGGGCACAACGTTTCAACGCTACTGTACAATCGCTATTGTATAGTTTCAAACTGCTTCGAAACTCCACCGCTTTTTGCCTCAAATTCTCTAGAAACCAGTTGGGAACAACCACGAACGACTCAACATATGAATTTATAGACTCTAAACAGAATTATGCCTCAAAACATGGGCCTTTACAGAACCAAATTCACAATAGATAGCCATAAATCTATATGTCCAATCCCACAACATCTATTAACAAAACCACATTCAAAATGAAACATCACATGAATTACATAATGCAAAAACTAAAACCCACCAAAACTATAAAATTAGTTCATAAAAATTGGAAATTTGGGATCAAAACCTAAAGGCTCTAATACCAATTGAAGGAACCTTGATGAGGGGATCTTTGAGTGGAAGCGAATCTACCTAAATCCTCAATTCTACAGAACTCATAATTTTATAAAGGAAGAAGATTATTATGCATTTGCTTCATAATATTCAGCATGCTTAAGAAAAACAAAACAAAAGAGAATTTGGTTATTGGAACCCTTACCTTTGAAGAATTCAATCTTCACGTTAATTCCTCTTCTCTGTGAAAAATATAAACAGAGTTGAAAGGTCAAATGGTCACCACCACTAGGAAATCTAAGTATTCTCAGGCAGAGGACCCAGGAGGTGTGGGCTCTGGCTATTTTGGATTTTGTGAGAGAATGGAATTGATCAAGAGAAGAGAGGAGGAGGATGGAAATTTTTCTAAAAACAAAATCACTGAATCACTGATGTCTTCTCTTGTCTATTTCTTCATGTAGGAAGAAGAAGACTCAACCACCCCACCATTCACACGATCAGGAGAGAAAAGAAGGGGAGAGAGTTACAACTCTATCCCATTAATTAATTCAAAATTAATTAAATAAAATAAATTTAAAAACTTAATTTATTTTAATAAACAATTTAATATATATGTTTATCATATAATATATATATATTAAACTATATGTTACATCAAGGGAAATTATTTTAAATGGTAAAACTTTTGAAAATATTTACAAGATATAGCAAAATTTTAGAACTATCAATGATAGACACTGATAGACTTTAGTGTCTATTAATATCACTGAAGTCTATCAGTGTCTATCATTGATAGTTCTAAAATTTTGCTATATTTTGTAAATATTTTGATTTATTTTTCTATATTTAAAAACAACCCTTATATAAAAAATAACATATAACCTATAGTTTATATATTGTATCAAATACAATATAATCTATAGTTTCTTTTCTCTCACCAATGACATTTAATATAAATCACATTTACATTAAATTTAACAATATGAATTACATTCATATAATTAACAGTTGAATCATATTCAAAGATTTATTTCCTCTCATAAATACTTAATATTATAATTTATCTAATACACTATAGTAATTATATCATATATAATTAAAATTAAATTAATTATATCATATATAATTAATTTCCTCAATTAATTTGAACAATTCAAATTAATCCAAAAACTGATTCTCAGCTCAAAGGGACCTCATGGACTTGTAGCTTAAAGCTCCAATGGTACGTGAATAATTAATTGAACTCTTTAATTAAATAATTCACCATCCTTTAACTATCGGGCACTTCACTAAAGACTGATAGTTGCACTCTTCGCACTACAGATACATTTATGTGTCCATTGGATATAACTAATCAACAGTACGATGACCTTTCACAAATTACTTGTAAGTACAATTAGGCCAAAATTACTGTTTTGCCCTTATAGTTACATCTAACTTCTTAAGTACCATTGATCCCTCTAATGAACAATAAATCATAGTCCAACTATGACCAAATCCCTCTCAAGCCAGGAGAAGGTGTGGCATCACATTATTCAAGCCTCGGAATCAGCCCTTAAGGGAGCAATTTATCTATTTGCCTCGGCATTGGAGAAACAGTGAATTTCTTCTTGTATAGTTGTGTTCCCAACTCCTAACCAGATGAATCCCCAAAATGCTAAGCTTATTAAATCAGCAATTTGGCCACTCTCACCCATAAAAATCAAAGGACCGCCCTCATGGGCAGAAATTCACAACTCACTTAGGATTCAGGTCATGTTACCTATGGTCATCCTGATGAAATGTAAGTCTCTATTATGAATGGTGTTATATCATGAGACTAAACATTTTGTGGTCCTGTCTTATACAAACTTCTTTGTATAGAATATCCCTGCTCACATGTCTCCACATGAATGATCAGGATCAGATCATTTGTAGCAGTTTACAACAACTGTAACATCTATAAAGCGAGTCATACTCATAGTGTCACTAGGATAAGATATCCAGCCTTTTCCATCTACTACAAACCATGTAGATTATCACTTAAACATGATCCACCCATATGTCTCCACATACATGTTTAAGCTACAAGATAACCCTGGATGTTAATTTATTGGTTTATGGTTAATACAACTAATTTTGAAATAAAATATCACATATTTTATTATATAAATAAAATGTTTGTATATTACAATTACAAACTATGGGATCTTAGAGATTTAAGGTATCAATCCCAACAATACTCGAAGCTGGTCCTCTTTTATGTATCCACATAAGGTTCAAGTATTTATGTTATAACCAGGGGTTCATTAGTTTATTGGATTTAGGTTTTACAAGTGCAATTTATATATTCAATAACAACTTTATTGAATAAATCTCAATAACATCTTTTTTGTAAATAGAATATTTTTAATTTTACAAACTACGAGTTTTAGGACATACAACCCAACAGTGGGTCGTATCCATAGTGTCACTAGGATAAGGTACGCAACCTTATCCTTATACTATAGACCCTTTAGGTTGTATCTTGAACATTGATTCATATATGTCTCCATATATAGTTCAAGACTCATAAGGTAGCCTTGGATATTAGTTTATTGATACAGAGTTATTAAGAAAAAATAGAATACAAAACAATCGATAATATTTATTGAAATAATATCGATAACTCTTTTTTATAACGGTCAATTAATAACATTTACTATCTACGAGTTTTAGGGCATTATATCCAATAACTTCCACTTGAACTAAAATTCTAGTCAGTGGGTTGTACATAATATCAGAATCTAAAAAAATAGAAATATGGTAAATAAATACAAAAAAATAGGGCATCCATATACTCATTACACATCTCCCACTTGCCCTAGATTATACAATGTACAAGTCTCACAGACCTATAGTTTCTAGATGACCCTCAAATACTTTAGCTGAGAGAGCCTTCGTAAATGGATTGGCAATGTTGTGCTCCGAGGCACTCTTTATGATGATCACATCTCCTCGTTGCACAATCTCCCATATCAGGTAATACTTCCTCTTAATATGCTTTTCTCGTTTGTGACTGTGAGGTTCTTTAGAGTGAGTGTGTCCCACTTTGTCACAGTATAAGGTGATGAGCAAGTTCATATTTGGAACCATTTCCAAATTGCTTAGGAACTTCCAAAAGGAAATTTCCGAAAAAGATCTTTTGAGCGGAAGCAAAGATCGATCCAAATTCCATTTTTCATTGAATATAAGTTTTATAATAAATAAGAACAAGATATGCATTTTCTTAAAATTACAGCATGCTTTGAACAAAATACATAGGGTTTGAAAAACCCTTACCTTTGAAAAACCCTTTCTTCAAGAACTCCCTTGAATGGATCATGAACTAATCTACTTCTCCACATGGAACACCACCATTCGAGAACTCTCTATATTCTCTTGGAACAAAGGATTCAAGCAAGAGTTGTAGGCTTTCCTTGAATCCTTGGAAGAGGGAAAGAGATGGAGAGGAGGAGAGAGAAGAGAAGAACTTTTCTTCTCTATAAAACTTTTTCCTAGAGAGAACTCTTCTCTCAGAGTGAATTGAGGAAGAAGATGAAAAATCTTTAACCACTTTAATCTCAACCCATGTAAAAACATTGAGAGAATAAGTGGAAGGAGTTGTAACTCCTTCCCTTTAATTAATTTCAATTAAATTAATATTAATGATGTGTATATATATATAATAACTTCTTTATTTTATATATACACTATATGTTATATCAAATATAACATATAGCCTACAGTTTATATTGCATCAAATACAACATAAACTATAGATTTTATTTTCTCTCAACAATACATTATATTTCTCTCAATATAAATCATATTTATATTTAATTACATGAATCTCATTCATATAATTAGTATTTGAATCATATTCAAATTCTTCTCATATTACCTTAAATTATAATGTATCAAATACATTACATCAATTATATCACATATATAATCAATTTAATTAATTATATCATATATTAATTCCCTCAATTAATTTGAATAGTTCAAATAAATCCAAAATTAATTCTCAATTAAATCCTTGTTGAGCTATAGAGGGGACCTTATGGACTTATAGATTGAAGCTCCAACGGTACTCAAATAATTAATTAAACTCTTTAATTAAATTATCCATCATCCGTTAACTGTCGGTCACTCCATTAAAGACCGATGCTGCACTTGATAACTGGCAAAAATGCCAGTTATTATAAGCCTTTTATTTAGAATTATGAGGGCTAACAGGTAGAAAATGCAATGATAATACTTAGAATTTGTGAAAAATTGAGTTTTGCGTCGATAAGCACCTAAAACCTCACTGACCCAATATTATGCGTTATTTTGTGCCAAAGTGTCTATTTTTGTAGCTATCGCAAGAATCAAATGCATGCGTTTATAATAAGCAATCACAGACAAACGCATGGGCTAAAGCCAGACGACCGCAAAAGACGAACGCAGACGGTAACTCCATGCATCCAACGCATGGAAGTTGCAGTAATTGCATGCGTCCAACACATGGAGAATGCGGTGAATAAATAGAGATTGCGGCCATGAATTGACAGCCATAATAGAAGATCGCAAGATGGGTAGAATGCGTTGATAACTTCAGCTAAATTCAGCTCGGACGCATACCTTGGGAGTATCAACAAGATAAGGCGATGTGACAATTCCCATACCACGACAAAAACAGCAGTGAGCCATACCTTCTTCATTACAGCTGTCGGCGTCCAAATTCTATAAATAGCCTTTAAGACCTTCATTTTGAGACATCCGAGCTTCTGCCTCAAGGCAGAAATTTGTGATCACAAATGAGAGCCTGAAAGAGATTTCTAGTGAGAATTCCTCATCTCCACAACCCAGACCGAGTGACGACCGGAGCATTCACCAGAGATAGAGCTCGAGAGAGACATCTCCACCATTCAACATGGCACCACCGGCAGCCTTGACGCAGATTCCTTTATCTCCCTTCTAATCTCTATATTGTATTACATTTTAGCTTGAGATATTAAGATATTTTGTGATCAATGCAAATCTTAATTCCTCCATTACCGTCTTCTTCATCATCTTCATTTCATCATATTTTATCTTCAGCGTTTATTTATCAAAGTCAATCGCATGCTTAATCGTGTAGCCTAGAGATAGGACGCATGAAGCAACCTACCAAGAGGTGTGCATTGTGCGAGTATAGTGAGTTAATCCTCTTTGCTTGGTGAAAGGCTGTAGCAACGCCTGTCTATGGGATGTTGCATTGCTTGTCTATAAGTTAAATAGCCACGTCTAACTGCCTGAGAAGGTAAGAGATGGAACGTACTAAAGTAAAGTTAGCATTGTTCCTAGAGATAGGCACAATCTTATGCTCGACGGAACCATGCACTATAGAGATATAGTCATACGGCTGACCACCGAGAGGTGTACGACACGTTAGTGCAATGAGCTGGGATTACTCGGGCGATTTAAGATAATAAACATTACTATGTGTTAATGGTTGTTGTGTCTTTATTCATTCTCATTGCAAGTCTTCTATTGCTCAATCTGTTTAGTTAGGAGTAGGAATAGTCTGTACATCTATTAAACTTCTTTTTATTTTTCTTTTCATCGCCTTAAACACATTGCTTCATAAATATTATTGAGTGAAAAGTCCCCGTGTTCGACCTCGGATCACCCGAGAAACTTGCGTTTGTGATAGGAACGCGTGGTCATTGCATGCTAAGATTAATGCATCATCATTCTGACGCATGACATTAGACGCATGGGAGCAAACACATCAGTTATGTGTAACGCATGAATTCATGTACATCCGCATATGTCCATAATAATTTATCTTCACATTACAGATAAATTTATGTGTCCATTGGATATAACCAATCAACAGTGCGATGACCCTTCACAAATTGCTTATAAGTATAGTTGGGTCAAAATTACCGTTTTTCCCCTATAGTTACATTTAAATCCTTAAGTACCACGGATCCCTTTAATGAACAATAAGTCATAGTCCCACTATGACCAAGTCTCTTCCGAGCCAGGAGAGGGTGTGCCACTATGTTCAAGACCTAGAATCAGCTCTTAAGGGAGCAATTTATCTACTTGCCCCTACCATTGGGGAAGGAGTGAATTCCGTCTTATGTAGCGGTGTTCCCAGCTCCCCAATCAAACGAATCCCCAAAATGGTTGTTGAGTTGGCAATCTGGCCACTTTCACCCATACAAATAAAAGGACAACCTACATGAGCAGGAGTTCATAACTCACTCAGGATTCAGGTCATGTCACCTATGGTCATCCTAGTGAAATGTAAGTCTCTATTATTAACGGCGTTATATTAAGAGACTAATCATTTCGTGGTCCGGTCTTATACAAACTCCTTTGTATAGGATACCCCTACTCACATGTCTCCATATGAATGATCAGGATCAGATCATTTGTAGCACTTTACAACACTTGTAACACCTAGAAAGCGGGTTGTATCTGTAGTGTCACCAGGATAAGGTATCCAGCTTTATCCATCTACTACAGACCATTTAGGATATTATTTAAACAAGATCCACTTGTATGTCTCTAATATTTGTTTAAATTACATGAAATAACTTCGCATCTTAGTTTATTGGATTGAGTATATGCTTATAAAAGGACACTTATTTTATTAACAACAATATGTTTATACAAAGTTTACAAACTACGAGAATACAAAGAGATTTAGGAAACCAATCTCAACACTTTCTGAGCCAAACTGCTTCCTTTGTTACTTCACAAGTAGCTACATATTCAGCCTCCATAGTGGAATCTACAATGCATCGTTGCTTGACACTACGCCATACTACAGCTCCCCCTAGGGTGAACACTAATCCTAACGTGGATTTCCTAGAATCCTTGTCAGTTTGGAAACCAGAGTCGGTGTATCCTGTAAGGATCAAATCCTTAGCTCCATACACCAGCTTGTAGTCCCTCATTCTTCTAAGATACTTGAGGATGTTCTTAGCCACAGCTTAGTGGTCTAATCTTGGATTGGACTGATACCTACTGACTATTTCCACTACATAACAAATGTCTAGCCTAGTGCAGAGCATGGCATACAATAAGCTACCTACAGCTAAGGCATAGGGAATACGTCTCATATCCTTAACTTCTTAAGGTGTCTTAGAACATTGTTCCTTAGACAAATGATCCCCATGCCTAAAAGATAATAAACCCTTCTTAGAGTTCTACATTGAATATCGAGTCAACATTTTGTCAATATAAGTTTTTTGATACAAAACCAGCGTTCTGTTCTTGCAATCTTTGATGATTTGGATCCTAAGTATATATCGTGCCTCTCCCAAATCTTTCATTTGGAATTGGGCTACCAACCATTCTTTAATGTCAATAAGGTACCCTATATTATTCCCAATGAGTAAGATATCATCCACATAAAGTACTAAGAAACTACTTTATCATTAATGATTTTCTTGTAGATACAAGGTTCAGAAACGTCTTAATCAAAACCAAAATATTTCAATCAAATCTAATGTTTCAAGATCTGGATGTTTGCTTCAACCCATAAATGGATCGATTCATCTTGCAAACTTTTTACTCTTGTCCTTGGGCTATGAACCCCTCGGGCTGATACATAAAGATGTTCTCTTCAAGATTGTCATTTAGAAAAACATTCTTGACCTCTATTTTCCATATCTCATAGTCATCATATGTGGCTGTGGACAAGAGAATTCTTATACACTTAAGCATAGCAATAAGAGAAAAAAATTTCTCATAGTCAATCCCTTCCCTCTGGGTATAACCCTTTGCTACAAGTCTAGCTTTGAAGTTATGTACCTTTCTAACTACATCTCTCTTTCTTTTATGCTCCATCTAGTAATTCTTCTTCCTTTTAGGCATGTTACATAAAGAACTAAAACACCATACATTACTCGGTCCACCAACTTCGGTACCATGAAAGTGATCATGACTTATTAATCCTTTCAAAATTTTTCTTGGAACATTTTGACTTTAATATCTAGTAATCCTTAATAGAATTTATAGTCTCTTCTTCACCTCTTTTTTTCATCTTATAAAGAAACTTTAATCTCGTAACTAAGAATGTGTGCCTTGTGATAGAGTTCCTTGTAGCACCACTAGTTTTATTCTCGTAATGCAAAACTTAATATTATTCCCCAGTGAATTTCTAATTCACCTACCTTATTCTATAGCTTAACCAAATACATCCATTTCTTTTTTTCATGTCATAAGTGCATAACACTTCATAGTTCTATCAGGTTTCAATATCCCTTAATCAAAATATATGTTCGTTTCTAACAGTCCTTCCATGAATTAAACTAACGCCAAATAGCCTTATTATGATCCTTCTTTCTTTCCATAACACCAAAACAAAATAGCCATCTCATACTAACTTCTTTCAGGTAGTTAAACTAGCAATAACAATCATTCAGTACATAAAGCTTAGACATGAAGGCTTTTAAACACATTTTCCATCAAACATTTAATGAACGAATATACCTAGCAAGGACGAAGGATCCGTGAATAGCCATAAAGGACACAAAACCAAGACTTACATCGTAAGTCAGTCCACAGAACCTAAAACTTAGGCTCTGATACCAACTGTAACGACCTGACCCCCTAGGACTTAAGTAGGCCGTTACTAAATACATGCAAGCATGGAACTTAAAAAGACACTATGTTATTGTGAAATAAATGCTAATTAAATAAAGTAAGTTCAAAAGACATTCATTAAATTCAAACATTAAAAATAATAGTAGGGTACCCATAAATCATAAATGATAATAAATAAGTCTGAAAACGATTCTTAATAGTATGTTTTAAACATCAAAACTAAAAGTTAAGAAAAACATGAAAAGAAATCTAAATCTCATGAGCGGAAGCATAAAACTAGTCCCAATGGCTCGATCACGAATTCCGCTTGTTCGTGTCAGTGCATCTCTACCTTTACCTGAAACAACAACATGAGAAAGAATGAGTATAAAATACTTAGTAAGTAACCCCACTACTGGGGTCAGGTTAGGCATCTATGTCCTCTAGATGCCTACCTCTAAAGAAACATATAAACTGTCCTAGTCCTCATGGAACACATACATTCATGAAAAACTAAGTTCTATCCTACTGTAACTAAATATGCCCACTACCTCTGGTGAATCCCGAAGGAAACACAATAACTGGTGAATCCCAAAGGAAACACAAACTAGTGAATCCCGAATGAGACATAATAACTAGTGAATCCCGAAGGAAACACAAACTGTTGAATCCCGAAGGAGACACAATATCTGGTGAATCCCGAAGGAAACACAAGATGGTGAATCCTAAAGGAAACAAAAACTGGTGAATCCCGAAGGAAACACAAACTGGTGAATCTCGAAGGAAACACAATAACTGGTAAATCCTGAAGGAAACACAATAACTGGTGAATCCCAAAGGAAACACAATAACTGGTGAATCCCGAAGGAAACACAATAACTGGTGAATCCCGAAGGAAACACAAACTGGTGAATCCCAAAGGAAACACAAACTGGTAAATTCTGAAGGAAACACAATAACTGGTGAATCCTGAAGGAAACACAAACTTAGTGGGCATTCTAACTAATCAGTAAAATCGCTATCATAGGCTCGACACCATAATTATCACAACATGGTTTTATGACATACATATATGCCTCAACATCATGGCTCTACAACATACACACATGCATCAATATCCACAGATTACATACAACCTCATGAAATCAAATATCATCTTATGTTAGCATTCAAGTATCTATGTGCACAAATACATCTTTCAGATCCTCAAGCAAGAACATACATCGGTTATACTAAACTATCAGTTCATCATGCTGTCATTCTACCATAACATTCATCCATCATGCTAGTATACATCCAGTGTCTGGCCCGTGGACAGTTCCAGTAGTAAGATTACTTACCTCGAAGTCAAATTCAGATATTAATCCAAGCTAATGATCTCCAACCAAATAAGTCCTAAATTGAGTCCTCTAACACAGACATAATACTAAATTTCAGTCTTTAGAACCAGGACCCAAACATACAAATTTAATCAAACGGTCACCAAATAACTTACCCAAACGAAACTTGATCAACAGACACTCGCAGGATTTTGAATCCAAAATCTCCTCTTAGCAGATTTTAAAAATCAATGGATGAAGACTTAGAACCTTCAAAATACTTAAAATTAAACCATTCTTTTAGTCCAATAATCAATAGGTGGCCGACAACCAACAACAAGGATCACAACGCTTACTAAACTACTTACCGAACGAACTTGAATCTGCTGGACAGCATGTTGCGCACTCTGAAGTGCTCCAATCTTGGATCTAAATTCCAAATATAATCGGCATCAACCAAAAAGAAAACCAAAATTTAATGGGCAACCAAGAACCTTCTAAACTCAACCGCTCTTACCCAGAACTTACCAATCTTTACCAATTTTCTGCAAAACGAAAAATGTTCTCTAGCTTGATCGTCAATGCCTCAAAACTTCCAAATCTTGAAACTAAGTTTCACACCAAAGAGAGATTACTAATTTAACCCAAAATAAAATGGGTGAATTTCATCTCTCAAATTATAAGGAAAAATAAGTCTTACCCATGGTTTTTCTCAAGATTTTGGCAAAGATCGGGCAGTGGCGGTTAATGGCGCGTCGGCTCATGGCTACCATAGATAGGCAACAAGTGTTACTGTCAGACGACATAAATTGTTTAGGTTAGCAGTTGGTAATGAGGGTCTTGCATGAGGAGGGTTTGCAAGAGTGAGAGAGAAGGGGAATTTCTAGTTTTACAGATTTTATTCAGCAACGATTACAAAATAACCAGAGCTTCAAACAACGATCCAACCGTTCAAAATGAAATTCTATATGTCTCGAATAGACTGACCAAATTTGAGCATGATCCAACAGTTCAAACTTTGCCAATCGATAATTTTGTGGAAGATGTCGCTGAAAAACCGAATTACTTTCTTCCAATTTTTTGCCTCTTTTCACTCTCATTTAATTTCGAAAAAAAATCTCAATTCTTTTATTTTTTCCAATTTTGAAAAGATAAATAAAATATTTTATCAAAATATCTCCAAAATCTCCAAAGATTCTATTAAATTTATAAATCAGTTAACTTTTCAAATTATCTTAATTTAGGCTTCAAAAACCAAAATTAAAGGGCATAAGATCCATCAATTTCATACAAATTAAATCTTTTCAAATATTTAAATCAATTCAAAACCACATGAAATTAGTTATCTCTTTTAATTTTTTTTTTTTTAAGTTGGCCCTAAAATCCTCAAAGGGAAGCAAAATTCAATATTTTCAAGATAATCAGTTCGAATATCTAATCAATTAAATTCAATTTAACCATTAAAAGTTTTTCAATTATTTCAACTTAATCCCAATTTTCCAAATGAAAAGGAAATTTAAACTCAATAATTTTAGATAATTAACTTAAATTTTCCTGAAATTGGGGATGTTACATAACCAAAATGGTCTGTAGTATATGGATATAGGAGGGAAACCTTATCCTGGTAACGCTATGGATGCGGCTCGCTTTGTGGAATGGTCACAAATGTTGTGACTTGTCACAGATGGTCTGATTCTAATCATTCGTGTTGGGGACATGCAAGCGGAGGTGTCCTATACAAAGAGTTTGTATAAGATCTGACCACGAGGTGTTAACGTCTCGTTATATAACACCGTTCATGATAGAAACTTCACTTCACTAGAATGACCATAGGTAACATGACCTCAATCCTAAGTGAGTTCAGAACTCCTACCATTGAGGGCGATTCTTTGATTTGTATGGGTGCGAGTGGCCAAGTCGCCAATTCAAACCTACCATTTAGGGGATTCGTCTAATTTGGGAGCTGGGACTCAATTATACAAGATAGAATTCACTCCTTCCCCGAGGCAAGGAAAAGTAGATAGATAACTCCCTTAAGGGCTGATTCCAGGGCTTGAACGATGTGGCGCCACACACCTTCTCTTGGCCCGAGAGGTGATCACACATAGTTGGACTATGTTGTATTGTTCATTAGAGGAATCAGTGGTACTTAAGAAGTGAGATGTAACTACAGGAGAAAAACGATAATTTGGCTCATTTGTACTTACAATCTATGAAGGGTCATCGTACTCATGATTGGTTATATCTGATGGACACAGAAATATATTTATGGTAAGAAGAGTTCAACTGTTGGTCTTTAATGGAATGCCTGATAATTAACAGATGGTGGATCTTGTGGCTAAAGAGTTTAGTCAGCTATTCACGAACCGTTAAATCTTCGAGCCACAGGTCCATTAGGTCCTCTGGGTAGCTTGGATAAAGTCGAGAATTAGTGTTTGGGTTAATTTGAAATGTTCAAATTGACAAGAGGAAGTTCGATTATATATGATATAATTGGACTGGTTAATTATATATGATATAATTGGCTAAATGTATGAGATACATTATTTTTGGAGAAAATTAGATATAATTTATATCAAGTAGAAGAGAAATTACTATAGTAGAATATGTTCATATCAAACTATAGATTAAAAATATAATATGATTATATTTATTAATATTTTAATTGGTTAATTATATGATAATTAACCCAAAATCACGTTCGGACGTGTGTGCTGCATCGGTTATTGTAACCGATGAATTAAAATGAAATTTGTTTCATTTTTGAAGTTTTGGGTCATCCGGAAAAAGATCGAAGGATCACGTTGATCTAAACACGTAATAGATCGCTTAATCTCGAGAGCCTATACGATAGTTGCTCTACGCCTAAACAATCGTCTACCTAGCGCCTAAACAATCACACACTTGGTCCTCAACGATCGGTTAGCTTTTCTAAACGATCGTATAGTGTGTCGTATTTGCTAAACGATCGCCTTCTGTTTTCTAAATGATCGTTCAGTAAAATCTACACGATCGTGTAGTTTCTTCTAAACGATAAGCATTTTGCTATACGGGAGCGTTGTATTCTCTCCAACTTGCTTATCGCCTACACGATCTGTTCTGCCTCCTTCTTCTACCAAACTCACCAAAGACCATGCGTTGGGTTCTCACTCCGAGAATACTCGAGGCTCTTTTCTGGTGGTGTCATCCCCGCTGCGTTCGTGAGTTTGCGGTTGTTCGTGTTGTGCAGTTGACGCATCTGCTGGGCATTGGTTGATCGGGTAGAGGTTTCCGCTGCGTTGAGTTCCGAAGTTTAAAGACCATCATCAACTGGTATGGCAACTCTCTTCCTTGTAATTTATTGTTCATAGCATGCCGTTAATTGACTGCTTGTTTGCATAACTGTGCGTTTGAACGTATTTGATGTATTTTGGTCACTGTGAAATTGGAGCGATCTGAATGCGCTCATGGAACTCTTCGGTAAGAGATTCTTCAATTGGTATCAGAGCTAAGTTCTGATACTCCGATTTCATATGTTGCAACGAAATGACATTTACGTTCATGGTTGGTGCATTTCTACACTGTTTAATGGTTAAATTGCTGCGGATGTGGGGATTAATGGATGTTTTCGTGGATGGTAGCCTCATTTGATTTAAATCTTTTTACATTTTTGGTTGTTTATAAAGGCCCCTACATTTTTTGGGCATTAATAATTGTTATCGAGTCGTTCGAAGAAGAAGATCGAAGCAAGTGTTCCGGTTTTTCAAGGAAGAAGACGATTAATGGTTGATCGTATCGTGCAAATGATGTGTACGCAATCGTTGTTGATCGCATCGTACAGACGATGGGGTACACGATCACTATGGAACAAATCAGTTAAACGATGGCGATCAAAAGTTGATCGTATTGTATTGACGATCGGATACGCGTTCGCTGAGTATTGGGTCGTGTAGACAATGAGATGCTCGCGTATCATTTGACGCATGCGCGTACTGGACGATCATTTAGGTAAGCAAGCTTCATCGCTTAGTAACTGACTAAACGATCACTTAGTAATGCAAGGTAAATCGTTTACCTGTCGTGGCGCTAAGCAATCGTATAGACGATCAGGCTCCACAGCCTCGTTTCGTCTACGCGATCGTTTAGTTTTGCTTCTATCGTCTAGTGCGCACTGGACAATCGTCTACCTATGGCATTTACTACATAATGAAGTTCTCCTAATGGTTCAAGACCTGTTTACCTATGAACTAGTTTGCTCGATGAAAAATGTAATAGATAGGGTTATTTCATTCCCTTTTTTTTTTCTTGTAAAGGCTCATCCCAGTCCATTAATCCTTTATTTCTTACATGCGATGTATGTTTTAATATGTCATATGATATGCACATACAGTAAATCCCACCTTAGGTTATGCAATGGTCATACATCATCTCTTTATTGTAATTATTATAATTTAAAGAAGCATGATTTAATTATGTAAGAGCATGCTCATGCATCATATAATATAAGAGTTATATTTATGCATGCATAAAAAGCATTGACATGCATCATCTTTATACTATAATTGTTATAATATAAGGGTAAATGATAGCATGTTTTCTTGGTTGTTACGCGTTATATAACAGTTATATAGTAATGACCAGATATTGCATGAAGTATGACACATAGGTTATTTTATAAATGTTATAAACGCCTAGTTGTGCACAATTTTATTTAGTTGTTTCTTTTTAAAAGTTAAAGAGAAATTAGAACTAAAAGAAATAAGAAAGACATGCATGCTCACTTAGGTTTAGTTCATGGTTTTAAAGTGTTTAAAACTTGGATCACGTAGACCTAAGATCACGGTTCTAATATGATTAGCAACCCTAAGACTTTAATCTTTTAATCAGTTTAATAGGATTAAATGGCTAATAAAAGGTTAAAATGTAGCAAATCTATCTATAAGGGACTTTTTGTTTAAGGCGAGTTCTGTCTAGGCTGAGGTATTTAAGTTAACGGAAACGTAACACCCCTACTTGGGAACTTACCTGGAAAGGTGAATTAGATAGATTAGATAGATTTGATGCATGCATGCATGCAAGTTAAGGACAGTCCATTAAAGTGTTTAAATGTGACTACTTGAACTTGTTCATATTTCATAGACAAACGTTGTTTATGAGAAGAGTTTAAAAAGACGACTTAGACTAAAATTAGTAGTCGAATTGTCTAGGTTAATGAACCCTAGGTAGAACATTCAGTGGGAGGTACTTGAGGCATAAGATGCTTCACTTAAACCTTTCACGTTTCTCCTAAATAGTCCATACCATAAGATCTACCCTCGGCTTCGTGGCACCTTTGGTGTGTCCCCCTAATGGATGGTGTTTGGATAGGTCAATATCAAGGTGGATGGAGAGAGTGTTCATAGTCAGTGGGAGCGGGAAGTGCGACAACATATCCCTCGGTCTCCCTAGGAGTATCCCCCTAAAAGATGGCAATTTTGCGCATTTTTTTTTATTTAATCTCCTATAAGAGGATAAGGTAACTTAGTCTCTTTTCCTAATCTACTTCTTCCCTATGGTGGGCTCATTAAAGCGGGACTCTGGCACCGAAAGCGATGGGTCACACTTACACGAAATTGTTAAAGGTTAACAGTTCTGGACCAAAAAATGGTGGCTATTAGGTTCTGTTCCAAGAGTTGGTTCTGCCTAATGGTTAAGAATGTCTCATCCCAACGAAGGGGCAACTGATCACCTCACCAGTGATGTTTATCCTGCCTCACTGGGACATCATTGCAAAATAGAAGTCTATAACTTAGGGTACTTGAAACTTTTTTGTAAAACTGATTGGTTTAAAATTGGTTTTGCAAAATCTTATAAAGTTTTATTCATATTTTCAGCAACTTCTTTTTCAAAATGGCAATAGCCACATTAGTATTGTAAGCGCCGAAAAACTTACTGGCGATAATTTTACAATATGAAAACACATGATCACAACGATCCTGGTCATTGAGGATCTTATGTTCGCTCTCACGGAGGCTTATCCTTCTATTCTAGCTCTTAATGCCACTCGAAATGTTCGGGAGGCATACGAGCGATGGACAAGGGCAAATGAGAAGGCCAAAGCCTACATCATGGCAAGTCTTTCTGAAGTCTTGGCCAATAAATATGAGCATATGGTCTCAGCGCGTGAGATCATGGAGTCCCTATGAGGGATGTTTAGACAATCATCTGAACAGCTTATGCATGAGGCTGTTAAATACATATTCAACTCCAAAATGGAAAAAGGTACCTCTGTTCGTGAACATGTGCTTAACATAATGGTCCACTTTAATGTGGCGGAGTTGAATGGTTCTACCATCGATGAGGGCAGTCAGGTTAGCATAATCCTACATTCTTTGTCGGAGAGCTTCCTGCACTTTGTTAGCAATGTGATTCTTAACGAAGTGAAATATAAACATACAACTCTCCTTAATGAGTTGCAGACCTACCAATCTTTACTAAAAAGTAAGGAGAGGAACAAGGGAGAGGCAAATGTTGCTTCATCCTCCAAGACATTCCATAGAGGTTTGACCTTAGGACCGAAGTATGCACCTTCTACTTCTAACTCTACAAAGGAAAAGAAGAAGAAGGGTGGTAAGGGAAAAGGGAAGGCGTCTGCTAACCCATCGCCTGTCGCCCCAAGGAGGCATCCATGGTTGCTAAGGGAAAGTGTTTTCACTGCAACCAAGATGGACACTAGAAGAGGAACTGTCCACAGGTTGCTAAGGGAAAGTGTTTCTACTGAAACTTCAACAAGAGTTGTTGAAGAGCCTACTGCATCAACAAGAGTTGTTGATGGGAGTTCATCCAGTAGGTCAATTCCACCTCAAGAGTGAAGGAATTACAAACCGAGAATTCTATGAGCGGGTTTAGATCGCTCCGATTTTCATAGTGACTGGAATAAAAGAGATATACATTCTAAAAATAGTTATGATAATACAATTTAACAACAGCATGCTCATAATTCAATAATGCATAGAGAAGAAGGTTCATTACAAGAGGAAGACGATCTTCGAATGTATGAACCCACGATAGCAGAAGAATTCCACCGATCTACCAGCACCCCGGCAAATCTCTCGTCTGAAACTACACGATTCAAACGTACACAGTTAAGAAGACGGGGACAACACCACAAATAAGGAGAACCGGGTATCTTCGACTTCAAAACCCAGAGAGTGGGCTCTGGTGAGTTTGGTAGAAGACAGAGGAAAATAAATCGTGTAGACAACAAGCGTGCATGAAAAAAACTTCGCTATCGTATAGCGGAGACGCTTATCGTATAGTAAAACTACACGATCATTTAAGAAAAACTGGACGATCATTTAGGAAACTGATGTACGATCGTTTAAGGGACACGTGAGTTAGACGATTGTTTAGACGACTGAGAAGCTATCGTATAGGCTCTCGATGATCTATCTTTCACGATTTTGTTTTTGAGCGTGGGGATTCTTTTGCATGATCGAATTTTTTCACAAATTGAAAACTATTTTCAACTTGTATACTGCCGGTTACATAACCTTCGGTGCCCACAATCCCATTTCCTAAAATAGGAGAATTGGTTAATTAAAAATAATTAATCAATTAATTTATTTAATAAATATAATCATATTATATTTATATCCTATAGTTCGATATCATATATCTACTATAGTATTTTTCCAATATTTGATATAAATCATATTTATATCTAATTTCCTCCAAAATAATGTATCTCATACATTTAGCCAATTATATCATATATAATTAGCCATTCCAATTATATCATATATAATTATACTTACTTTTGTCAATTTGAACATTTCAAATTAACCCAAACACTGGTTCTCGACTTTATCTCAGGTGACCTAATGGACCTTTGGCTTGAAACTTCAACGATACGTGAATAGCTGACTAAACTCTTTAGCCACGAGATTCACATCCGTTAACTGTCAATGATTCCACTAAAGACCAACAATTGAACTTTTCTTACCACAGATATATTTTTGTGTCCATTGGATATAACCAATCATGAGTACGATGACCCTTCACAGATGCTCGTAAGTACAACTGAGACAATTTTTCGTTTTGCCCCTGTAGTTACATCTCACTTCTTAAGTACCATTGATTCCTCTAATGAACAATACAACATAGTCAAACTATCTGTGAACACCTCTCGGGCCAAGAGAAGGTGTATGGCGCCATATCGTTCAAGCCCTAGAATCAGCCCTTAAGAGAGGCATTTATCTACTTACCCCTACATCGGGGAAGGAGTGAATTCCTTCTTGTGTAGTTGAGTTCCCAACTCCCAAATCAGACGTATCCCCAAAATGGTAGGTTTGAATCGACGACTTGGCCACTCGCATCCATATAAATCAAAGGACCGCCCACAATGATAGGAGTTCCCAACTCACTCAGGATTGAGGTCATGTTACCTATGGTCATCCTAGTGAAGTGAAGTCTCTGTCATGAATGGTGTTATATAACGAGACATTAACACTTCGTGGTCAGGTCTTATACAAACTATTTGTATACGATGCCCCCGCTCGCATGTCCCCAACACGAATGATTAGGATCAGATCATCTGTGGCAAGCCACAACACTTGTGACCATTCCACAAAATGGGTCGCATCCATAGCGTTACCAGGATAAGATTTCCTTCATATATCCATATACTACAGACGATTTTGCTTATTACTCAAGGCATGATCCACTTGTATGTCACCACATACATGCTTGAGTCACATATAGATAACCAGGGATTTGATGTTTATTTGTTTGTGGTAAAGCACTAAAACAAGTAAATGAGCAAAACAACAAGATATAAAGTAAATATCATATATTAACAATCACAGGTGTTCCTATGTACTATTAAGAAACTACAGGACATGAGACTTTAGGGCATCAATCCCAACAATCTCCCACTTTTCCTAAAGTAAAGTGGGGTGTACAAAAGATATAGTACAAAACAATAAACTAAGGCATTAAAAGCCTAGTACAAGAAAATCTCCCACTTGCCCTAGACCAGTCGTGGGCGATCCTGTAGACCCATGCTCCGTAGGTGACCCTTAAATACTGTAGCCGTGAGAGCCTTCATAAACGGGTCAACAACATTGTGCTCCGAAGCGATCTGCGTGACAATCATGTCCCCTCGATGCACTATCTCGCGGATCAGATGATATTTCCGCTCTATGTGTTTACCGCGTCAGTGACTCCTTGGCTCCTTGGAGTTTGGCACTGCCCCACTATTATCACAATAGAGGGTAATGGGTCTAGACATATCTGGAACAACTTCCAAGTTTGTCAAGAACTTCCTAAGCTAGACGGCCTCTTTAGTAGCTTCGCAAGTCGCTACGTACTCCGCCTCCATAGTGGAGTCGGTGATGCACCTCTGCTTAGTGCTTCGCCACACTACAGCTTCTCCGTTAAGAGTGAAGACTGACCCTGATGTGGACTTAAGAGAGTCCTTATCAGTCTGAAAGTTAGAATCCGTGTATCCTATAAGGATCAAATCCCTAAAACCATACACGAGCATGTAGTCCCTCGTTCTCCGAAGATACTTGAGGATGTTCTTTCACTGCGGTCCAGTGACCCTGGCCTGGGTTATACTGATACCTACTAACTATGCCGACAGCGTAGCAGATGTCTGGACGAGTACAGAGCATTGCGTACATCAAACTGCCAACGGCAGACGCATATGGGACTCGTCTCATTTCCTCAACCTCTTGAGGCGTCTTAGGACACATTTCCTTAGACAAAGTGACTCCATGCTTAAACGTCAATAGGCCCCTCTTGGAGTCCAGCATCGAGTACTTAAGCAACATCTCGTCAATGTACGATGCTTGAGCAACTACAGAGTACTTGAGCAACGATGCCATAAACTTGTAATGATAAAGATTACTTATGATGTGTTACAAGCTCATGTTGCCATAAACTTGATGACTAAATTTTATAATATTTATCTTTATCTAACTCTAACGCATGGCTTGTGAATAAAATGAATGATGTGCTAAATTCGCTGTGTTCTGCGATAAAGATAATTTTATGTGATACTACATTCTAATATATGTGTTGATAGTTATGTGCTCATAGTATACGATAAAATAGTGTGTGTCACAAGTTTCCTTGCGCTAAAACCAAGTATAATTTCAACAAAAGTTTCTCAGAGTGATCCAGGTCGAACACGGGGATTGTTATCGTTAATGCGATACTTATGTGATACATGCGACCGGTTTTAATAATGAATAAAGAATGTTGGTTTGTACAGAAATGTAAATTGCGATGAAGTAAAAATGCGTTTATAAAGAAAAGTCCTAAACTACTATGATACATGATACATGATCCTAAGGTTAAGGTTGAGGACTGACTGTGAAATTGTACAAAAGAATCGATGTATGCGATGACAAGTCTTATGAATGAAGCAGAAAGAGAAAGAGTAAAGAGTAAAAACATCGCAAGTTTGTTAATTGCATTAAGGATGCAACTAAGGTTCCGCTTTCCCTTGGCGTACACCTCTCAGTGATCGGCTGCGTTCCCATATGTCTATGGTGAAACAGAGATGAACGTGATGAATGCAAGGTTGTTTCCATCTCTAGAAATACTTCTTGCTTTAGTTAACGTATTCTTCCAACCTTCTCTCGATAGGCGGAATAACATCTTCACTTCTGCTCTCACAAGTGAAGATGTCGTCGAGCATGCTTTATCTAAACTTAATTGATATCTTGATATAGATTAACTCACTCACTTAATTCTCGCTTTTTAACCTGAGGATTAAGAACACATCATGGAGAAAATGAATTATGAATGTATGGAAAGAGACAGAGAGATGATAATGGTGACGATGATAACATTTAATTCTAAAGAAGATGAATACAGAGGATGAAATAGAGAATATAAACAAATACAGAAAGAGTGTCAACGTCTTGACACGGATCCCGATCGGAGATTTGCGCTTGCCGGTGTATGGAAGTGGTAGAGAGGAAAGCTTCCCTCTCAGCTTGCTTTCCCGGTAGAATTGACCGTTGTACAGAGCTTCAGCTTTGGGAATTGGAAGAATTCTCTGCTCGGAGTTCTCCCGGATTTACTATGTAGTCGCTTTAGACCAACCTCTCTCTCAATATCAGTATATCTCAGTAACTAGGTGTATCTGTATTTGTATATCCCTTTCAGCGAATTTGAGGAAGCTATTTATAGGTGACACCTTGGCTCTTTAAATTTGTGGTCTCCACTGTCTAATTATGGTAGTTTCTAAAATGGCGGAATGGAAAATTCCTTTCTGTTACACAATCAATCCGTCAGAAATGCCCAACTAAAAGTTGTACACTTATCAGAATCGTCTATGAATGTGTTGCTCTTCACATCTTCGATCTATCGCTACATGCGGTGTTGTTTTTTATTACCGCATGCAGTGGAAATGCTTTGATCGCTAAAGCTCAAGATCGATTGTCCCATGCACCGTCATTGCTTAGATCATCTCTTCATTCTTGATTGATGGGTGCAATGCGATGTAGATGCGTTGTTTATTTTGTCTTCGAGCCATGAACGCATACGATGACTTATTTCCTGCAAAACAGAGACTGAAACATTCTATTTCGCCATCGCAATGGTGTTAGTGGGTGTGTTTACAATATTTCATAATTTTCGTATTTCTTAGCCAATTTTGATACTATCGACGAAACTTTCCTTTCTTTTTGTCACAATATCTAAATAAAATAGCATAAATAACTTGTATTTCTATGATCCCAAAAAATCTAGATCCCTAGAACAAACTGAGCCTCTCCCAAATCTTTCATTTGGAATTGGGTCGCTAGCCAATTCTTAACTGCAATCAGTAGACCTACATCATTCCCAATGAGTAGGATGTCGTCTACATACAACATAAAGAAGACTACTGAAGCATTGATGATCTTTTTGTACACACAAAGTTCATCAACATTTTGGTCAAAGCCATATGACTTGATCGCAGCATCAAATCATATGTTCAAAGATCGAGACGCCTGTTTCAGTCCATAAATGAACCGATTTAGTTTTCAAACCTTTTACTCTTGACCTTAGGCTATGAATCCCTCGGGTTGCACCTATAAATGGTCTCCTCAAGATTTCCATTCAGAAAGGTCGTCTTGACGTTCATTTTCCAAAACTCATAATTATAATAAGCTGCAATGGACAAGAGGATGCAAATCGACTTTAACATGGAAACAGGTGAGAAAGTCTCCTCATAGTCGACTCCCTCTACCTGGGTATAACCCTTTCCCACAAGTCAAGCCTTGAAGGTCTGTACCTTCCCATCAACACCCCGTTTACGCTTGTAGATCCATTTACAACCTATAGGGCGAACCCCATCAGCCTAATCTACCAAGATCCCTTACTGAGTTTGAAGTACATCGACTCCATCACCTGAGATCCATGGCCTTGACCCATTCATCCCAGTCAACATCTTCCATTTCCTTCTTATAAGACAACGGATCTTCAACATCGCCATTTGCTACCATAACAAGGATTTTTGCGAAACCCAGATAGCAAAACGGTTGGGTTTGAAAACCCTCCCACTACGTCAAGGTTCCCTTAACTCTTGAGGTGGACTTGATTACTGGATGAACTCCCATCAACAACTCTTATTGATGTAACAGGCTCTTCAACAACAATGTGTTGAAGTTTCAGTAGTTTCATTGGAAACCTCACGTAACACAACTTTGCTTCATGGATTGTGCTCCTTTATATGATTCTCCTCCAGGAAAGTACGTTTGTTGAAATAAACACCCTATTTTCCATTGAATCATAAAAATAATCCCTTCGTGTACCTTTGGGGTAGCCTACAAAAAAGGCATAACCTCGACCGTGGTTCCAACTTCTTGGGATTAGCCTCAAGCACATGTGCAGGGCAACCCCAAATCCGGAAATGACGTAAACTAGCTTTACGCCCATTTCTAAACTTCAGAGGTGTTCTTGCAACACTCTTGGAGGGAACATAGTTGAGTATATACACTGCAATCTCCACTATGAAACCCCAAAACGAGTCCGGTAAGGAAACATAACTCATCATCGAACGAACCATGTCTAAAAAGGTCCTATTTCTCCTCTCTGCTACACCATTCTGCTAAGGTGTACCCGGCACTGAGAGTTGGGAAATAATTCCATGTTCTATCAAATAGTCCTAGAATTTGGAGTCCAAAAACTCTCCACCTCGATCTGATCGAAGTGTTTTAATCCGTCTATCCAATGCGTTTTTAACTTCAACCTTGAACTCTTTGAACTTTTCAAAGGATTCAGACTTCCGTTGCAAAAGATAAACATACCCATACCTGGAGTAATCATCAATAAAACTGATAAAATACTCATAGCCACCCCGGGCTCGCACATTCATAGGACCACAAAGGTCAGAATGTACTAACTCAAGAGGCTTTTTGGCTCTAAAACCTTTTTCAGTAAAAGGTCGTTAAGTCATCTTACCTTTAAGGCAAGCTTCACAAACAGATAAAGAATTTTCTTCTAACTCACTTAGAAGTCCATTCTTCACCAATCTTTCATTCCTATTGAGATTGATGTGCCCTATACGTAGATGCCAAAGTTGGGCATTTTCTTTTGGAGAAATTCGTTGACGTTTTGATTGAGTTATGGCAGTTCTGAACATTTTAGTATTATGAAGGGAATTAATGGCTAACAACCTTAGCACATATAAATTTTATTCCAGATTAGCTGAGCAAATAAAGACACCATCTTTATGAATAAACACTTTACTCAATTTGAAAGAAATAGTGTATTTACATTGCAATAAGCACTTTACAGAAATAAGGTTCTTTTTTAATTCAGGAACAATATATACATCAGTTAAATTTAGAAACCTATACTGTAAAGTCAACTGGATCCCTCCCACTGCCACAGCTGAGACGACGTACCCGGTGCCTACTCACATCGTCATCTCACTAGCCTCCAGCTGTTAACAGGATCTAATCCTCTAAAAAGAAGAACGAACATGGTTAGTGGCACCTGATTCAATTATCCAAGCAGAATCATCATTATCCACTAAACAAGTTTCAAATACAAGTAAATCATATTTAGCTTTATCTGCCTTGGTCTTAGCCTTAGCTGCTTTCTTCTCCTTCAGATACCGAGGACAGTTCCTCTTCCAATGTCCATCTTCATTACAATGGAAACACTTTCCTTTAGCAATTGTTGGACACCTCCTTGAGGCGACAGGCGGTGGGTTAGCAGGTGCCTTCCCTTTTCCCTTACCACCCTTCTTCTTCTTCCCCTTTGCAGAGTTAGAAGAGGAAGGTGCAGATTTTGTTCCTGAGGTCGAACCTCTATGGAACTTCTTGGATGATGAAGCAAAATTTGCCTCACCCTTCTGCCTCTCCTTACTTTTCAGTAAAGATTAGTATGTCTTCGTTGAGGAGAGTTGTAAGGTTATATTTCACTTTGTTAAGAATCACATTGCTAACAAAGTACAGAAAGCTCTCCGATAAAGAATGCAGGATTATGCTAACCTGGCTGCCCTCATTGATGGTAGACCCACTCAACTCCGCCACATTGAAGTGGACCATCATGTTTAGCACATGTTCACGAATAGAGGTGCTTTCTTGCATTTTGGAGTTGAATATGTTTTTAAAAGCCTCATGCATAAGCTGTTCAGACGGTTGTCCAAACATCCCTCGCAGGGACTTCATGATCTCACGAGCTGAGACTATAGGCTCATGCTTCTTGGCTAAGACGTCAGAAAGACTTGCCAAGATATAGGGTGGGGTCTTCTCATTCGCCCTTGTCCATCACTCATATGCCTTCCAAATATTTCGAGTGTCATTTGGAGCTGGAATAGGAGGACAAGCCTCCGTGAGAGCGAACATGAGATCCTCGATGATTAGAATCGTCGTGATCGTATGTTTCCATGTTGAAAAATTGTCGCCAATGAATTTTTCGGCGCTTAACAATGATAATGTGGTTATTTCCATTTGGAAAAAATTGCTGAAAATACGAACGAATCTTGATTAGTTTTGCTAAACCACTTTTAAACAAATTTGTTTTTGCAAAACAGTTTCAAGTACCCTAAGTAATAGACTTCTATTTTGCAATGATGCCCTAGTGAGTCAGGACAAATGCCACCGATGGGGTGATCAATTGCCTCTTCACTGAGATGAGACATTCTCAACCATTAGGTAGAACCAACTCTTGGAACTGAACCTAATAGCCACCATTTTTTTGTCTAGAATAGTTAACAATTAACTATTCCGTGTAAGTGTAACCCCTAATTTTCGGTGCCAGAGTCCCACCCTAATGCGCTTACCGTAGGGAAAAGATAGATTAGGACAAGAGACTAAGTTACCTTATCCTCTTAAAGGAGGTCAAATAAAGAAACATGCAAAACTGTCATCCTTTAGGGGGACACTCCTAGGGTGCCTCGAGGCGATGCGCAATAACTTTATTCAACCTAACGAGGGAGACCGAGGGATATGCTATTGCACTTCCCGCTCCTACTTACTATGAACATTCTCTCCATCCACCTTGATATTGACCTACCCAGACACCATCTGTTGGGGGGACATACAAAGATGCCACAAGGCCGAGGATAGATCTCACGGTGTGGACTTAAGAAGAATAGCGAAAGGTTTAAGTGAAGCATCTCATGCCCCAAGTACCTCCCACTGAATGTTCTACCTAGGGATTCATTAACCTAGACAATCCAGCTACTAATTTTAGTCTAAGTGGTTTTTTTAAAGTCCGCTCATAAACAACGTTTGTTTATGAAATATAAACAAGTTCAAGTAGTCACATTTAAACACTTTAATGGACTGTCCTTACCTTGCATGCATGCATCAAATCTATCTAATTCACCTTTCCAGGTAAGTTCCCAGGTAGGGGTGTTACATTTCCGTTAACTTAAATACCCCAGCCTAGACAGAACTCGCCTTAAACAAAAGGTCCCTTATAGATAGATTTGCTACATTTTAACCTTTTATTAGCCATTTAATCCTATTAAACTGATTAAAAGATTAAAGTCTTAGGGTTGCTAATCATAATAGAACCGTGATCTTAGGTCTATGTGATCCAAGTTTTAAACACTTTAAAACCAAGAATTAAACCTAAGTTAGCATGCATGTCTATCTTATTTCTTTTAGTTCTAATTTCTCTTTAACTTTTAAAAAGAAACAACTAAATAAAATTGTGCACAACTAGGCGTTTATAATATTTATAAAATAACCTATGTGCATGCTTCATGCAATGTCCGATCATTACTATATAACTTTTATATAACTCATAATAACCAAGGAAACATGTTATCATTCACCCTTATACTATAACAATAATAATATAAAGATGATGCATGTCTATGCTTTTTATGTATGCATAAATATAACTCTTATATTATATGATGTATAAGCATGCTCTTACATAATTAAATCATGCTTCTCTAAATTATAACAATTATAATAAAGAGATGATGCATAATCAATGCATAACCTATGGTGGGATTTACTATGTGTGCATACCATATGACATATAAGTCATATATCACATGTATTAAACCAAAAAAAGATTAATGGACCGGGATGAGCCTTTAAACCAAAATGAACTGGAATGAATAAGCCTATCTATTACATTTATCATCGAGCAAACCGAGTCTTGAACCGCCAGGAGGTCTCCATCGTGTAGCAATCTTTATTAGGTAGACAATCGTTTAGCACATACTAGACGATAGGAACTTTAGCAAACGATCGCGTAGACGACGACGAGGCTGCGAAGCTTGATCGTATAGCGCAACGATAGGTAAACGATTTACCTTGCATTACTAAGTGATCGTTTAGTCAGTTACTAAGCGATGAAGCTTGCTGACCTAAACGATCGTCTAGTGCACTTAAACGATACGCAAGTGCCTGATCGTTTAACTTAGCGTGCAACTTGGTAAACGAGTTACCTTGCAATGCTAAGCGATCATTTAGTCAGTTACTAAGCAATGAAGCTTGCTGACCTAAATGATCATCTAGCTTGTGCACACTTTAAATGATGCTCAGCGATCGCATGCCCGATCATCTTCCCGATATGACCAACGCTTGATCGTATACGCCATCGTTCAACCGATGCGTTCAACCACGATCGCTTATGCCTTCATCTTCACAATGCGATGAACAACAATTGTGTGTAACCTCTTCTACACAATGCGATCAACCCTGGATCGTCCCCTTCCTCCAAGAGCCGCAACCTTTGCCCAGAACTTCGACGAATGACTCAAGACTCAAACACTTTAAATACAGTCTCGATGACAATTATATATGCCCAAAAAATGCAGGGGCCTTTACATATAACTGCAAATGTAAAACAAATTTAAACAAACCGAGGCTATACATCCCAAAAACATCCATTAATCTGGCACATCCACAATAATATTAACATTTAAAATAATGTAGAAATGCACCCACCTTGAATGTAAACGTTATTTCGTTGCAACATATGAAATCGAAGTATCAGAAAACCTGGCTCTAATACCAATTATAGGAACTCAAAACCGAGAATTCCATGAGCGGGTTTACATCGCTCCGATTTTCATAATGACCGGAATAAAAAAACGATATACATTCTAAATCACAGTTATGCATAATACAATTTAACAACAACATGCTCAGAATTCAATAAAGCATAGAGAAGAGGTTCATTACCAGAGGAAGACGATCTTCGAATGTATGAACCCACGGCAGCAGAAGAATTCCACCGATCTACCAGCACCCCAGGGAATCTCTCGTCTAAAACTGCACGATCCGAACGTACACGATCAAGAAGACGGGGACAACACCACCAATAAGGAGACCTAGGTATCCTCGGTGTGAAAAAACCCAGAGAGTGGGCTCTAGTGAGTTGGGTAGAAGATGGAGGAAAAGAAATCGTGTAGACGACAAGCGTGCACGAAAAAAAGTTCGTTATCATATAGCGAAGACGTTTATCATATAGTAACACTACACAATCATTTAGAAAAACTGGACGATCGTTTAGGAAACTGATGTACAATCGTTTAAGGGATGTGTGAGTTAGAAGATCATTTAGATGGCTGAGAAGCTATCATATAGGCTCTCGACGATCTATCTTTCACAATTTTGTTTTTGGGCGTCGGTATTCTTTTGCACGATTGAATTTTTTCACAAATTGAAAACTATTTTCAACTTGTATCCTGCCAGTTACATAACCTTCGGTGCCCAAGATCCCATTTCCTAAAACGTGAGAATTGGTTAATTAAAAAATAATTAATCAATTAATTTATTTAATAAATATAATCATATTATATTTATATCCTATAGTTTGATATCATATATCTACTATAGTATTTTTCCTATATTTGATATAAATCATATTTAAGTATCTAATTTCCTCCAAAATAATGTACTTCATACATTTAGCCAATTATATCATATATAATTAGCAATTCCAATTATATCATTTATAATTGTACTTCCTCTTTGTCAATTTGAACATTTCAAATTAACTCAAACACTGGTTTCTCGACTTTAATCCAAGCTACCCATATGACCTAATAGACCTGTGGCTCCGAAGCTCCAATGGTACGTGAATAGCTTACTAAAACTCTTTAGCCACGAGATTCACATCCGTTAACTATCAGTGATTCCACTAATGACCAACAATTGAGCTTTTCTTACCACAGATATAATTTTTGTGTCCATTGGATATAACCAATCATGAGTACGATGACCCTTCACAGATGCTCGTAAGTACAAGCTAGGCCAATTTATCGTTTTTGCCCCTGTAGTTACATCTCACTCCTTAAGTACCACTGATTCCTCTAAATAAACAATACAACATAGTCCAACTATGTGTGAACACCTCTCGGGCCAAGAGAAGGTGTGTGGCGCCACATCGTTCAAGCCCCAAGAATCAGCCCTTAAGGGAGCCATTTTATCTACTTACCCCTGCGTCGGGAAAAGAGTGAATTCTTTCTTGTGTATCTGAGTTCCCAGCTCCCAAATCAGACTTATCCCCAAAATTTTAGGTTTAAATCGACGACTTGGCCACTCGCACCCATGCAAATTAAAGAACCGCCCTCAATGGCAAGAGTTCCCAACTCACTCAGGATTGAGGTCATGTTACTTATGGTCATCCTAGTGAAGTGAAGTCTCTATCATGAACGGTGTTATATAACGAGACATTAACACTTCGTGGTCAGGTCTTATACAAACTCTTTATATAGGACGCCCCCATTTGCATGTCCCCAACACGAATGATCGGGATCAGATCATCTGTGACAAGCCACAATACTTGTGATTATTCCACAAAATGGGCCTCGTCCGTAGCGTTACCAGGGTAAGGTTTTCCTCCTATATCCATATACTATAGACCATTGTGGATAAGGTTTTCCTCACCACATACATGTTTGAGTCACATACAGATAACCAAGGATTTTATGTTTATTGGTTTGTGGTAAAGCAATTAAAACAAGTAAATGAGCAAAACAACAAGATGTGAAGTAAATATCATATATTAACAATCAAAGGTATTCGTATGTACTGTTTACAAACTACAGGACACGAGACTTTAGGGCATCAATCCCAACAATCTCTCACTTGTCCTAAAGCGAAGTGGGGTGTACAAAAAAATACAAAACAATAAACTAGGGCATTAAGAGCCTCTTGAGCTTGGGCGGCGAGTCTGTGACTGGCAGCCAGAAATGTTGCCTCTCGCATAGCTACTAGGTCCGAGGTAGGGGTGGATGGTGAAGCAGAGTGGTTGGAAGTTTGGTCAGCCATGGAAGCCAAGTTCGGAAGAACTAGTAAAACGCTGGGATGCTGGGGAAGAGGGAAGTCTGTATGCTACGGCGCTAGGGTTTCTGATTGCAAAGATGAGGTAATGTTTCCAAAAATGAGTTAAGGGTCTTATTTATAGGTTTGGCCATAGTGAGCTCAATGCGATTTTTGCGGTGACAGACCTCGAGACACTCAAAAGGTGCGTCGTTTAACTTCCCTCATTTATGGGATTTAAGAAAAAAATGTCATTTCATCTGTCGAATCATCATTACTTTGGAATACGAAACGATTGGACTTCCCCACATTACAAAAAGAACTTTCTTTAATATTTTATTCAAATGGACGCAAGATAAAGATTAACACAATGTACTCACCAACGCAAATGCATCTTCGCAGAGGACGGGCAACAACGCATACATCCCCATAACACACCCCTTAACCAAACACATTTCTGGAGGATACCTCAACATAGTGCATTTAGCTAAGGATGGCCAAAGGGCATATACGAGCGCAACACACCCCTCAGCTCAATACAATTGAGTTGGGTGAATGCAAAGCATATCTTATTGGTTCAAGATGCGTCCATTGTTGCCTTGCATACTTGTTGTTGGTTATATGATTTTATTTTTATTTATTATATTTTTTTTCTTCATCAATGCAAGTACTATGACTTGCGGCAATAAATTTTTCTTTATTACTCAATCATTCGCCATTTAAAACTCAATGCATTAATTATAGAAAAGCTTAAAGAATTAAAGACTATACGGAAATAAATGTCAAGGAAATAAATGAAGAATTAAATTCATAAAGCCAAGAACAAATTAAATAAGCAAGTGAAGACAAAATTCAAGAATTCAAAGAGATAAGAATTTAAGATAGTGGTGAGATATGGACCGACAGATACGTTTCTTGAATGAGCAATATCCACATCTACGTAAGCAGTTCTACTTGCCTGCCCAATGTCCTAGGTACATTGTTCCTTTCCTATAGATCCCGGGGCTTCTGAATTGCTGGGTAACGTTTCTGGATCTCCAAATTGCTGGGCAACGTTTCTGGATCTCCAAATTTCTAATTGAAGACGTCTGTGCTTGCATCACTATGTCGTTTTTATCCATATATTACTTCAGTAGGGTCTCCAAAGAGCTTCCATAAGTAGTGGAAGATGATGGTTGCCGGTGATGCGACTGTCTCGGCGGCCCTTGATTTGAATTTTGGTGAAAAAGAGGATTCCCTCGTCCGCCACCTTTTTAATGGTAAAATTAATTCCTTATTATGCATGCACTGAGAATACACGAGATACAGTCCATTGACTGGCTTGACTCAATTCATGCAATACTACTTCTAGATATGCATTATTAATGGATGCTCTTGTAGTATGTTATGCGTTGTCACAAGTTTCCTTGCATTGGAACCAAGTATAATTCCACCACAAGTTTCTCGATGTGATCTGAGGTCGAACATAGAGACTATTTGAGGTTATTGCGTTCTGTTTATGATACATGCGATCAGGTTTTTCAATTTAATAAAAGTATTTGTGTACAAGTATATAAAGTTGTGATAAAGTAAAGGAAAGCAGTAAAAATGCGATAATAAAATAAAATGTAGTAAACCTAAGCTAAGATGGTACAAGATACAGGCGGCATGATACAAAATATTGAGGGCAAGGCTGGCTGTGAAGATTATACACAGATCATGAGATGCGATGGCAAGTCTTATGTACAAAGCAGAAAGAGAAAGATAACTAATATAAACATCACAAGTCCTTAGTTGTGTTAAAGTTATAAGTACGGTTCCGTTTTTCCCTTAGCGTACACCTTTCAAAGATCAGCCGTGTTCCCACATGTCTGTGGTGAAACAGAGACGAACGTAATGAACGCAAGGTTGCTTCCATTCTTGGAAGTACTACTCGCTCTAGTTAACGCATTCTTCTGACCTTCTCTCGATAGATCAGAATGACATCTTCACTTCTGCTCTCACAGATGAAGATGTCGTCTAGCATGCCTTAGCTAAACGCAATTATCTCTCTCTCTAACACAGATTAAGTACTCGTTTAATTCATATTGACTACCAAGGGGTTAAGAACACTTCGTGAAGAAAATGATAAATGGAAGAATGGAAATAGACAGAGAAGTGGTAATGAAAACAATCGAGACATTCGATATATCTATTTAGCGTCTAATACATGGTATGTGAATGAAGAGATAAAGAAGAAGAAATACAATGATGAAAAGAGATAGAAACAAATACAAACAAACGCCAACGTCTCGGCACCGATTTGGATGGAGATTTTTTGCCGGAATGGATGGATCGTGTGGAAGGATGAGCTTCCCTCTCAGGCTTGCTCAACCGGTGGCAGGGATCTGAGTATAGAGCTTCGCGACGGGGATCTGGCAGATTAACACTAAGACTCACCTCTCGGTCTTGTCTCTTCTTCTTCCCGGATTTCTTCAGTCTAACACTTAACACTAAGTTGTGGATGGGGACGGGGATCTGGCAGATTAACACTAAGTTGTGGAATGGGCATAAAGCCTATTTATGTCACTTCTGCATTTGAGGTTGCCCGACACATGTGCTTGAGGTAAATCCCAAGAAGTTGGAATCACGGTTGAGGTTATGCCTCTTTGTAGGCTACCCCTAAGGTACACGAAGGGGTTATTGTTATGATCCGTCAGAAAATAGGTGTTTGTTTCCACGAATGCTACTTTCCTGGAGGAGGATCATATTAAGGAGCACATTCCACGTAGTAAAGTCATGTTACATGAGCTTTTCAACAAAACTACTGAAACTTCAATAAGAGTTGTTGAGGGGCCTGCTTCATCAGCAAGAGTTGTTGATGATAGTTTATCTAGTAGGTTGGTTCCCCCTCAAGAGTTGAGAGAACCTCGACACAATGGGAGGGTTGCGAACCTGCCCATTTACTATTTGGGTTTCACGAAAATCCTTGTTATTGTAGCAGACAGCGATGTTGAGGATCCGTTGTCTTATCAGAAGGTAATGAAGGATATAGACCAGGATGAATAGGTCAAAGCCATGGATCTCGAGATGGAGTCGATGTACTTCAACTCAGTATGGGATCTTGTAGATCAGCCTGATGAGGTAAAACCTATAGGTTGTAAATGAATCTACAAGCGCAAATGGGGTGTTGATGGGAAAGTGCCAAACCTCAAGGCTCAACTTGTGGCAAAGGGTTATACTCAGGTAGAGGGAGTCGACTATGAGGAGACTTTCTCTCCTGTTGCCATGTTAAAGTCGATCTGCATCCTTCTATCCATTGCAGCTTATTATAATTATGAGATCTGGTAAATGGATGTCCAGACGGCCTTTCTAAATGGCAATTCTTGAAAAGACCATTTACATGGTGCAACCCGAGGGATTCATTCCTAAGGTCAAGAGCAAAAAGTTTGCAAACTGAGTCGGTCCATTTATGGCTAAAACAAGCATCTCGATATTGGAACATTCGGTTTGATACTGCAATCAAATCGTATGGTTTTGACCAAAATGTTGATGAACTTTGTGTCTACAAGAAGATTGTCAACGGTTCAGTAGTTTTCTTAGTGTTGTATGTAGAGGATATACTACTTATTGGAATGATGTAGGTCTATTGATTGCAGTTAAGAACTGGCTAGTGACCCAATACCAAATAAAAGATTTGGAAGAGGTCAGATTGTTCTAGGTATATAGATCTTTCGGGATCGTAAGAAACAAAGTGCTACGTTGTTCTCAGTCATCGTACATTGACAAGATGTTGCTCAAGTACTCGATGCAGGATTCCAAAAGAGGCCTACTTACGTTTAGGCATGAAGTCACTTTGTCTAAGGACATGTGTCCCAAGATGCTCAAGAAGTTCAGGAAATGAGACGGGTCCCATATGCATCTGTCGTTGGCAGTTTGATGTACGCGATGCTCTGTACTAGACCAAACATCTACTATGTTGAGGGAATAGTCAGTAGGTATCAGTCTAACCCAGGCTAGGGTCACTAGACCAGTGAAGAATATCCTTAAGTATCTTCAAAGAACGAGGACTACATGCTCGTGTATGGATCTAGGGATTTGATCTTTACTAGATACACAGATTCTAACTTTCAGATTGATAAGAAACCTCGCAAGTCCACTTCAAGGTCAGTTTTTACTCTTAATGGAGAAGTTGTAATGTGGCGAAGCACTAAGTAGGGGTGCATCGCCGACTCCACTATGGAGGCGGAGTACGTAGCGGCTTGTGAATCTGCTAAGGAGGCTATCTAGCTCAAGAAGTTCTTAATAGAACTGGAAGTTGTTCCAGATATGTCTAGGCCAATCACCATCTATTGTGACAATAGTTGTGCGGTAGTGAACTCTAAGGAGCCTAGAAGTCATAGGTGCAACAAACACATGGAGCGGAAGTATCACCTAATTCGCCAGATAGTACATCGAGGGACGTGATCGTCATGAAGATCGCTTCGGAGCACAATCTTGCTGACCCATTTACGAAGACACTCATGGCTACAGTGTTTGAGGGTCACCTTCAGAGCATAAGTCTACGGGATCGCCCGCAGCTGGACTAGGGCAAGTGGAAGATTTTATTGTACTGGGCCTTAGTGCCCTATTTTATTGTTTTGTACTAGTTTTTTTACACCCCACTCGCTTTAGGACAAGTGGGAGATTGTTGGGGATGATGCCCTAAAGTCTCGTGTCCTATAGTTTGTAAACAGTATGAATGCTTGTGATGTATAATATATGATATTCACTTCACTTCTTGACTTTGCATATTTAATGTTTTATTTGTTTTATCATAAACCAATAAACTAAAATCCATGGTTGTCTTTATGTAACTTAAGCATGTAACTATAGGGGCAAAATGGTAAATTGGCCCAGCTGTACGTACGAGCATATGTGAAGGGTTATCATACTCATGATTGGTTATATTCGATGGACATAAAAATATATCTGTGGTAAGAAGAGTTCAGCTATCAGTTTTTAGTGGAATGTCTGGTAGTTAACGAATGGTGGATCTCATGGCTAAAGAGTTTAGTCAGCTATTCAAGTACCGTTGAAGCTTCGAGCCATAGGTCCATAAGGTCCCCTTGGTAGCTTGGATACAAGTTGAGAATCAGTTTTTGAGTCAGTTTGAAATGTTCAAATTGACAAGAAGGAGTTTGATTATATATGATATAATTGAACTGGTTAATTATATATGATATGATTGACTAAATGTATGAGATACATTAATATGGAGGAAATTAGATATAAATATGATTTATATCAAGTAGAGAACTAAACACTATGGTTGATATATGATATCAAACTATAGGTTATGAATATAATATGATTATATTTATTATTTTATAAATTGGACGGTTATGAGATAATTTCCCAGCATTTTCTCTGAATTCGTGCGTTAGTGGGAAGTTTAATTCAGTTCTAGTAACTGAAGAATAAAATGAAAATGTTTTTCATTTTTCAAGAGATACGCATAATTGTTTACGGTGTGTTTGCAATCGATCACATAGTATTTGAAAGCCTATATGATCACGCATCGCGTTTACTAAACGATTGCACACCTACGCACCCTTTCTCTAAATGATTGCTTACCATTTCCTAGACGATCGCTTAGCGCCTGAGCTGAACTAAACGATCGTATAGACGATCGCCTAGCTTTTACTACATGATCGTGTACCTTGCCTAAACGATCAAGCACCCGACTATATGATAGTCTTTCACTTTTCCCACTTGCTTGATCTTTTGTACATGATAGTTTTTCCTCCCCACCTCTACCAAATTCGAACAAAGCTCACCCTTTGGATTCTCACTTTGAGAATACTAAGGGCTCCAAGTAGTGGTGACATCCCCATTTCCTGGTGTTTGTGAGAAGTCGTTCGTGGTAGACGACGGAAGTGTTGCTGAACGATTGCTTGACATTCTAGTGAGAGGAGTTCGTTCGCAGAGAGAGCGAGATTTCAAGTGAAGAAAGTGTTCAACTGGTATGTTCTCTTGGTCTCTTGTTTATTCATCCTTTAAGCATGCCAGTAATTTAACGTTGTTAATGCATATCTGTTTGTGTGAATGTATTTGTGGAAATTCTATCACAATGAATTGGAAAGATCTGCTTCCGCTTATAGGTACTCTTGTATAACAGTTCCTTCACTTTCAGCATCGAATGAGTGTTGGACTAAGGCTTGGGATGAGCATTGTGACGCTGACACAGGAAAAAATCTTCATTTTTCAACTTGACTTGATTTAGTGTGTTTGGACTCTAGTTTTTACGCTCTTTTGGCTTGATTCTTTGTCTTTTCCATGTGTCGGCTCCATAGGTTTAATTCTCCTATAAAATAAGATAATAGAATTCAAGAATTACCCAAATATAGGAAATTAAGGCTATAAAATTAGCTCTTTTTGAGAGCTAACAGCTGGCCAAGATATACGCTCAGATCTTTTCATTCGTCCGTGTCCAATGCTTCTACGCCTCTCAAATGTTTTGAGCAGCGGTAGGAGGTGGAATAGGAGGACATCCCTCCGTAAGGACGAAACGAGGTCATCGATGATTAGTATAATGTTGATAGCGTTTTTCCAACTAGCATAATTTTTGCCAGTCAATTTATCGGCAGCAAGTAAAGAAAGAGTAGCGGTAGCCACTATTAATTCGTTGAAGAAAAAAAAACAAACTTAATAAGTCTACTTGCATTAAACCACTTTTAAAACCAATTAAGTTTTAGCAAAATAGTTCTAATGTACCCTAAGAGACATCTATTTTGCAATGATACTCTAGTGAGGCAGGACAAAAGTCACCGTAGGGGGATCAAGTACCGCTTTACTAGAATGAGACAATCTCAACCATTAGACACAAACAACCCCTTGTAGCTGAATCTAATAGTCACCATTGTTCATTCCAGAATTTGTTAACATCCTTAGCAATTTTGTGTAAGTGGAACCCTTATTTTAGGCTCTAGGGTTCTACCCTAATGAGCCAACCTTAGGGAAAAGTCGATTAGGACAAGAGACTAAAGCAACCATATCCATTTCTGGAGATCAAATAAAGAGTTGTGCAAAACTGCCATTCTTTAGGGGGACACCCACGATGCCATGAGGTGATGCACAAAAACTTTATCCAACCTAATGAGAGAGATCGAGAGATATGTTGTCACACGTCCCACTCCCACTTTCTATGAATTCTCTCCATTCACCTTGGTATTGACCTACCCAAATGCCACCCATAGGGGGATACTCTTGAGGTGCCTCGAGGATGAGGATAGATCTCACGGTGTGAACTTTTAGGGAGAAACGTGTAAAAGTAAAGTGAAATATCATATACGCCATTTACCTCCCACTTAATTTTCTACCTAGGGTTCATTAACTTAAAATATCTGGCTACTGATTTTAACTAAGTGGTTTGTTTAATTTGCTCAAAAACAACACTTGCCTTTAATGATTAAACAAATTTGATTCAAGTCTTATTAAACTCTTTAATAGATTTTCATCAAATTTGCATTCATGTAACAAATCTATCTAATTCACCTTTCCAAGTAGATTCCCAAGTAGGGGTGCGGTGTTTTCATCGACTTAAGTACCCCAGCCTAGCCAAAACCAGCCTTAGTCAAAAGGTCCCTTATAGATACATTGTTACATATATAATATTTTATTAGTATCAATTTAATCCTATTAAACCAATTTAAAAGATTAAACTTAGATTTCTAATCTCATTAGAAATGTGATCTTAAGTCTATCTCGATCAAATTTTAAAACAATTTTAAAAGATGATTAAAACCTAAGGTTTGCATGTAACTCTTTATTATTGATTTTAAGTCTAATTTCATTAATTATAACTTTATAAAAAAAGATGAAACAAATAAAACCATTTCACATTGCTAGCTAGACATACAAAAAGTTATTTATAACAATTATAAATAAACCTAAGTGCCATGCTTCATGCAATATTAATTTATTACTAATATATAACTTTTATATAACAAGTAATGAACTAAGCATACATTCCATGCTAACATACAACCTTATATTATAACATTTATAATATAAATGATGCATGGATATGCTATAATGCATGCATATATTATAACTCTTATATTATATGATGCATGAGCATGCTTTAAGTAATTTAATCATGCATTCTAATATATGATAACACTTATAATATAAAATGATGCATGAATTAAAATGCATAACCTATGGTGGGTTTTAAAACTATATGACATACATTATAGCATATAATATAAAAAAACATACATCTCATGCATATTTAAATAAAAGTTGATGGACCGGGATAATATATCTCAAAATCGAAAAAGAAATGCTAATCTATTACAAAAGTTTGAGTCAACCGGTTCGATCAAGGAAGCAACTCTCTATCACATAGAAAGACTTCAATCGTGTAATAAACTGAATCTATCGCATAGGCTCGCAAGCAAATTGTGTAGAAGATCAATCGTGAATACTCGTCTCTCGGAATAATAAAAATCATATTTTCATTTATCCTATTTTTGCTATAAAACCAATTAACTTCCCACTAAGGGTGGTTAGAGAGAAAAATGAGATTATTTATTAAATAATTAATAATATAAATAAATATGATAACCAACTTATCATATTATATTTATAACCTATAGTTTTAATATTACATCATATACAATATATAAACCATAGTTATTTTTCTCTATTTTATGGCATTTAATATAAATCATATTCATATTAAATTTAACAATTATGAATCTTATTCATAGAAAATATATTTGAATCATATTCAAATATTAGTTCCTCCAATTAAACAATAATGTATCAAATACATTATATCAATTATATCATATATAATTGAATTAATTTAATTAATTTAATTATATCACATATAATTAAATTCCTTCTTATTAATTTGAACATTTCAAATTAACCCAAAAATTGATTCTCAACTAAATCTTTTGAGCTACCAAGGGGACTTTATGGACCTGTAGCTTGAAGCTCAAACGATACGTGAATAAATAATTAAATTCTTTAATTACTTTATCCACCATCCGTTAACTGTCGGACATCTCACTAAAGACCGACAGCTGCACTCTTCGCACTACTGATATATTTCTGTGTCCATTGGATATAACCAATCAACGGTACAATGACCCTTCACAAATTGCTCATAAGTATAGCTGGGCCAAATTACCGTTTTGTCCCTATAGTTACATCTAACTCCTTAAGTACCACTGATTCCTTTAATGAACAATAGATCATAGTCCTACTATGACTAAACCCCTCTCTAGCCAAGAGAGGGTGTGGCGCCACATTGTTCAAGACTTGGAATCAGTCCTTAAAGGAGCAATTTATCTACTTACCCCTGCTTTGGGGAAGGATTGAATTTCATATTGTGTAGTTGAGTTCCCAATTCCCTAATAAGACAAATCCTCAAAATGGTAGGCTTGTTGAGTCGGCGATCTGGCCACTCACCCATACAAATTGAAGGACCGTCCTCATAGACAGATGTTCACAACTCACTCAGGATTAAGGTCATGTTACCTATGGTCATCTTGGTGAAATGAAAGTCTCTATTATGAATGACATTATATAACAAGACTAAGCATTTTGTAGTTCAATCTTATACAAACTCCTTTGTATAGAATATCCCCGCTCACATGTCTAATACATGAAGATCAGAATCAAATCATTTGTAATACTTTATAACATTTGTAACACCTACAAAGTGGATCATACTCGTAGTATCACCAGGATAAGGTATCCAGCCTTATCCATATACTACAAACCATTTAGGTTATCACTTAAACATGATTCACCTATATGTCTCCACATACATGTTTAAGTTACAACGATAACCTTGGATGTTAGTTTATTAGTTTGTGGTTAATGCAACTAAAATATCATATATTTCATAGACAAGATGAATAAAAATCATATATTATTGATCACAGAAATGTATGTTCATACAATGCTTACAAACTATAGAACCTTATGAGATTTAGGGCATCAACCCGACATCTACATACATGTTTAAGTTACAAAGATAACCTTGGATGTTAGTTTATTGGTTTATGGTTAATGCAACTAAAATATCATATATTTTATAGACAATGAATAAAATATCATATATTTTATTAAATACATAATGAGTTTGTTCAACAATGTTTACAAACTATAGAACCCTACAAGATTTAGGGCATCAACCGCAACAAAGGATAGGTGGTATCCAACTAATTAAAAGAGGAAGAGGTAAGAGAAATTTTTCTTAGAGAGTGAAGAGAGGATTTGGATTTTAGTGGCTAAGGTAAATTCACCAAATGAAATTCTTGCCTTAAAAAGGGTTGTAAGGTAGAGTTCATATGGAAAAGAGTTAACCCTTTCTCCAAGTCTTTCCCTATTTACCCTTGTACTTAATTAATTAGATAACATTTATTTAATTAATTAGCACATTAATTAAATAATCAAATTTAATGTATATATTTAATTAACATAAATGAACATCGTATGTTTATGTGCACCACCTCTCTATTAATTTAATTGATAAATTCTTTATGAATCTAATTCGCTTGAATTAAATATTTGAATCTCATTCAAATAGTTCTCTCCAACTTAATTTAAATTATAAATCACATCCATAATCAATTACATATTAATCACATTAATATAAAATTTCCTTAATTTGATTTGAACAATTCAAAATCATTCATCTTTAATATCCTTTAGTGAGTTAATAAGGGGACCTGGTGGACCTGCAGATCAGAAGCTCCAACGATATGAGATTAATTGACTAAACTCATTAACTAAATTATTCGATATTCATTAATTGTAGGTACACTCCACTAAAGACCCACATGTGCACTCTTCTCACTACAGATATATTTATGTGTCCACGGATATAGATTAATAACAGCAAGTTAGTCCTTCAAGATTGTTTGTAACGCCAACTAGGTCAATTTACCATTTTATCCTTGGATTACCTCTAATTGCTTAAGTACTAGTACTCCTCTTATGAACAATTTATTTATGGTTCAACCTTCTCAGGTTAATAACAGGGTAGGGCCCTTTGTTCAAGTCTCAGAGACACCACTTAAAGGAATATTCATCTACTTACTCTGAAATCGGGAAGGAGTGAATTTCATCTTGTATTATTATGTTCCCAGCTCCCCACTCGGACTTGCTCTCCAAAATAGTAGGCTTATTGAGTCGACAAACTGGCCACTCTCACCCATACCAATCAAAGGACAATCCCTCGTGAATAGAAGTTCATAATAGAATCAAGATTAAAACTAAGTTGCCTAGGTCATCCAATTGAAATAGGAACCTAAACAGTTAACGACGTTACATCTAGTAGTTACTATTTCATGGTTCGGTCTTATACAAACTCATTATATAATACACTCACTCGTGTGTCACCTACACAAATGCATTGGATCATTGTATTTGTATCACCAGGATAAGGTACACAACCTTATCCCTATACTATAGACCCTTTATGTTGTATCCTTGAACATTGATCCCTATATATCTCCACATACAGTTTGAGACTCATAAGACAACCTTGGATATTAGTTTATTGAATTTAGTGTTATTAAGAAAAAAATATAATACAACACAATCAATAACATTAATTAACATCGATAATATTTTGTTGATGACAGTCAATTAATAATATTTACTATCTACAAGTTTTAGGGCATAAAACCCAACACCCAATTTCTGAGTTATCCATACAAATTTCTCAAATTAAAATTAGGATATTGACATAATAAGTTAAAAAACAATAGAAATAAAATTTAAAAACTACAATAGTTAAAAGAAAAAACTCCACTCTCTTTCGGTACTTCTCCTCTAAATTCTAAACCTCAAATTCTTTAACCGGCAGCGGGGTGCCCTTAAAGCATCAGTACGTCGACCAAGAGTTGTAGTTTTCGTCTCAAGCAATTGATCCGTGTTTTTCTCACTCCCATTTTCTTCCGTATCATATCACTTCTTTCTATCTTTCGTTTGATTTCAATTTCTCTGCCTAATGATTCATTATTGTCTATGACGCACAGATACTTTAGAGTGGGCAGAGAATCGGTATCAGATATTGATATGTCCAGATACGTAATATATACGTGAAATGAAATATCTAATTTTTTTGTATTTCGTAGGAGAATACGACTGTTAAAAAATCTTGAGTTATTGGGCCCAATTTCAAGTCCAAAACCAACGACCCACTTCATTTCAATTTCATAATTATTATTTATCAATTAATTGTCAAATATGAATTATTAAATAACTACTAGAAAAGAAGAATAAAATTGAGAAAAAAAATAAAATTATAAGATTTCGAATGTATTTAGATTACATTTTCAAATTTAAGTCATTTGAGAAAAAATTAAGATCTTTACAACTCAAAAATAACAATCCATTTTTAAGTATATTTTAATCCATTTTTATAAAATAAAGTATTTAAATAAAATGAATTCTTTTGAAAAATATTTTTTCCCCCGATCAATCCAAACTTACTCCCTTTCCTCCCCACGCCCCACTAACGATCTTCTTCTCTTCTTTCTTCCCAATCTCAACCCTGAAAACGAACTTTGAGCAGACCGCCGCACGCCTGCACCTCAGCTCGCCTAAGACCGCCTCACCTCCGTCGATACTCAGACCGCTGCACCTCAGCTCGCCGTGACTCAGACCGCGGCCAATCTCAACCATTCGACTGCGACCCAGTTCTTTTCTTCACCTTCGCGCCTCAGCTCGCCGCCATTGACGACCTCGACCATCCTCGCCGCACCTTGCTGCCACCGTCACCGGTTAGTTTGATTTCAAAGCTCTTTGTTTTTTCCCACACTGTTGTGAAATCTGAAAATCCCCATTACTTTTAATTTGAATAGTAGTTAGGTAAAATGGCATCTTCATGCTCAAGCCATGGTCAATCATCTCCTTCTATAAACTCAACGTCCTCCATTGTTGAAGATGAAACAAAACCTCTTTGGAAATATGTGACCAAAATTCATAAATTAGGTGATGGGGGTGGAAATTTCTATGGGCAATGATGATGATGTTATGGAGGTTTAAGATTTGAACGCTTGAGGTTTTTCTAGTTTCTAGTGTACTTTGTAATTTGGGAATTAAATTATCTTTTATGTTATTAATTTGATATTGTATGCTTTGATGGACTACATTTAGTATCTTTCTTTATATTATATTATTATATAATATATATAATATATATTATAATATATATATATAAAATGACATATCCTAAAGTATCCATATCTTAGTTTTTTAGAAATGGATGAATGGTCGTATCCTATTGTATCTATATCGCGAATCCATATTCATGTATGTTCTTCATAGATTAGTGTTAGAGTCTAGTAATTTGTTGCAAATCGAAAAACTGAACCCAGAAATCTGAATTGGAATCCGTTTGGTTTAAACAAACCCCTTTATACTTTATGTAAAGTAAAACCCAACTCTTCTAATTTGAAGAAGCCATGCCCAGAATATGAAATGCAGTTAAGACAAGGTATTTTGTTGGTAATGGTAATTCTGTTAGAATCTCCATCTGTAGAATCAAGTATTGTTTCTTGCCTTTAGAACAATCTAGCGGTGGGAATTAGAATCACAGTGATTATGATTTTGAGAATCATCTTTAGAATCTTGATTTAATGAAGTGAATATTGATGAGTGTAAAGTTTTTTACCCTTCATTTGTCCATAGTCTTTATGTTTGATGGTACATTGTTTTTTATCAATGTTTTTATTTTGAATTGAGGTGTATGCTCATACTAATTTCAGGCTTAGCTCGTCTTTTTAAGAGGGTAAAAAAACCTCAAAGCTCAGTTAGCCTTTAAAATTGTTTATACTCTTAATTCTAAGGATCTCATGATTATGGTTTTTGTTTACAAGGTCATGATTAACATTTGGACATTGACTCGAGTATTTTGGAATGGGTTTACTCTCATTTTTTTTGGTTCCAATGACTGAATTTTGGGTTATGCATAAGCAGTGGTTGTTCTAAGCTTAGTTTATGAAATTGCCAATTTTGATCTGGTCCAGGACATAAGCCGATGGCTCTTAGACGATTCTTAGGCTTTTCAGATGGTGAGGTCATGAGATCAGATGCTAAGCCTTGCTCGCAGTTGATGAAACAGACTGCTGGGTTATGTACTGTTGGTGGAGGACTTGCTTTCTGGATTCTTTGTAGATTGCACTATGGTCTGTCAAATATTCTTCTCAGCTCATTTGAGTTTATATACATAATCAAGTTTAATGTCTTTCTTTCTTCCTGATCAACTTTCAGTGAACACAAGTGGCACTTTAATCAATAATTGTTCTCTAATATATTCTAATATATTTACTTACTTAATTTGAATAGAAGCCACAGCGTTCTAGATCTTTCTTTAAATATACGTGTAGGGCTACATGGGTTGGGTTGAAAGGGTTTTTTAGACCAACATGAAAATCTGGGTTGATTAGATCAACTACCCAAAAGACGAATAGGGTCTCCGTCCCAACTCTTAAATTTCAGGTTGGGTTGGTTTGGGTCACTGGGACCCAAAGAAGAGCTGAACCCCAGGAGTGAGAGTTGAGGAAAAAAAAAAAGTTAAATCAAGATTAGAGATTGTGAAGACTGAAAAAATGTAGTTGTAAGATGGAAAACAGAGGCACGAGAGACTGCAAAAAAATAAGGGGGGATGAGAGAGATATGGATGCTCGATAAAGATGGGGAGGTTGAGAAGGATGGACGGAGAGTGAGACAGGGAGAGACAAGAGAGATAGAAATCAAGACTAAGGTATGATTCAAGATGAAGAGAGACAAGGGAGACATGAGAAGAGAATTGAGAAGTGAAGAGAGGCCTGAGATGGAGAGAAATGGTGTGAATGAACCCTCTAAAACCCCCAACCTGAGAACCGAACTGATTTTTCTGTTCTCCAAAAATCCAACCCAAATGGAAACCAAGAAAAGATCTAACCCAACCCAAACTGGAAAAAGATCTAAGGGTTGAGACTGTTGGGTTTGCCTGAGTTGTTTGGGATCTTGAGTCATTTGAACACTTCCAGTCCCGTATATATGGAGTTTAATTAGATATCAGGACTAAATTTACCAAGTATGAATATCTCTGGAAGTACTTCTAAAACAAAGGTTTTTAACAGAAGTCTTTAATTACAAGCACCTGAGGAAAAAGTGCTTAATTATGGAACAAAACCGTGTTTGGTTCTGCATTCTTAAGAGTGCTTTAAGATTCTGTCATCAAGCACTTGGTCGAATGGTCCAAATGCACGTTATTAGTGTTTTCTCACGATACATTTAAGTGTTCTGGGCTTTGTTACTTTCAAACTTGTCCTAGTAATCAGTGCTAAAAGCACTCCCATATAGCGTATGCATAATTATTCTTTGCTGTATTTTTCACCTTTCATCTGTGGCTTTTGGGCTGTAGTACAAGGAAATTGAAACACTTTCTCATGTTATTTCAAAACAGAAACAATTGTGACTTTGTTTAAATCAAAATCAATGTTTATTTACCATTTCCTTTTAAAGTGGATTGCCTATGGTCCTAGGGGATTTTAATATTGTACTCTAAGAAACACAAACACTTTAGTTTGACTAGCGTGTCTGTGTTTAACACTTGGACACTCCGACCTTTGTTAGACATTTACTAGCATAATTGACATGTGTTAGACACTAGTTACACAAAGTCAATATAGGTTCAACATTTGTTTGGCACGTATCAAATACTTATTAAGTATCTTCAATAGACACCAATAATATAGGACCAACAAAGTTTTAGATGGAAATACATCAAACTATTTTTTTCAGCATATAAATGCATTAACTTGTTGACTTTAAATTTCAGCAATGTCCGTGTCAGAGAACTAAATTCTTGAAAATGATGTGTCACTATGTTCATATTGTATCCATATCCATGCTTCTTTAACCATACTTGAGCCTCTGCAATTCTGGATTGTGTTGTGTTATAGGTCCAAGAATTACAGTACCTAGGAGTCTTCGTTGGGCAGCTTGTGGAGCAGCATCGATGAGTGCAACCTCGGCTTTGCTTGTCCGGTTGTTTAGTCCAGAATGTGAACCTCAGAATATAGCTGCTTATGACAAAAGGAAAGTTGTAAAGTAATTGACATTCATAGAGTAATAATCTGTAAGACCCACTTCTAAATCTTCTAGCTTTTGGTCATTTTTACATATTGGTTATGTAATTGTGTAACATTTTGTTGGATGAGGAGTTTAAAATGAAATAGAAATAAAAGAAAAATTAAAGAATTGGAATTATACGTGTCAAGAGAATTACTTTTGTTGTCATTGGAAAGTGTTTTATCGAAAACAAAAAGAAAAAAAAGTAAAAAGAAAAAGAAAGGAGCTTGAACAAGGAGAAAAACAAAAATGTGTGGCTAAGAAGCACAAACACTTTAGTTTGATAACATATCTGACACGTATTATACACTTGGACACTCTGACACATGTCAAGCACTTGTTAATGCAACAAAATGTATTAGACATGCATAGAACACTTGTTACGTAGACTAAAAAGACACTTATATGCCAATAATAGTAACTTTTAAAGTGTGAAATACATCAAACTAAGTTTTTAAGCATATAAATGCATCAGCCCATTTACATTGAATTTTCTTTTACGGTAAGAATGATATATATTTTAAAACATGTATATTTTAATAAACGTGTTCTTGCCGTGTTGTGTCCTAGATTTATAAAATATGGTGTGTCTTCGTGTCCGTCTCATGTCGTATTTGTGTCTCGTATCTGTATCCATGTTTCTTAGACGTGTGACTTCAAAGAACCACATGAAGAGAGGGAAGTGGGAAAAAAGGAGAAGAGAGGGAAGGGGAAAAAAGGAGAAGAGTTGGGAAGTTAGGCTTCCACGTGAAGCCATGTGGAAGCATCTCTCTCCCTCGTCTCATGAGTTTGAGCCAAGACCATCACCATCTTCCTTCAACGAGCAACAGATCTCCGGCGACCAGATCGACATACGAATCACTTAGCACACTTGACTTCTTATTTTTCGATGGTATAGGCAATGCAAGTACTTATGGCAAAAGACTCGAAACTCAAAAGTCTCTTAAAGCCGACAGCGACACGTTTGCACGACAATGGTCCATAGAGTCACCCCTAATGTGTTTCTTGGAAGATTTACATGTTCGACAATGACCCATGCCCAAACGACCTCCAATCCGCATTACCCATTCCGTTTCAAGTCAGATTTGAACTCCAATAGCTTTTTTGGCTCCAAATTAGACTACACACAGTTGCTAGATGTCAGATCTGCAAATTTGAACACTTTCGGACACAAATCCTCAAAGACCCAAACAATTTTCAGCAAGTATTATGTAGTAAAGTTTGTTTAGACTCTAATTTTAGATTAAAGTATTTTAGGTTGGCTCTAATCTTGGAAAATCCTTTTGTATATAGTTGCGTGTTTTGGAAGTGCGTTGGGAGTTGAAAATGTTGTGACCAACTTCGGAAGTGGTTTGGAGAAGCTATAGGAAACGATTTCAATTCGGTAAGATCATTTTATTGAAAGAAAACATGGAAATAGGTGACTTTATCATATGGGTCTCACTTTCTTAATGTCTCCATGGATGTTTCTTATGTGCGTTGATTTGTGGGTTCTTAATTGTGGGGCTTATGAAGTTGTGGGTGGAAAATCTAGAAGGAAAGTAAGCTTTGAAGAGAGATAAACAAAGGAATGTGTAAGTACCATTAGGAGAATATTAGTATTGGTATTAGTAAGGACTATAAGAGTAATTAGATGAGAAGTTAGTTAGTGAATATTGCTATAAATAGGAGTAGGAGTGGTAGGAAGAATTTGGTGGGATTTTCTTTGGAGAATTGAAGGAGAGAGTAGCCCTCTCGAAAGGCTATGGTATATTGTAGTTTTATTATTGATATTGTAATATAAATCTATCTTTTACCGTTCTTATTTCTTTTTGTGTTCTTGAGTATTTTCTTGTTAGGTGGTATCCTAACAAATTGGTATCAGAGCTATTTATCTTGGAATATCAATTAGAAATAAATTGTGATCGGTTGAATAAAGCATTGTTAGAGGTATAGAGAAATGTGAGCATTGCAACAAAGGCTCATTGAATCTTTGGGAAGAGAGGGAAAGAGAGGAGAGAATAGCAAAAATCAAAACAAAAAAAGAAGAATCAGCAAAGAAAATATAAGAGAAACAAGAAACGATTGCAGTGGGAGTCAAATCTAAATCTTCTAGTGAGATTCCTATTGAAAGCGCATACGTGGAAGAATCTTCACTAATATTGAAAGGAATTGAAGAAGAAGGAATGTTGTTTGTTCCAGCAAGCTGCGTTGAGGGAAAATGGGCAACGGAGATAGAAGAGGAGATGCAATTGATGGAAAGAAAAGAAAAGAAAGAAGGCGATGGAGGGCTCCATGACAGAGGAGAAAAAGAGAGAGAGTAATGACTCGAAGATGGAGGAATCGAAGGAAAATAGTCATGAAGAAGATGGAGAAAAGAAGTGGAACCTGATTGTTGACTGTAAGATTGTATCAGCAACAGCGGAAGCACAAGGATCTTCTAAACTCTCAAATTCACTAATTTTGGCAAAATATAAAACATGCTCTTGCAGAAAAACAAGTGAGTTTCAAGATATACCTCTTATAGAACTTTTTCAAAGCTCCTTCTTCAGCTGCTATCTTCTCCGAATCTTGTTGCAGACCACCTCAAGATCTTCCCCACTATTCTCTTGGTGCTCTAGATTGAGTTGTAGGACACAAAACGAGTTTGAATCAAGGGATGAAGGAGAAAAGCTCACTACAGCAATCTTGTTGAAGAACCCTTTCTTCAACCTGAATTTTCTTTAAAATTCTCTATAGGTTGTATCCTTGTTTTTCACTCCAATCTCTTGACTATATTGCAGATCAACATACAAAGGAGTAAGTTGCAGTCATGCTCGGAGAAGACAAAGCCAAGATGATGCATTATGTGTGAGCTACTTCAAAGATGGATAATGGTAAATCTTCATTTTTCATTTTAAGTGTTTTGTTTTCTTTACTTTTTCCAATTTTATCACAAAATTCAATTTTGATTTTATAAAATCTATTTTGATTTTAAAAATGAAAATTTTAATTAATTTCATAAATTAATTATTAAATAAAACTTAATTAATTTAATATCAAATATTAAATTAATTTTAACACATATCCATATTTATATATTTAAATATATAAATTCTCATATTCCGTTTAATTCTCAAATTAAACATGTAATTATATCTCATATAATTACTAATTCCCTTAATTCTAATTTGAACGATTCAAATTAACTTATCACGCTATTCTAAAGCTAGTCCGTTACGAGCTAGTAGGGGGACCTCGCAGACCTACAGATCATGGGCTTCAACGATCCAAGATTAATTGGCGAAACTCATTAGACCATATTAATCTTCATTCGTTAACTAATGGGTCACTCCACTAAAGCCCATAGATGCACTCCCCGTAGATATGTTATGATCACATAATTTAACCATAATCAGCAAGTCGATCCTTCACAGGTTGTTCGTAATAACGGCTAGGTCAAATATCTGTTTTACCCCCAAGATTATGTCTTATTCCTCACATCCCTACTGATCCTCTAATGAACAACTAGTTTGTGATCTAATCACTAAACCAAACTCTCCCAGCCAGTGAGAGGGTGGGGCCCCTTGTTCAAGACCTGGATTCAGTACTTGAGGGAACAACCTTTCTCCTATCCCTAAACCGAGTAGGCGTGAATTCGTCTTGCACTCTATGTCCCTAGCTATCTATCCGATTTTACCCTTGAAATGGGAGTCTTATTGAGCCGACTCTGTTGAGTCAACTCTCAATTATGCAAATCTCTAAAGGCAATCCCGAATAAACAGGAGTTCATAGTTACTCAGGATTAAATCGAGTTACCTAGATCATCTAGGTGAAATAGTCAGTCTTATACAGTAAACAACGTTATAAATTAAGAGTGACTTATTTCTTGGTCCTGAACTTATGCAAACTTATTGCATAGGACGCCCTTATGTCATAACATTCACGAATTAGGATCACATCGTATGTAGCACTTTACAACTCTTTTTAACAACTACAGAGTAGGTCGCATCCAATGGTGTTACCAGAATAAGGTACCCAACCTTATTCATGTATTATAGATCATTTTGACTATTTACTCGAACCTGATCCACTCTTATGTCTCCACATAAAGTTTAAGTATTCATATAATAGTTATGGGTCTTAGTTTATTGAATTTAGATTTTCATACAATTTATGAAATCAATAACAAATTTATTATTATAGAAAATGTTTATCATTTTACAAACTGCGAGTTTTTAGGACATAAAACTCAACATTGACGTCCATAACCGGCAGCAAAGGGTGAGATAGTTGGAGACAAGGATTCGATGGAACTGGAAACACCGATTAAAGGAGGTAGAGAGAAGGGGACAAACCTTAGTAATGAGAAGGCGATATGGTAGTCGGAAGAAGAAGAAATGGAGGAAGGAGCACTTACAGGCAAACACATGGTTAGAAAAGCGAAAAAGAAAGGCGGCAAAAAAATCGACGGAGAAGAAATGTGTCAGCGATCAACAATGCGCGAACGAAGAAATTGTCATTGATTAAGGATGCAGAGGACGGTTGGCAGTGATGGAAAGAGAAGGCACCGATGGCCCAGTGGTTGGAATGGCAAAGATACTGATGGGAGAAACGACAAGCGGCGGAAACACTGGTGAGCGAAGTTGAAGGGAGTTTGTACGTGCTGAAACTTGAAGATGAGGGCGAGCGGCGATGGACAAAGAAGATGACTTGGGGAAGAGGAAATTTTCGTGGAAAGGAGGAAAAACATGTTCATATGCACGTAAAATGGGAAATGGTGGGGCCAGGATGGAGGGAATCAAGGGCAAAAGCAACTAATCCTAATTAAGTGGAATTTACATCATCGGCTGAGCTAATGTTCAAGAAAGCTATGGAGGCTCATTATTCTGTTTTGATCCAAATTGAGAAGAGTTGTAACTTGCGAAAATGGGAGGGAAGAAAAATCTGTCTGGTGGCGGGACCATGGACTGCAAAGTGGTAATATTAATTTGGGCTTGATAATGGGTTGGTTTTGCTGGAAGCCCACTATTATTTATAAGGAAGATAATGATTTATGGGCCCAACGTTTGAAGAGTTGGTGTAGGGCAACCCAAGTTAAAAGGGGTTGTTATATTCAATATCTGTTACATGGGCAGTGGGGGTTACTTAAGAGAAGGTTGTTGTGCTGTTTTGGACAACAAATTGATAATGGGCCTAGCCCATTAAAAGAGAATAACAGCAGTAGAAACGAAGAAAGAAGAATGTGGAGTCATGGGATGTTTATTGGGCTAGTCCAAGCGAAGAGATAGAAGCCCAATTTATTTTCAAGGCTGAAGAGAAGGCTATGCTGGTTTGAGTTTTGTATTCTCATAATTTAAAAAATAAAAAACAAAAGAAAAGAGAGCAAGAGAGGGACAAAAAAAAAAGGTTGCCCAATTTTGTGATTGTGTTTTATAAGCACACCCTGAGGACAAGGTGTCTTCGAAGGGCGGAGTATTGTAAGACCCCTAGTATAGAAATAGTAGGACTATTAGGAGAATATTAGTATTGGTATTAGTAAGGGCTATAAGGGTAATTAGATGGGAAGTTAGTTAGTGAAAATTACTATAAATAGGAGTAGGAGTGGTAGGAAGGGATGAAGAATTTAGTGGAATTTCCTTTGAGGAATTGAAGGAGAGAGTAGTCCTCTTGAAAAGTTATGATATATTGTAGTTTCATTATTGATATTGCAATATAAATCTATCTTTTACAATTTTTATTTCTTTTTGTGTTCTTGAGAATTTTCTTATTAGGTGGTATCCTAACCGAATAAAGGAAGAAAAGAAAAGAGGGAAAAGAATGAGATAACAATAGGTTGTGGATGGAAAAAAAAAAGGGAAGAAGATGAATAATGAATGATTTGAATTTTGAAGTAGTACAATTTCATTAAGGAGGAGAGAGAATATCTTTATATATGTTGGGTTTTAGTTTGAAATCTTGGATTTAATGGACACCATGTTCTAATTGATAAATAGGTATTTGCTCATTTTGGTTCAGTCACTCCAAGTTGAGTGGAGACCGGGATGACTGCGACTTGAAATTCACACGCCAATATTGTTGTGAGTGGTTCTTTTGTAAATACTTTTACTAATATAGCAATTTATGATTTTGAGTTTTTGACAGCACTCATGCTTGAGGTTCCTACTATTGATTTGTGTATTTTAAATATAAAGAAACTTGTGTTCATTCCACAATTGTATACTATTGAAAGATACTTTTGTTTATGATTTATGAGTTTAGCATAATTGCATTTCAAGGGAACTATTTTATGGGGAATTTTAACCATAACGACTCATTTATTTCATTGGAATTTATGGAAATTTGGTCATTTAGCAAAAGTTCTAAGTTATTTGACGAGAAATCAAGTATGTGTTACTTTTAGAAATGTCGATCTAAGTTTCATGATTATTTGAATATTTAGAACGGTCTTATGTTTACTAAAGATTATTTAAACTGTGAAGTAAGATTTCAAGAGAGTATGATTTCCAATACGATTTGAGAATAATGTGAAAGTTTAATTTACGATGCTTTAAGTATCATGAGAAATGCAAATTTTTAGAATTGATGAGATATATATATATATGTTAAGTTAAAAGTGGTTTCAACCCACTAAATCGATGTACCTTGCACGATCACTTGTATGCTATGAGAATATGTTTCTACGGTATGTACTAGTGTGTCGGCCCACAGGGGATGCAGGGGAATGTCAGGGCTATTAACTGCCAAATTCGGATTCCAAATCCTGGTCCAAATCCTAGTCCAAATCCTGGACCTAGGCATTGTTATAATAGAGCGCCTAAGTCGCAGGGGAATATCGGGACCATTAAATGTCAAATTTGGATTCCAAATCTTAGACTTGAGACAAGCATGCCTAAGCCGCAGGGGGAATATCAGGGCCATTAAATGCCAATTTCAGATTCAAAATCCTGAACTTGAGACATTATAGTATGACATTTTTGCTCTACTATGTGTATTGAGATTATCATGCACCAGTATGATCGATCTTGAATACACGTTTAGTGATGAGTTTTCATAGTAATGCCCCATTTTTAAAAAAAAAGATTATATTCTTGAAAGCTATACTTGGTTAATGATTGTGTATTGAAAAGGCATGTTCAAAGATTATGTTTTTGAAAAGCTAAGCGTATTGAAGATCTAATAGTTTTCTATTTATGGTGGTGTTGAAATACATTGGGAGGTACAAGTATCCTCGCAAGTAAACATGCAAGAGTTTCAATATCGTTCCTTGATAAACCTATATGTTAGTTTATGCTAAGGTAGCGCCTGAGTTCTAACAAGTCTATCAAGGTCGAGATCTGCCACCCTTTGTACATAAATTACATCATAATTGCATGAAATTGTAATATTGACATTGATTTTATAATGAAGTGGCTAGCAAGATTTTGACAACTTTATATCGATTTAGTCTTATGTTGACTATGTAAATTGAAAGTTCATACTTTTTCGGTAGTTTCAGTTGCTTATGATTCATGATTGTTGATCTGATTTTTTAACAGAGTACCGTGAGACAATTTTGGTTGTAGTGATGGTCTTTTTTTTTTTTTAATATGTTATTTGGGAATGTTGTAAAGTTTCTTTTTCATGTGTTTTTATTCGATTTTCCGAGGAAATTTTGCCGAGTTTTTGTTATATGATTTGATTTAGTAAAGTTTATTTCTAAACGGGTTTACAATGAAAAGTTTTACTGACTACTCGTTTTAGAAAATGCTTTTAGAATTTGACAATGAATTTCATAGTTTAATTAAAATCTATTGTCGTGATGCTACGTCCTAGGTTGAGAAGGGTTACTTGGGCTTGGTGTGATATAATCTTACTGTATCATTAAATGCTATAATTCAGATGTTTTCTTATTAGGAGCTAATTGATGTAATTAGTTTTGGTTAGTTTATGCTGTTATTTTTATGCCTTGTTGATTCTTATCAAGCCAATGGCCATGTGTAGATTGTATGTTTGGCTTCATGCCATAAAATTAAAAAGGAGTTTTAAGTCGAGCTTATGTTTTTTTTTCAATAAAATTTTGGTTTTCAGAAAGAAAAAAGCTTTTAGTCATTTAAAGTAGAGTGTCATTTTATTTTTCTAATTTTATTAAATTAGTAAAATGAAGTATGTTACTCTTTTATCCCATGGTTTGCGCATTTTCTATATTTGTTCGAGCTTATATTTAGATCTTATAACTTCAAAATTAAATTCGGTCATTGTTTTGGTTAAACGTCTTAAATTATTTTAAATCCTTATTTTTTTTTCTACTTGAAAATCCACATTTCTCTTTCTATATATATTTTACTTGATGTTAAACTCTAATACAAACTAACATAGTGACAACGATCGGTGAGGTTTGATTAAATGATAGGAACTTAAAGGAAACTTATCAAACCATAAAGAAGAAATTGAATAAAGTCTAAATATGAATGGAGAGAAGAAGATGATATGAAAACCATATAATATATATTGCTTATTAGGGGTAGTTCTGGAATTATTGTTAAAGCAACTTCAATTCCATTTGTTGAGTAGACATTTCATTTTGTAATTTTCTAAACAAGATATTTTTCCCCCCAACCCATACATTAGTTGGGTACATATCAAATATTCCTTTTATTTATGCAAATATGAATCATGGCCGTGCACCCTCTCAACTATTATAGTGAAGTTGTCCATCGGTTTCTATTAGTGTGTTCATGGATTAGGTTGAAAGATTTTTTAGACCAATCTAATTGTTCTAGTTATAAGTTTTTTTCAACCTAAATAACTCTTATTAAAAAATGAACTCAACCCAACTATGAAATATTTAGGTTAGGTTGGGTTGGTTCGGATTAATCGGGTCATTTATTTAATTTTTTTATAAAAAGAAGTAAAATGTAAATATGTAAAAATCTAATTTAATTGTTTTCATATATTGAATTAAGATTAGCAACTCAATTTCAATTTATGTAGTGAAAATTTTCTTTCTAAAATGTAGAGAAACGAGTTGTTGAAGAATAAACTATTAAAAAAATATTAGAATTAAATAAAATTAAAATCAATATATATATATATATATATATATAATTATATTATAAGTAATAAAAGAATATATTTTAAAGTTAATAATAAATTCGGGTTGGTTCGGGTTATATTGGGTTGGTTTGGATTATATTAGGTGAACTCATGAACCAACCCAACCCATAAAATTTTCATTTATTTAAACCCAACCCAACCTAAATGAGTTGATAACCCAACCCACACGAGTTGAATTAGATTGATTGGTTTTTTTGGATCATCAGATTTTTTGAACACTCCTAATTTCTATTTGACGTCCAAATTTAAAAGACGTGTACGGTAGTAAAACAAAATGGGGCAACTAGATTAGCAAAATGTGATGGGATGACATTCTCAAGTTTTGGTTGTGAAAGAATATTGTTCTTGGACTTTAAAAGATTTCATTATATCATTCAACTTTAGTTGTTGACGGGTAAAAGTTCTTGTCTTGGACACAATTATATTCTTATTAGAATAACACGTTGATTGAACAAAGATAAAAGAAAGATGAATGAGAAAAAAATGATTTTGTTGTTAGCATAATCAATTAACCAACTTTAAATCCCATAGTTGTCATCTATTTGAGAATTATCTAAATCCCTTATTCCTCCCCACCTTTATTTCCATCCTCATTTTTCTCGATCGAAATGACTCTTAAAGTTATTTTGAATTTGCTCACATTATTAATGTGTCAATATAATGATAAATATGAAGCCGAACAATTGATCAATAAATTAATCAACAAACGTGTATTATGCATGAAAAATCACAATATTTATCTTATCTTTTCTTTCATTCTCTTCATTCCATGACGATATATTCATAGTTTTGTCCACCCAATCCCTTATACCACCAATGTTCATATCATATCATATAAAAGAATGCAAACAATATTGTGGATGTTAGCAATAAACCCCTACTGACGGGTTATTTAGATTGGGGTTGTGTTAATTGAGGAAGGAGGGGAGGGGTTTCCAACTTATTTAGGAGAAAGGGATAGGTTTTTTGTCCCCATCCGAATGTGTCCCGGACACATTCGGGAATATTTTATTTTTTTTCCGTACGTCGCATTACAAAAAAAAATTAAACCGGTCATTTGGGAATATTTTATTATTTTTCCCTTGTACGCCACATTAAAAACAAAAAAAAATTAAACCTGACAGAATGTGTCTGTTGAACATGATCGTTTAGTAAATTATACACAATCACTTAGTAATTTTGTACACGATCGCTTAGTAATTTATACGCGATTGCTTAGTAAATTATACACATCGCTTAGTAATTTATACACGATCGCTTACTAATTTATATACGATCATTCACTTATCAATGATTTGTTTATCCAATTGTAGATCAATGGTGCTACTTCGCATCTTTGTACGATTTGGTGGGGATTGGGATGAGTCCGGAAGAAATTATGTTGGTGGTCATATGAAAGGTCTGAAAGTTAGAAATGATATAATAGTTAGTGAATTAGTGGGTATGATGTACCAACGATTGAATATCGATCCGAATATGTTTGATATACACATCAATTGTACTGTACAATATGTAATTTTAGCACCAATAATATTATGTACAATACCAATTATACTTTACAATATGTAATTTTAGCACAAATTATCTAAACGATCGCTTAGTTATTTATTTGCTTGGTTAAATGTACAACACCAATTGTATTATACAAATTTAGCAAACATTTATCTAAACGAAAACTAAACGATCGCATAACAGTTAGCTAAACGATCGCTTAGTATTATCTAAACGATCACTTAACAAAACCTAAACGATCGCATAACAAAACTTAAGCAATCGCTTAGTATTAGCCAAACGATCGCTTTATAAATTAGTACACGATCGAGTAATGGATATCTAAACGATCGCGTAACAGTTAGCTAAACAATCGTTTAGTATTATCTAAACGATCGCTTAACAAAACCTAAACGATCGCTTAGTATTATCTAAACGATCGAATAACAAAACCTAAGTGATTGCTTAGTATTAGCCAAACGGTCACTTTATAAATTAGTACACGATCGCGTAATAGATATCTAAACGATCGTGTAACAGTTAGCGAAATGATCGCTTAGTATTAGCTAAATGATCACTTAGTATTATCCAAACAATCGCTTAGTATTAGCCAACCAATCACATAATGAATATATAAACGATCGCTTAGTATTCTCTAAACGATTGCTTAACAAAACCTAAACGATCGCTTAGTATTATCTAAAAGATTGAATAACAAAACCTAAGCGATCGCTTAGTAGTAACCAAACGATTGCTTTATAAATTAGTACACGATCACGTAATGGATATCTAAACGATTGCGTAACAATTAGCTAAACAATCGCTTAGTATTAGCTAAATGATCGCTTAGTATTATCTAAACGATCGATTAGTATTATCTATCCGATCGCTTAGTATTCTCTCCGATCGCTTAGTAATATTTATATGATCGCTTAGTAATATCTATGATTGATTTGATAGTAATATTGTTATTTTAAGATTAAGAAATTTCTATGATTGATTTGATATACTCAATATTAATTTTTAATTTCAAATTATTTTTTTGTTTAAAGTTGTTAGAAACTTAGGCAAAAATATAGATATTAACTTTCGACTATTGTAAATAATAGTCAAGGTTCTTTAGGATGTGTTGTAGACTGCAAGTGCATTTTCGTAATTGAATTTCATTAATAAATTTAATCATATGTACAATGTTCTTTATTCACAACCGGAAGAAGATCCTCTATTATGCCTAAATCGATCATGTTGAGTGACATAGTATCCACAATCGCCACACCCTCTTACACTTGGTGGTTGACTTTCCTCTGGAAAGTGTATACTCTCACTACGTTGTTGATATGTAACATACTAGTCATAGATATTTGGATGGACATGTGAAGTTTGTCCTTCTTCCATGTTTAGTGTACTGAGGGTTGTTGGAAAAAAATTAAATGTTGAGGGAGAGGACATCATGGAAGTGTACTGATATAGTGGTGTTGTTGGATATTCATTTTGAATATTAGGTTGAATAGGAACATCCTCATGTCTTATTGGATCACCTTGTTCTTCCATTGGAACGTTACCATCGAAATATCGCACTCATATATCGAGGTGAGTCTACGTAAGGCTCTTTGAGTAGATATTGATAATTTTGGAAGCTCGGCCTGAAAAATAATTGAATAACAAGTTAATGACTTTAAAATTTATTTTGGTGTGCAATGAAGAAATAAAATCAAACAATTATAATAAACAATAAACTCATACCAACAAGTGACAGGATGCTTCTACTTTAGTTATGTACCGCCTGCTCACAGTGGAATACCATTCAATATATCCAGGCTCGGTACCTACACCATTGTTAATAGGAGGTCCATTAACAACCAAACTGTGTCAATTTTCCCAGATTGTAATTTAAAGAGCCAGATATGCAATCCGGTCTCGCTCATGCCTGCTCCTTAGATCGTGTGAATGAAGTCGGGCGTCCGTGTTGCAAGGTTGAGGAATTTGTTGTAACATCCCAAATTGACGCATCACACGATCTGGGTGATGCCACTCCACAACGAAGAAGCATATGAGTGGACATCTAGATGTCCATATCTCATTGCCATCGAGACAGTATGACGACAATAGTTGGATCAAATGATTATATGGCTCCCAAATAATCTGCATGCATATGTGTCAAAAAATGAATTAACCAGAAGATTGAAACATTATGAATATATGATATATGAATGAATAAAATATTACCTGGTTAGGCATATGTTTATCGAGTATGTGCCTATACTATACTAGAACATGCGTAGGTGCTCTAATTACAGAATAGTTGTCATTCCACCTACAATAATCAGAAGTTAAATTTTAGCTATTAGTATTTTCATAATGAAAACAACAATAATGAGGTAAATATGCTTACCTTACTGCAAGTGGTCTATTGCCTAAGTTATTCTTGTATCTATGGAGTCGTCGAGGCGCTAGAAGAGGAAATCGATCCCATGCCCAAATTTGTAGCAATAAAAGTGGGTCTGCAATGTCTTTTCCATCTATAACTGCACTCTTGCATAGTTGCCTATACAACCATTCAAGACATCTAACGCCCCAACTGTAAGTCCCGACAACATCAAAATCCACCAAGAGAGGAATATACATCAGGTGCACTCTGCTATTGGATTTGTCAGGAAATACCAATCCTCAAATCAATGTGAGAATATATGCTCGAGCATATCGTTGTAGGTTCTCTTCATCTTCATGGTCTGGTAGATGGGCGAAGTTGTTAAATTGATCAGCTAACCATGATAGACTTAGACGACTTCCCTTAAGAACGACTCATTCATGGTTACGCTTAAAAGAAGGGCACAAATTTGTTCCCAGTCATAATTTAGAGACCCGAGCAATGGTCTTCCATTAATCGGGAGTCCAAATTGGATGGCTACATCTTGAAGTGTAATTGTACACTCTCCATGCAATATGTGGAAAGTGTGTCTCCTGGCGTCATTGTTCCACTAATGCCGTTATCAGATGTCAGTCTAGTTGTATAAATTTTATACAAGAGACTCCGTAGAATCCAACAGCTCATAGATAGTTCAATATACGAGGGCTTGGGTTCTTGTGCCTGCGAATAACAACCTCTTTTCACTGACAATGCATTGCATCGATATACTCATCTTCCCAAACAACCTCGGATCTTTGGTTGCGCTATATGTACAAAACCGAGTTGTTGTATGGTCTTGTGGTAACATCCCCGTCCATTTAATCCCATAAAAACAATATTAAATTTAGTAAAAATCAATATGATTACAATCAACAAATATAATGTCAGTTAATAAAGAATACACCCTTTATTGTATAAATATAATTAATAAATACAATGACAATTAATAAAGAATACACCATTTATTGTATAAATACAATCAATAAATACAATCAATAAATATAATCAATAAATAAACTCAATTAAATACAATGAAAATTAATAAAGAATAAATAAGTAAAAGAAGTTACAATCAATTAAATACAATAAGAATTAAAAACAAATAACTAAGTCGCATGACGAGCTCGATTGAGACAATTCCGTCTATTATGCCCTTCTTGTCTGCAAATTGTGCACCGTGTCTTGTAACGTTCCCTCCAATCCATCTCGTTTTGAATGCGATAAGTACACGGTTTGCCAACCTTCCTAACTCGTGATTCGTCTGGATAAATAGTTGGGAAGTTAGGATCAGGCCAACATTTTTTATCGGGGATGTGCTCGAACTGGGGTGAATAACATGTCAGATAAGTGGAAATTTTGTAATAGTCTTCAATGTAGTAAAATTAGTTTACCCCAATAGTCTTATATGCAGCTATAGCGTGAGAACAGGGGATTCCAAAACTCTGCCACTTATTGCATGTGCATGCTCTTTCACTTAACTTTACTCAGTGTGTGTTTCCACCCTTTAGTGTTATTGGGTTAATTGAGTTGGTGACTTCACACAACCTTGTTCGATGGTCAAATATGTTGACGGAATGTTTGGTTGCACGTTGTTCCCAACGACTTATTTTCTTTACTGCATACCTATGACAAATGTGAAATATCCTTATAATACCTCGATAATCAATATAAAAACGTGGGTAACTAAGATGTGAATAATTTACCTTGTGAAACACTCTCCCGATTCAAGAGCAGTCTCTATTTCTACACGACGAACAACGAAATAAGCAATAGTTCGATAGAATGTTGCTTAGACTAGTGCAGCGATTGGTAGCTTTTTGGCTCTTTTCAAAACAGTATTTATACTTTCAGCCACATTTGTTGTTAGCCATCTATAATGATGACCACCATTATGTGATTGTGTCCACTATTTAGGATCTATGGAAGCAAAATATCGTAAACAATTAGGATTTGTTATTTGAAGTTCGGCCATACAGTCATTAAAATTCCGAACTTGAAATTTTGATCTTGCACTATACACCAAACTCTTCAATAAACTATTTTTGAACTTGTCGTTAAAATTACTCGCCACATGTCGCAAGCAGATTCTGTGGTGTACTCCAACCCAACCGTTGCTAAGGTTTCTGACTGTAGATATAATGCCTTTGTGTCTATATGAAATTAGACACATTCCCTCCCTTTTATGCACTACATGATCCTATAAATTCCTCAAAAACCAGCTCCACGAGTCAGCACTTTCCTCCGATACAATGGCGTATGCAACCAGATAGACGTGACCATTTGCATTTACTAAGGTAGCTATTAACAATGTTTCTTCATACTTCCCAAACAAATGGGTTCCGTCAATTTGAAATAGTGGCTTGCAATGCTTGAAACCCTCGATAACAGGTCCAAACGATCAAAACACGCTACTGAACATTACAAGCCTTTCATCACAATCCAACTCATTTAGCCTTCAATAGACGACTGTACCGAGGTTTGTGATTTGCAAGATATTCATCCATTTGGGCAGCAATTATATGATTCGATCAAATCTCCGAATATTTTCGCAATTGCCTTTCTTCTTCCGTCCCACACTGTTTGACGGAATAACCATACTGTTTTAAGATAATATCTTATAATGTTTTGATGTCAACTGATGGATTTTTTTTCACTATGCTGCTTACCTCAGATGCAATTAGATCTGACTCCAATTGATTGTGATCCTGACTTAGTTTTGCATCACAAGAATGCGGACCATTGTACTAGGTGATTTCAAATTTATCGTGTTTTTTACGGCAAATAGCATGAAGTCTCCACGTGCACTCATTGCCATATCTCTTACACCTGACATCCTATATTGTTTTCTTCGACTCAATGACTTCAAAATTTTGATGTCGAATGATTGAATAGTTTTTCATTGCATTTTTTAAATCCAATCTGGAATTGAATATCATCCCCTTAAGCAGTGAATCAGACCCCATATTATTGTCTTCCCCCATTGTCGAATCGGGTCCAATGGTCATCTCGTTCAGGTCTATCTCAGTAAATATTTTGGGGACTTCATGTATGCCATAAAATTGACCAGGTAGTTGATCTAGATCGATATCATCATCGTCTATCTCAACTTCTTCATCGTTTGTGGCAATAGTTAGATCACACTACTCATCCTCCACAACATGGTTTTCCAACTCAACAGTAGTTTCAACTTCTTTTCTCATTGATGCTGGACTTGGGACACTGGGTTGGGATATATATAGCTCAACTCTATTTGGAGGGTATGAAGCGTTGCTCATCATGAACCGTAAATCAGTCTCACTTCGTAATGAGATGGGATATAGAAAGTAGATCCCGTTACATAACTACCATATCTACATATTACCTCTACTCCATCATCTCTATTTATGGATAATACATCACATAATCCATCGATTAATGTGTTGAAGTCAACTTGACGATGCATGTTTATACGAAAAGATGATTGCCTATCATATTCTATCCCGTTTGACCCATTAACAATGTTTTCGTGCATATAACATAAAAATTCCACAACGTCCATCGTAGTTTGGCAAATGCAATATGATATTTATCATAATATTTGTAAGTATATATTAGGCAAACTATATTAATGTGTTATTACTATTTTTTTAATAAATATAAATAAAGGTATTTTTTTTAATAAACAAATAAAATATTAAGCCATGCATCATCATTTGACCATAAATCAATGATAAATATTCTTTTATATTGACATGAATCTTTGTTTTTTAATCAACATAAAATTTACAACAACACAATATTACTAAAAATAACATTAACATTCAAATATTCAATATTCAATAATGAATACATCATTCCAAATAATGGTAAATAACTATATACATACCTTTTGAATGACTTGATTGTAGAGTTTTCTTCAGAAATATGGTATAAAAAAAAAGTCAATACAAAATTATGGATATTTTTTTACTATGTAATATTTTTTTTTTACTAAAATAATAGACATTAGGAACATATTAATAATTTTACATTAATAGCCATTAGGAACATATTATATTATTTTTATTAATGACTTTTTTATATGTTTCTAAACTTTTAACTATTAACTTTTTTATATGTTTTTTTTTTCTTTTCTCTACAAAATAAATAATATCACTTTTTTTTTTCACTAGGAACATATTATTAATTTTACATTAAAAACTATCAATAAATTTTAAAATTTTGGCAAAATAAAAAAATATTTAAATATAACTTTTATATAACTTTTATATGAAAAAAAAAACATTATTTTTACTATGTAATATATTTTATTAATGACTTTTTTATGTGTTTAAACAAAAATAATTGAACATTTTAGTTTAAATCCAATATCGCTATTAACTTTAAATTTTCTTTAATTCGTTTATTTTTTTTTCTTCACAAAATAAAGTAATATCACTATTCTTTTTTCCACATATTCTTAATTTTACATTAAAAACTAATAATAAATTTTAAAATTTTGGCAAAATGAAAAAAAAAATTAAATATAAATTTTACATTTAAAAAAATTTATTTTTCTTCATCAAGAACATATTTAAATACCTATTTTTAGAATTCATTAAATTTTTTTTTTCAACCTATTTTTAGATTTATTTTTTTCCTATTAAGAACGTTAAATTTTTTTATATGTTTAAACATAAATAATTTGAAACTATGATGTAATATTTTAAAAATCATAGTTGAACAATCTAAACTATATTTTAAAAATAATTATCATAATTTGATATGTATAATAAGAAGACATACTTACAATTTATTATGTTTAACTAAATAAGACATACTCATTTTGATAACTAAAAATCAACCAAATACCAACAATAGAGAATATATCGACTTATTAAATATACAGTTTCTTTAATTCGTTTTAGTTAATCACATGTAATTCTCCCTTATGATAACCAACTATAAAAAATATATCAACTTATTAAAGCAAAAATATTACACACTACCAAAAAAAACTTTGCACTTTACCAAATATTCCAACTTATAAAAAAACTTTGAATAATATCACTGTAAACAAAATAAACATTAAAAAATCAGTAAAAATTATCAAAAACTTAATTCAAAGTTAAATAACAAAAATATATCAACTTACTAAATAAAATACTACATTGAAACAAATGAAGCTAGAAAATGATCGGTATTTAAAAATAAATGGAAAATGTGAAAGAAATGAAGGAAATTTTGTTTTGGTAAAGATGAAATGAGGGCTTCGATGATGAAGAGGAAGATCAAATGAAGGTTTTGGTGAAAGAGAGATGAAATCGGTGAAGGAGGATGAAATCTGTGAAAGAGGATGAAATCTGTGAAGGAGAAATGAAATCGGTAAGGAAGATGAAATTTGTGAAAGGAGAAGATGAAACGGAATGAAGGAAAAAAGTGGGATTTTTTATGCTAAAATATGGAAAAAATGCTAAATTTGGTCGATGCATTTCTGACACAGCACATGCGTCAGAGTGAATTGTCAACTTACTCTGAATGCATCTGTTCAACAGACACATTTTGATCGGTTTAATTTTTTTTTTTAAATACGACAGGAAAAAAAATAATAAAATATGTTTAAATGCGTCTCTTGGATGGAAAAAAAAAAAAAAAACTCCCATTTTTCCTAAATAAGTTCCAAATCCCCTTTCCCCAATTAAATTAAAAAAAAAAACCCCAATCTAAATAACCCCTACTGACTCATTTGATGTACGTTTTATCTCTCAACTCCTCCCTTTATTTTCACGTCTTATTATACAACAATGGAAAATATTGACCATTAACTTCAGATCTGAGTCGTTCCTCCCACTCACATATTATATAGAAAAGGTTTTATTTTTTTTTATTATTATTATTTTTTTTTATGTGAACAAACATCTTATAAAAGGAGCAGACCTAATAGAAAGTCTAAAAGGAGATGTAAGCACCAAATTTATGTGTTCTTTGTGGCTGAGGATGACATAAAAGGACAAAGACAAACAAGGCCACTTGAAATGGCTTACTCTGTTAATGGAGGAAGCCAAAATCTCTCTCTCCATTTTCTCTCTTTGTTGCAGCACTGTACAACCCCACTTGTCTATGCTCTCATTATTTTTCTCTTCAGTCGCCTTGACGTTTTCCTCTCTTCCGTATTCTCCTCCCTCGAACAAAACCTCCCTTCTAATCGCATTTCTCCTTCTTTCTTCGACCCATTTTCCCATTTTCTCGCTCTCCCTCCTCACTTTTCTCATTTTCTATCAATTTCAGCTTCACCCATCACTCTCAACCCTAAATCCTGCTTACCCATCTCCCTTTAATGGCTTCTCACTGTGAAAAAAACCACCTTCCCCCTGATTCTACCCCTCATCTCAACGGTGACGCCAATACCCACTTGCCCAAAAGGCCTAAAATCGCTCCCACTTTCATTTCTGACTCAGAAATTCAATCCGAGTTTGCCCACCATGACCCTTCTGTTGCTCGGATCAACAACGGTAGCTTTGGCTGTTGCCCTTCTTCTGTCATCTCTGCTCAACAGCAATGGCAGCTTAAGTTCCTTCGCCAGCCTGACTGGTTCTACTTCAACGAGCTCAAGAAGGGGATTCTTGAGTCGAGAACCATCATCAAGGATCTCATCAATGCCGAGCATATTGATGAAGTTTCTATTGTTGATAACGCTACCACTGCAGCTGCTATAGTTTTGCAGAAAATCGCTAGGGATTTTGCTGAGGGGAGATTCGAGAAAGGTGATGCGGCGGTTATGCTTCACTATGCGTATGGTGCTGTGAAGAAGTCTATAGAGGCGTATGTTTCTCGAGCTGGTGGGTATGTAATTGAGGTTCAATTGCCTTTTCCTGTTAAGTCTAATGATGAGATTATGTGTGAATTTCGTCAGGCGTTGGAGAGAGGAAAGGCTAATGGTAGGAAGGTTCGTTTGGCTGTGATTGATCATATTACATCGATGCCTTGTGTGGTTATACCGGTTAAGGAGTTAGTTAAGATTTGTAGGGAAGAGGGTGTTGACCAAGTATTTGTTGATGCTGCTCATGCTATTGGGTGTACTGATATTGATATGCAAGAGATTGGTGCCGATTATTATACTAGTAATTTGCATAAGTGGTTTTTTTGTCCACCTTCAATTGCTTTTTTGTATTCCAGGAGGTCCCCAAGTCATTCTGATTTGCATCATCCTGTTGTTTCTCATGAGTATGGTAATGGGTTGGCCATAGAAAGTGCTTGGATTGGAACTAGGGATTATAGTTCTCAGTTGGTCGTGCCTTCGGTTTTGAAATTTGTTAATAGGTTTGAAGATGGGATTAACGGGATAAAAAAACGGAATCACGAGGCTGTTATTAAGATGGGAGAGATGTTGGCAGAATCATGGAAGACTCATCTTGGCTGCCCACCGAATATGTGTGCAAGTATGGTCATGGTGGGGCTACCTTCATGCTTGGACATCTCAAGTGAATCTGATACTCTGAAGTTGAGAACGCATTTGCGGGAAGAATTTAGAGTTGAAGTCCCGATATATTACCGTGCTCCGAGAAAGGGGGAAACTGCCCCTATAACAGGATATGCACGAATTTCTCATCAAGTGTACAACAAATTTGAAGATTATGTTAAGTTTAGAGACGTAATCAATGAACTTGTGCGAGCCGGATTCACCTGCGCTCAACTCTCCAAATGAAGACAGAGGAGGTATGATGTCTTTTGCTTTCATGAATATGCTTTATGCAATTTAGGCAGTTATTATTACTAGGGATCTTATAAGGTGAAAAAGGGGAATTGAAGTTGTTCGATTCTCTATTCACATGTTGGCTGTATGTAATCCTATGATTGCAATTGCCAAAGTCATGCTAAATCATACACAAATATGTAATTAGAACATTCATCGTACGAGGCACCTTACTTTTAGTTATATGTAGTCATTCTTGAAGTGATACCCATCCATGATGTTTTTTATGTTTTGTTTATTGATTGTGTACTCAAGTAGGTTATTCCCATTCTATCTTATTGAATTTTCTGATCGTTCCCGAATCCTTCACATATAAAGAAGCCCTATGGTTTTGTCTTTTTCTTAATTATGCAATACAAAATCTGGTCCAAGAGAGGACAAGTGCTAGTACATTTAAATTATGAACTTTGGTTGAGAAGGATGTGGATTAGAGATAAATGAGGAACTTTTCCTGATTTATAACTTGATTTTAAGTATGCACCAGAAGTCGTGCCTAATGGCACAGAGCTTAAATTTGAATCCTCCGTTACTCGTTAAGAGTTAATTTTTTTATTGAGCCCCGTCACATATTTTCTTTTATAAAAAAAAACTACTTTCATTAAGAAGATAGGGGCCTACTTAAGCCAGGTGGAAGCCTATAGGACTATAGATGCATCTTTTCTGATGTACATCAAGTTTTTAGTTTCTTCATGACATTCTGAGATCTTGTATGGCCCACTTGTGGTTAGAATGTGAATCCAACGGGTTGGTATACAATAATTAGTGATGCAAGTTCTCATAGTCCCAATATTTAATTAAATTACATGTGAAATCTACTAAAATTTATTTCACGTTGGTAAATATCTAGTATGCTCCTTCTCGTGTTGCTTATTATTCAAAATAAGTTGCGAAGTCCTTTCTTGACTTCGCCTATGTGCTTTATACCATACCTTCCATTTTTAAAGAACTTGATTTCAATCTTAATAATGCAATGATAGTTTTAATTGTTGCTCGAATGTATTTTCTCTAAGGAATTAATTAGTTGTCTAGTAACAAGTAACCTAGCAATAGCAGCAGCATTTATCCAATCTCTTTAACATGCCTTTGAGTTTCTTACGGCCAGGATATTAACTTTAGGGGAAGAAATAAGGCCTGTAGTGGCTTCAAAATGAACAGACTGCTATCTGGTAATAAAATATCAAAGCGACACAATCCATTAATTTGTTTTGGTGTTGGAAGTCCAATAAGCTCTTTTTAGCCTAGCACTAGCAGGCCTCTTGTCATTTGTCATGTCCTTGTCTTTTCCCATGAATGTGTGAAGCCCACTTGTGGCTTAGCGTACTCATATCAGCTTGTTTGATAGTTAGGCGTAAAAACCATTACTTTCTTTTAATACAGATAGTAGCTTTGTGATTTATATTTGCAAAATAGTTTCTAGAAGCTAGTTCTAAGAATATTGGCTAGATGACCTGTTAATCTGTTATATTAAGACTATTGTGTACAGACCAATGATCTTCGGAAGGACAAGTTTTGTTATTATAAAAACAAACTACCTATGAGGACATTGAGAATATAAAAAGGAACATAATTTTTTGAAATTAGCCAACCTAGCATTTTTTTTCCGACATTTTGTTTTTGTGGTTTTAAAATACAACTTTCAGACATAGCCCGTCATAAATGATGATAAATTAGTGGCCTTGAATGCAGAATAACTTTAATTTCTCTATACAAAACATATGCCTTAGAAGGTGTTGGGAATAACCAGATGTATTGATTTTTTCTAACTATATTTCATGTAGTGTCTTTCTGAACAGTTACATTGAACAGTGTTGCATCTTTGGTTCAGCATTCGGGTTGGGAGTCAATGTTGTGATAAAGTTTCTTGTATTTTGTGGTTCTCCATCTGATAAAAAGAATATTTCTGCTATTAAACATGTAAGATGGTATATAAAATTACTCTTGTATTTGGTTGTTTCATCTCATGCTGTGACAAAATGCACAAACATTTATATCTTTCAATTTGGCTATTTCTCTATACTGAGCATATACTTTAAATATATATCTGTTGTCATTAACAAGTATCATCTTGGACATGAAAGTTGCCATTAACAAGTAGTTTTTGATCTCTGCATATACAGTATGAAAGCAGCACGCGGTGGTTCTCTTCTGCTTCATGACCATGGTTTTGGTACCATGGGCACACCCCCAAAACACTTCAAAGGTGGATGCACCAAGCAGAAATAATGTCATTATCGTTTCAATGACTTGAAGTGAATGTCCTCGAGGACAGCTTAACTTGTGTATCAGGCTTCTTGATCAGAATAGTTCTTGTACATATTTGAATCTCATGCTTTCGACTCTTAAACTCTCGAATGGAGTACCATTTTCGTCATCCGAGTAAAGGTCATGTAATGTAGATGAGACTGGACTTTATCTTTAGTAGTTGTCGAGCTATGGAGTTTTTGTGCAGCGACTGCTTTTATATTCTCCATCCCAAATGACAACAGATTTTGATGTGTTGCAGTTTCATACAATCGAATTCCCTTACATTTCCAGCTGATGTGATATCTCATTCTTTAGTTATTGATGAGATTAGTTCAATGCTGTTGTTCAGAGGCTAATTTTTTCTGTGTTCATAGGGAAACTGAGGTTATATTTTATTGACATAATGTACCCAACAATCTGATTCGTCAACTTACCCTACGTTTTTTGGGAGACCGAGCTATCGATCTAGATGGATAATTGGTGTCTTTATCTAAATGAGGCATTGCCCGAATTGACAATTCAAGATAGTGTTGAAGTTGTTCTGAAAGCTGAGATGGGTGAGTTTGTGATCAGATGGATTGAGTTAGAACAACATGGTGGCTGTTTATAGAATCTTTTGGCAAATTTCTAAGCTGGGACTCGTATGAGATTAGTCCAATATAATTGAGTTGACTAAGATATGAATGAAAAAAAAAATGAACTTCCGGATATGAATCTTTTTAATAACATATGATTACTCTTTTAACACCCTCAAATAATAACATTCTTTGCAACATTTTCTTTGATTCTGAATCTTTGATGTTTAAGTAAAATCAAGGTTCGGAATATTGATGACGATAGAAATATCAAGGTCTCTATTTTACGAAAAGATTGATGGAAATATTGATATCAATAGAAATTTTGGGAACTTATGGAAATGAATGAAAATTGTTATAATGTTAATGAAACTTTTGTTGTGGCTGAATTAGACTATAATTAATATTTTTAATCATCATTTTACAAAATAAGACAATATTTAGATGTAAAATATTTACGTAAATGTCAATACAAGCACAGACACTTAAGAAATGAAAAAATAATTATAAAATAATATCAAATATTAGAAATTAATTACAAAATTAAAGAGCATAAAATATTTGCATATAAAATAATTGTAAATTGTTTATTATAAAATGGAGTGGATACAAAAGTGAAAAATAACATAACATGGATACTCTCCTCGTCCCCGATCGAGAATCCGTTTTGACCCCATCTCCTATCAAATCAGGGATTCCCTGCCCATATAGGGATGGATACATGCATAGATTTTTGCCATCCCTAACTCTTATAAAGTTATGGAAGTCATTGAAGTAATAACAATTCTTACTTATTTGTCGAATAGAAAACTAGCATTTCCCAAACAATTTTCCATCTATTCTTCCAAACACCAAATGTTCTCTCAATTGTACATCTAAACGATAAATGTCTATGATTAAGTACTTCCTTCATGCCTCTTGATTGGATTCCACATCGAAGTGAACACTTATCAATAAAAATAACTACTAAAAAAATATAATAATTATTAATGTATTTATTCTTGCATATTAATCTATAGGTGGACGTGGAAATCCTAAATGCGGTCTTCTTAACGTCTCTATAAAAATTTGAGCATCATAAACGACACCCTCTCATGTTAAAATCACAAACAACCATAATATTTTGTGTAATAATATCTTTTCGATCGGTATATGGTATATGCTTTCCTCTAGATGATGCAATATGTATATGGGTCTCATCAATTATTCTAGTACAATTTTTGAAATAGGGTCAATATCTGTCATTTTTAATTGAAATAGATTTGTATTGTGGATCTATCTGCTTAATTACATCTACAGCCATACAACAATTAAGATTTAATACCGTATTAAACACTTAGATGATACAATATGTATATTGGTCTCACGAATTAATAAGAAGAGCACAAATTATCTACAGAAATGAAAGATAAAATAAAATATAAAAAAGTGCAGCCATTGGGTTTCTAATTAAGAGATAATTCTTTATGTTTTTTAAGCTTGTAAAAATTAATGAGATAATAAAATATAAAACAAGAAATTATTTTCAATATTATTTAGAACTTAATTTCATATAAAAATTAAAAATCGCTTATAAAGAAATGAAAATTGAAATAAAAGTATAAAAAAAGTACAGTCATTAGGTTTCTAATCAGGACTTTAGGTTTTCTTAAGCTTGTAAAAATTAATGGGATAATAAAATGTAAAACAAAAAAGTATTTTCAATATTATTTAGCATCTAATTTCATATAAAAACTAAAAATCGGTTATAAAAAATGAAAAATGAAAATAAAAGTATAAAAAAGTGCCGCAATTGGGTTTCTAAAATCAGCAGAGCAACTTTTATGTTTTTTTAAGCTTTTAAACTAATTAAAAAAAAAGACATATTTATTGAAAATTTGTAGAAATATAAATGAAAATTAAAGTAAAAATTAATGGAAGACTACGAGACTGCAAGAATATGACTCGCCAAGTTGGAATCGACCTTAATGGTAACAACATAGGAAGGAGAAGCATAGTAATTGACAACATACATGTGTAAAAGCATTTAAAATTAATAAACCCGCATAGTTTTAATCATTTATGTAAAACCGACACAAACTTCATATATGCGGATTGGGGCAGCACTAGAGCTGGTGTTGGCGATTATTTAGATGTTCAATTACCTACAAGATTATGCAACCCGCTGAATGATGCAAACATTACAACTATGTCGTTTGTGGTGGAAATTAGAGACACTATGTAAAGATTATGTTTGGAAGCGAAGAGATGTTGTGTGAATGTTCTTTACATGACGATTGGGAGAAATCCTTGTAATCTTGAACCTATCAGAAGTATTGTGATAATCACCGTCTGGTTCGGGTATTGCCATTCATTTAGTGGAAGTTTTTATTATTATTATTATTATTTTTTTAATATTGTGATTAGGAAAATAATTTAGAAACATATAGTGGTTTTGAAACTCTTTAGAAATCTATGGTTGTTTTGGAGTTTTCAAGGCGGGGATTTTGTTTAAAATACTTTGTCGAGGGTTCAACCCTTGACCTGTTGAAAATTAAAGAAGAGATCGAGAGTTTGACCCTCGATCTAAAGGAAATTGAGAAGAGGACGTTTAGTAAAATTACTATGTGATCGTTTAGTAATTCTTTATTAACGTCACAGTAGGTGCAAACTTCCGAAAAGAACAAGTGAACGATGAACAACTTCTTTATTAGACGATAGGAATCAAACAAGATTAATCGGTCGCTTATGAGACGCTAAACGATCGTTTATAATCTCTCCACGATCGCTCAATATGACTAAACGATCGCTTACTAAATCCTCTGCAATCGGCCACAAACTCCTACACGATTGCTTAACTATTATTATTATACGATCGCCTTCTCAGAACCTATATGATCGCATACCTTTTACTATACGATCGTATACCAAGTGCTACACGATCACTGAGTTTACTACACGATCGCCTAGTGGAAGTAGACGATGAGCGACACACTGTGATGGCCTTTCCATGACAGCGTCTTCCGAACTCCCACTCTTGAAAGCTCTCTTTCCTCACTACACGATCGTCCACAAACTCCTACACGATCACTTAGCTATTACAATGTAAAACCCGAACCCTAATTACTTTAAGTAAGAGTAAGTAATGTGATTTTTTCTAATGAGCTAAATGAAGCCATCTCTTAGGAAGGATAGAAGATGGAAGCAAGAAGAAATAAGCTCTTGGGTAGCTAAGTGTAAAAGTAGGATAAAACTCGGCTAGGCTAAGGAAGGTCATGCTTGATGATGGAATGCATAATAAGTATATGGATGAGACCATACCATCTAATGAGGTGTAGTGCTGAAGTAATATTGTGAGTGCAGTTAGCAAAAGAAAATTTGCTAAATCCTAGCCCTTCATCACCAATAATGGGCAAGGTGGCACAAGGAGGGTTCATGCAGAATTTTGGGTCGGTTTGGACAAACTACTTAGGCTATTTGTGTAATTCTAGTGGTATTTGAAAGCTCTGTGTGTCTATTTTTTGTGGCTATGCTGCTGAAGGGAAAACTCGCCGGAATAAGGTTGGAGGGGCAAAATAAAGACGAAGGGTTCGTTTCTCGGGTGAATCTAGGCCATCAGTGAAGAATTGAAACTCCAGGATAAATTACGAAGCGTTTTGAGCAAAAAATTTGAGGTAACTCAGTTATAAACAACTTTGTAGAATGAAACTTTTTAAGATGAGGCCTGGAAATCGAGTTATATATTTTTGAAATTTGAACTAGAAATTGTTGAACAAGCAGACAGCTACTTGAATTAGGGCCAATGATGAAAGTTTGAATCTCCAGATCAAACGACGGAGAATTTTGAGCTGAAATTTTAAGGTAATGTTGATACTTGATTCTAAACAAGTTTGTAGAAGGAAGTTTCTTGAAAAGAGTTCAGGATTTTGAGTTATGAATTTTTGAAATTGAAGCAGGAAATTTATGCATAAGCAGATAGCTGCTTGGGAAGAATAAGCAAATAGCTCACCGTGGAGAGCGAGAGCGAGATAAGAAAGATGAGGATCTCGCTAATTTTGTACTAAAGATCTCGCTTAAGAAGGAAATCTCGCTGGAAATTTGGGCTAAATCTCGTTGGTGTGGTGAGTATCGCTAGGTTGAAGTTTTGCTAATGATATGCTTGATCCCGCTCATGAGGATGAATTCACTCATAATGGTTATCTCGCTAGCAATGTTGTTTTGTTGAGGAAAGTTCCATTAGTAAATGAACTAGTTGAGATATTCTGCTAAGAATTCTAAGGAATTTAACCGGGAATTATGTCCTCTCAGGCCAAGAAGAGCTAGGAGAGGCGTATAAACTATTAAGAGCCCCGACAAGCTGTGAGTGACTATGTGATGATTTAATGTTTTAGTGATTTAGAAACCATGATTCATTTGAAGTTCTTTCTTATGCTAAGTGTTTATATGAAGTGCCAAACAACATATGTTTGAAGCTATTTCTCATGCTAAGTAAAACATGTTTTCCATGGAAATTGACATGATTTAAGTATGTTATCTTGTCCAAATACTTTCAGCATGTTTTAGTAACTCCATTTTCATGATGAACTAGTATGATGATTTAAGCACTAAGCCTTAGTTTTCAACTAAATGTTTATGACTAGTTATACGACGGCTACTAAAGGACAATGAGAAGATATCCTAAGGGTACTGAAGGACAATGAGAAGGTATCCTAGTTAAGTACCTAAGGTATGACGGTACTCAATTATAAGCACGTGCATGTAAGTAATACGACGTCGAGGGATTGAGCAAAGTTAGTCTCATGCTAAATTTTATGGGATTCCAAGCAACTTATTTCTATGATTGAAAGCATGATCAACGCATGATGTTTACTAATATACGAGTTTTCCAAGTATGTTTTCCTTGTCTAACGTATGCGAATGGTTTTTACAAGCTAGTTCAACATGATTTAAGCCAACTTATTTTACAAAGTATGAAGCATGCGTTAGGGTTAAAAGCTAAGGTTGAATTAAGCTTGATGTACTATGTTTTAAATCCTAAGGTTGTCAAAGTACATGCGTTGGTATTCCTAAACATAATGAAAAGGGATACTGAAGGTAGGGAAGGTATCCTAAAGAGTTTTCTGTGCTATATTTGAGAACTATTCTTTTAATGTTCTTCGAGAACTTGATAGTTTAAGTGAGCTGGATACTGAAGGTAAGGAAGGTATCTGAATAAATGTACCTAAGGTGTTGACAGTACATAGAAAACTCCACGTGCACGTAGGTAATTCTGAATGAGAGGCCGAAGTATGGGTTTCCTAGGTCATATACCAGCAAAGGGAGGCCGAAGTATGAGTCTTTTGGTCAATAACAGACGTTGGGAGCTAGAGTGATGTATGCTCGTTCTCAACTAGGGAATAATGATGTTTAATGGTGTTTAAGAGTTGTTATCAATGTTTATGTTTAAAGGAAGTTGCTTGAGATGGCCATCAGTATATTTAAAGAGTTCGACGTAGGGATCTCTCCTAGCCATAGTTCAGTATGAACAGATCGAGGTAGGGGTCTCATCTGGCCATGGCTTGGCATTGGGAATTAGAGCGATGAATGTTCATTCTCAACTAAGATTCAGGTTTCAGATACAATGGTTTTAAAGGTTTTATGTACACGTTTGCTTGACATATTTTAGTTCCCGTATTATGTTTTCAAGCTTTCAGTTTAAGCATGAGATTTATGTTTTTATTAAGTCATTCACTGGACTTCTAGCTCATGTTTTCAAATTTTTTCCTTTCAGGTAGCGGTCGGTTCCCAAAAGACTTTTCTACTACTGCTCTGCCACTCAAAGAAATAGGTTGAAGAAAACGTAATTGAAGACCTGTATTAGTTAGTACACATGTGTCTGTCTAGTGACTAGTATTCTTGATGGGGCTCACTAAGTTGTAATACTCATGTATGAATAATGCTACGAAACCTTGTAATGTAAATGTGTTAAGTTCTGAGTTAATATGTTTGTATATTGATGATATGTACATATTCAAGGTTTGAGCAAAATTTAACAGGTTAGATAGGCAGTAAGTGCCAACAAAAAGGTTGGTAGCTGCTGCAGTTACCATTCTATCCAGGTTATGAGGGTAATCTGGAGCGGGGTGTGACATACAATTAGACAATCACCTTCTCAAAACCTATACGATCGCCTACCTTTTACTATACCATCGTGTACCAAGTGCTACACGATTACTAAGCTTTACTACACGATCGCTGAGCTTTACTACATGATCGCCTAGTGGAAGTACACGATAAGCGGCATGCTTCGATGGCCTCTCGAGAGATCTCTTTCCTCACTACACGATCGCCTATAAACTCCTATAGATCGCTTAGCTATAACAATTAGACGATCGCCTTCTTAAAACCTATACCGATCGCCTATCGCCTGCTCCCTCCCCGCGTCCACTAGCCCTCCCGTCCAGAGTGAAGAGAAGGCGAAAAAGAGCCGCCGAAGCAGCATGAGCAGGCTCCTATTGCTACACAACAATAGAGTAGGATAGCATTTTGCGCCAATACCGCATACCAAAACTGAACAACAAACTACGTTCCTTCTGGGTGGTCTACCCGTCTCACTTGCTTAGTCGACTAAGGTAGGTAGCTTAGAAAGTTGTATACTTTGGAAGAAGCTTGTATAGTTTGAGAAGGGGTTTTGATTGATCAAAAAGAAGAATCTACTTCAACCGATATGCCCTTAGGCATGGCCATACATAACATAGAAATCACACTTGGGAAGGGGGGACAATTAGCTAGATCGTGTACCAAGTGCTACACGATCGCCTAGTGGAAGTCCACGATGAGCGGCACGCAACGATGGCCTCTCGAGAGCTCTCTTTCCTCACTACACAATTGCCCAAAAACTCCTACACGACCGCTTAGCTATTACAATTAGGCGATTGCCTTTTCAAAACCTATACAATCACCTACCTTTTACTATACGATCGTATACCAAATGATACACGATCGCTAAGCTTTACTACACGATCACTGAGCTTTACTACACGATCGCCTTGTGGAAGTACACGATAAACAGCACACTGTGATGGCCTCTCGAGAGCTTTCTTTCCTTACTACACGATCACCCACAAACTCCTAAGCGATCGCTTAGTTAAAAATCCAGATCTCTGCAGTGCGCGTGAGAGTGATTTGAATCGTCGATTTCCTTTACAACGAATCCGAATCTCTGTAGCATGTCAGCGTCCCGTCCTGTCCCATTCATATTATTTTCCCAACGCCGAACCCGTGGGTCGAGTTTTGAAAACTCGACCTTTAAGGTTATAACCCCTACCCCCTCTTCTCATTTTTTCACATTTTCTCACTGCTTTCATTCCCTCATTCTCCTCACTGCCTTTTCTCTTCACTGTTTTTCGACCTTTAAGATCAGCCTCTCATTTTCTCCTCACTGCTTTCGTTCTCTCACTCACTACCTTCAGCCTTTCATTTTCTCACATTTTCTCACTGCCTTCAGCAAATCTTCTTCTTCTCCCACATTCGTCTATTAAATTGTGAGGTTTGTACTTTTACTATACAAAATTTCATTTTTTTAAAGTACTATATATTTTGTTCTTATTCTCATACTATTATATATATATATATATATACATATACATATATATATTTATAGTCTTTGTTGCTGTTTGGGAAACAAAGAACAAAAAAGGTAAGTTAAATTTGTGAGTTTACTATTTATTTATTACTAGTTTTATTATATTTAGTAGATTTATCATGTTGAATTCAATAATATTTACATATTGATGTTAGTAGTTCTTTCTCTATTAGTATTAATCTTAGTAATTGTTATTAGTGTTAATCTTATGGTTGGGATGTTATACCAACATGTTAATCTTATTTATATTTTGTTTGTTTTTGTTTGTATTTAAGTATAATTTATTGTTATGTTTCTTATGATAACATTCGTTGATTAAATTGTGAGGTTTGTACCTTTAATATTTTTAGTTTAATACAAATTTATTATGATTTTTTGAAATATATTTCTTATGATATTTTATTTTTCTAGTATTAACTTTGAAAATATAGTTTAAAATAGTTTGAAAAAGTTTAATTTAATTTAATTTTTTGTTTTATATTAAATTTGAAAAAATAGTTTTAAAAAGTTTACATATTTAAAAAGTTGATGTTTATAGTTTAAAAACTTTAATATTTTTAGATTAATAAAAAATTATTATGATTTTTTTTGTATAAATTTCTTATGATATTTGAAAAGTTTAATTTGTTGTTATATTTAAAATAGTTATAAAAAGTTTAATTTATTGTTATGTTTAAAAAGTTGATATTCATAAAACTTAAAAAGTTGATGTTTATAAATTAAAAAGATTAATATTTTTAGTTTAATACAAAATTATTGTAATTTTTTTAATATACTTCTTATAAAAAGTATAATACAAAATTATTGTAATTTTTTTAAAAAGTTTAATATTTTTAGTTTAATACAAAGTTTAATATTTGTTTACCCACAAACTTCTTATATTTCCTATATATATTTCTTATTGTGATTTTTATTGTGGTTTGTTTTTGTTTAAGTTTGATAATTAGTAGAACAATTAGTAATGTATTGTTTGTCTTTTTTTTTTAGAAAATGGCGGACAAATGCTTGAGATTTTTGTTGTTTACAAATGGTAATATGATTGATTGTATTGATGAAGTTGACTATGACCAACCACCAAGTGGGAGTTTTAGCATAAATGTGAATAAATGCTCGTCTTACATATCCATCGTTGTTGAGAAAACCTGGTAGACCAAAAAGTTTAAGTTATCACAACGAGATGGATTGGATAGAACCAGTCACTCACAACGATGTGGATTTTGTAATTAGTTAGGTCATAATCGAAGGAAGTGTCCTTCTCAAGATAGTTAGAGATTAAGAAATAAATATTTTTTATTTATATATTCAATTTTTTATTATAATTTATTGTATATTCAATTTTTTTATTATAGTTTATTGTATATTCAATTTTTTTTATTGTAATATATAAAGTTATACATTATTTTTTTAATTGAGAAATAAATACTTCTTTTATCATGTATATTTAATTAAGTGTAGACACTTTTATTGTCACAACACTTGTGACCATTCCACAAAGCGGGCCGCATCCGCAGCGTTACCAGGATAAGGTTTTCCTCTTATATCCATCGGCGTCTTCTTCTCTTCGCTCAATCTTTTAATAAAGTTGTACATTATTCTTTTAATTAAGTTGTACATTATTATTTTAATAAAGTTGTACATTATTATTTTAATCAAGTTGTACATTATTCTTTTAATTAAGTTGTACATTATTCTTTTAATTAAGTGTAGATACTTTTATTGTATATTCAAATTTTTTTATTATAATTTATAAAGTTGTACATTATTCTTTTAATTAAGTTGTACATTATTTAATTAAGTTAATTAAGTTGTACATTATTCTTCTAATTGAGAAATAATTTTTTTAATTGAGAAATAAATATTTTTTTTCTTTTAGATTGTAGCTTTAAATCCAGGACCAGTTGATCCCGATGTTTTGTACGACCAGTCCATTCATCGATCATCTGTTATATGGTGAGATCGTACTACTGGAGAAATATCTTGCAGGCATCGAGAGGCAGTTCTCCAGCGTACTATCCCACTCCACCCTCGAATACTACCGCTACTATGCATATCTGGATTCTATGGGGTTGCCAGATTGGGATTTATTCAGTTGGACTGACATCTGATCACAGTCTTGGTCGAGAGATGGAGGCCTAAGATGCATACATTTCATATGTCTGTTGGAGAGTGCACTATCACTCTACAAGACATAGAAGTGTTGTTGGGGTTACCTATTGACGGTAAGCCGATCACCAGAGTGATGTACGATGATTGATCATAAGTTTGTCAACTGTACCTCGGTGTGACCCCACCTGCCAATAAAATTAAAAGATCGAGGTTAAGAACACAATTCCGTGAGCTCGCAGATGATGCAGACGAGAAAACCGTCATAAGATATACGCAAGCATATATACTACAGATGATGGGTGGAAGTCTCTTTTCCGACAAATCAAGTCATTTTGTTTACTTGATGTTCCTGCCACTATTAGCTAACCTCTATGATGCGGGGCGGTATTCGTGGGGTGGAGCATATTTGACATGATTGTATTGACAACTATACAAAGCAACAAGACCTGAGGTTCGTGAGATAGCTAGACCTCTCATACTTTTGCAACTATGGACTTGGGAGCGATTTCTAACAATGGCTCCACAGCTACAACATGTTAATGACGCTCAGTTAGCTGGACAAGCCTACGGTTCTCGGTATGTTATTTTAATTCAATTTAATTTTTATATAACTGATCTAGTTAATTTAGATTCTAAATTATTAATTTAAAAATTTAGATGGAGAGACAAATTTTGTATAACTAGGACAACCACACATGTAGTCAGCCAGTACAGATACATGTTTGATTTGCTTCAACCTGATCAGGTACCTTACACTGAACCTAATTGATTATTTTATACACATTTTTATTGTATTTGTCTTTAATGTTCTCCAATATAATATTTTGTGTTTTAAGTTATTTGAGAGCCATACAAAATTATTATGCATACTTTTCCCAATTTCTGTACGAATGGTCAAAACATATGGCGGACGATGAGTCATTTCATATGTTTTCACATTGGTGAGTGGCATCTTTCTGACAGGGTGATGAGACAATTCGGTTTTCAGTAGGATGTCCCATCGACTTGTAATACTGAACCCCTACTGCATGATATCGACTTAAGGACTGTAAATTGGTCCGAAAAAGTTACACATTTGGTAGTGTGATGACACTATCGTGCAAGGTTCATTGCAGCGGGGGTTTCTATTGAACAGTTTGACCGAGATGACACTCAAGACTACATTCATTGGTATAATAATATCACAAGCCGCTATGTCACTCGCCCGGGAGCAGTTGTGGGTAATCTGGTAAATGAACGAATATTATCTAATTATTTTTAATTTAAATATTATCTAATTGTTTTATAATTCACAGAGATCGAACAACAATATACTCCGTGATGTTGGGAATGATCCGAACTAGGTTTTTTTCTATATGTAGTGACAACCAAAGCTATATGGAGGAGATACATTATATGTACGATATACCTATTGTTCCTCCACCAGCTCCTAAATGCAGATGACCTGTATAGGAAGAGGATGAGTTTGATGAGGTTACCCATAATGTGGAAGAGTTGCCCCCTGTGATGCAGATGCAAAGTCAAACTGATTATGTTACTCCGATGATAATGCCAGCATTTGGTTCAGGACATTATGACTCAGAGGCTGGTCCTTCGTCTTCATATGCATGGACATGGTCGGAGTCGTGGAGAGCATTATCATGAAGCGCCTACAGAGGAACCAGAGCAACATCAAGAAGAACCAGAGCAACCTCAAGTTCGAAGTCGACGATCACAACCAGCTCGAAATCGACGACGTCCGCCTTGTGGGACACATCGATTTTTGTAATTATTTCTATATAAATGAGATATTTTAATTTACACTTTTTTATTTTTATGAGATATTATTTTTCTTAATTTGTTCTTTTTAGAGTTTAAATAAAAAAATAAAATAATAAAATATTTTTAGAAATTGGTTTTTATAAAATAAAAAATTAAAAAAAACAAAGGTCGAATGTTAAAATTCGACCTATTCAACACTCGACGTATTAAAAATTTATAAAATGAAAAATTATTAAAAAAAAAAGTAAAGGTCGAATGTTGAAAATTCGACCTCTGGTCGAATTTCAACCCTCGACCTATTAAAAAAAACAATATTTTTATAAATTGTTTTCAAAACTACTATATTATTTTAATTTTTCAAATCTTTGTGGCTGTCAATAGAAGTAAAAGTTTCATTTATGTTTTCTTTTTAATTAAGTGTTTGTTTTTAATTCTCTTGCCTAAAAAAACATAGAAATTATTTTCAATATTGTTTAGCATGTAATTTTATGTTTTCTTTTTAATTAAGTGTTTGTTTTTAATTCTCTTGCCTAAAAAAACATAGAAATTATTTTCAATATTATTTAGCATGTAATTTCATATAAAAACTAAAAACCCCTTATAAAAAAATGAAAATTGAAAATAAAAGTTTAAAAAGTGCAGCCATTGGGTTTCGAATGAGGAGAACAGCTAGTTATGTTTTTTTAGCTTTTAAATTAATGAAGAAAATCACATATTTATAGACAATCAGTAGCAATTCAAATGAACATTAAAGTAAAAATTAATGTCATAATGATGTGTAAAACAAGAAAATATTTTCGATATTATTTAGCATTTAATTTTATATAAAAAATTAAAAATAGTTTATAATAAAATGAAAATTAAAAAATATAAAAAAGTAAATAAAATTTAAAATAAAAAAACATAGAAATTATTGTGATACTAAAACGTAAAACAAGAAAATACTTTTGATATTATTTAGCATTTAATTTTATATAAAAACTAAAAATTACTTATAAAAAATGAAAAATTTAAAATAAAATTATAAAAAAGTGCGTCTCTAATTGGAAGAGCAACTATTTATGTTTTGTCAAGCTTGTAAAAATTAATGGGATAATAAAATGTAAAACAAGAAAGTATTTCAATATTATTTAGCATTCAATTTCATATAAAAACTAAAACTCGTTTATAAAAAATGAAAAATTAAAATAAAAGTATAAAAAGTGGGGCTATTGGGTTTCTAATGAGGAGAGCTTTTGTTAAAATTTTAAATTAATAAAAAAATCACATATTTATAGAAAATTTGTAGCAATTTAAATGCATATTTAAAAATTAATGAAAGATTACGACATTGAGAGAAAATCTCGCCAAGATGGGATTGCCCTTAATAGTAACCATATACAAAGGAGGAGGGCGCTGGTTGACAAGATGATGGAAAAACATTTAAAATTAATCAACGAGCGTAGTTTCAATCAACATGTAAAACCTAGATGTAGATTAGGGTGCCGTTGGAGCTAGCGAAGGCTATTATTTTTTTACAATAAAATAAAAATATAAAAAAGAGCAGCCATTAGGTCTCAAACTAGTTTTCTTAGTATTGGATCTCGAAGTAGTTGGACTATTATTAATGGTTTTTTTTTTTTTTTTTTAATTGATAAAAAAATCACATATTTATATACAATTGGTAACACAATAAAGTAAAAATTAATGCAGTAATAAAGTGTAAATATTTTTTAGATTTTTCTATTTATAAGAATTTTCTTTCTCAATATTACTCATGCATTTAATTTCATATAAAAAGTAAAAATCTTTTATAATAAAATGAAAATAAAAATAAAAATAAAAATATAAAAAGTGCTTGGGTCTTGAACTAGTATAGGGTCTCGAACTGGTTGGACTACTATTAATGTTTTTCTATGAAATCGATAAAATATATTTATAGATAATTTATAGCAATTCAAATGAACATTAAAGTAAAAATTAATGTGATGATGAAGTATAAAAGATCATTTATAGTAAAACATTTGGTCTCGAACTAATTGGACTACTATTAATGTTTTCTTTTTGTGAAATTAATAAGAAAAACACATATATACACAATTTGTAGCATTTCAAATGAACATAAAAATTAATGTGATTACCAAGTGTGAAAGAAGAAAATATTTTTGATATTATTTAACATTTAGTTTCATATAAAAAGTAAAAACCGTTTATAATAAATTGAAAATTAAAATAAAAGTATAGAAAAGGACAACTATTGGGTTTCGAACTAGGAGAAATACTCTTTGGGACGGTTTGGGATAAATACTATCCTAAGACTAACCACCACTTGGTACAGTAAAAACTATTTTGTAATCCTCAATTAACTACCGTCAATACTATTTCAAAACCCTCATTTGTTACAATATTTACTATTTGTTACAGTTTTTACAATTTTACATTTATCATTTTTTTATTATTTGCTACTGTATTTACTATTTTATTCTCAAACTAAAATAGTTTACACCTCAAACACATATTATTATAATTCAAACTTAAATAAATTACACTCTAAACACAAATTATTATAATCCAACTATAATAATCTAGTACTATAATAACCAACTCTTTACTTCAAATATCCCCTTTATGTTTTCTTGTGGTGGGACTCATAAAAAAATCAAATATTTATAAATAATTTTTAGCGATTCAAATGGATATTAAAGTAACAATTAATGTGATGTGATAAAACAAGAATGGTATTATTTACCATTTAATTTCATATAAAAGTATAAATTGTTTATGATTAAACTAAAATTAAAATTAAAGTATAAAAAAAAAGGTGCAGCCATTGTGTTTCGATTATTTGGTGAACAACTTTTTGTATTTTTGTGATGTTTTAAATTGATAAAAAAAAAAAAATCACATATTTAGAGCCAATTTGTAGCAATTCAAATGAATAAAGTAAAATTTAATGCAATGATAAATTGTAATACAAGAAGGTATTTTCAGTATTATTTAGCATTTAATTTCATATAAAAACTAAAAATCGCTTATAAAAAATGAAAAATGAAGTATAAAATAGTGCAGCCATTGGGTCTTAAACTAGGAGAACAACTGTGTATTTTTTTTTTTTTGTGCTTTTACATTGATATAAAAAACCACATATTTATAGATAATTTGCAATTCAAATGAACATTAAAGTAAAAATTAATGCGAAGTGTAAAATAAGAAAATATTTTGGATAAAATAATTTATAATTAAATAAAAATTAAGACAAAAGTATAAAAAAGTGCTGCTATTGGGTTTGAACTAGAAGAAAAACTTTTTTTTTTTATGTTTTCTTGTGAAACTGATAAAAAGAATTAACTTTATAGATCAAATAAGTATTAAAGTAAAAGTTAATGTGAGTATAAAATAATAAAATCCAATACATAAGGTTGACCAACTCCATCGTTGAATCACGAGGCGCGCATGTTTTGAAAAACGAAAACGATTTTTTATAAATCTTTTTTATTATTTTCAAAATTCCTTACCAAATTTAAAAATATTTTTATAATTAAAAAAATTAAGCTTCGTTCGATATTCATTTGATTTTTTTATTTTGAAAATTAAGTCTACACCATCCACATTTCTTACCCTAGTTTGCATATTTCTTTCAATTCTTAGCCAAATTCCAAAAACAATAACAATTTTTTGAAACAATTTTTTTTAGTTCTCAAATTTTGGTTTGATTTTTTAAACTAGGGGTGAAAAGTAGATAACAAAGAAAGAAATTTGGAGTAGAATTAATGACTATAGATTTAATTTTAAAAAAAAAACGAAAACAAAATGGTTATCAAATGAAACATATTTTTTAAAAACTAAAAATTGAAAACGAAAGACAAAAAACCAATCAATAAGGTCTCGTTTGATAACCATTTTATTTTTTTATTTTTATTTTATTTAAAAAATTAAACTTATATCATGATTTGCATCTTTCTTAAGTCTTGGCTAAATTTCAAAAACTAAAACAACTTTTTGAAAGTTATTTTTTTAGTTCTTAAAATTTGATGAAAATAGATAAATTTAATTTTAAAAAATAAAAATAAAATAAAATGATTACCAAACGAAAATAATTGATATTTATATTAAGCGGGATGTTTGACTGAAGTTTCCCGAGAAATGTCTTGGTTTGTGTATTATGACGTAGATAAATATGGGATTTGAAGCTCAGGTTTCACCCCACCTCTGTTTCTTATAGAAAATTTCATTTTTCTTCCTTGTGGTAGGATTTAGATTTGAATGATTAAACTTGGGCTGGTCCTTTGAAGTTGAATTCTTCATTAATTTTTGGTATTATGATGTAGTTAAATAAGCATTCCGACCACTTATAAGTTACACCTTATATTACAATCTAACGTTGTATGAAACCTTACCCCTTCCACATGACTGTTTTGGTCTTTGTTTCCGGTACCTTGCGATCTAAAGAGTATAGATACTGTTATGACTATGACATTAGTAAAGGTTTCATTTTCAAGTTGTAAAGTTGTTGTTCAATTTGGAAATTATATTGATGCCTTATTATTGACTCTGTTTTTGTCTGGGTAGAAGCAGAATTGTGATTCATGCTACCTGAATGAGCATTGTTATAAACAACCAAACAACGTATATAGTCTATTGTCTTGCCTGCGAGTTATGACTATAGCTTCTTAGAGTCATTGGCTTAGGGCTTGTTGGGAATGAGTAAAGAAAAAATTGTTTTTCAGAAACATAATTTTCATTTAAACTCTTTTCATAAAATTAAAATCGTTTAAAATACCCTTCAAAAGTGTTTCAAAAGCTATTTTGAGTTTTTTCAAAATCAAACATTAGAAAGTTAAACCAAACGCACCCTTAATGACGACATCATTGTGATATCCGTATTTATTAACAATTTGTTGTTCAATGCAGTATCTGCATGAGTTGGATGGACTAAGATTACAGCTTGCCGCTACTCGAGCAACTACTGATGCATCAGCTCAATCTTCCCAGAACCAGTGTTTAGCACTTTTGAAGGAGTTAGACGAAAAGAAAAAATCTATAAAAGAGCACGAAGATCGAGTAAAAAGGTTAGGAGGACAACTTGTCAATCTGCAGTAAAGGATGAAGTGGTGAGAGTTGAGCATGATATTATGGAAGCTTTAGCCAAATCTGTTGTGAGCAAGGATTGTGAATTGAGGAAGATATTAGATGAAGTTTCCCCCAGAAATTTGGAGAAGATCAATAAGTAGTTGATTGCCAAAGATGAAGAGAAAAACCAAGGAGTTGGAATAATCACAAGTATGCAAACTTATTTGGCTATACTGCGTATAGTGTACTAGGTGAATCTAGTAGATTGTAACTCAACTAGGTGAAATTGTATACTAAAGAAGGATTATTATGGCATTGCTACACTACAACAAATATATCTTTTAATAGCGTTTCTTGTAAATTACTATTAAAGAAAAAATAAAAAAGCAGAAAGATTAAAAATTAGGACGCAAAACTTTGTTTTCTTTCGTTTTGAGCCCTATATTCAATCTTCCGCCTTTTCATTCGAGCGTAAGTCTCTTCCCGTTCATTCTTTCTCATGTCTCTTAAGGTGTCTTTGTCAACTCTAGTGTCATTTTTCGTTTCTTCAATTTTGTTTTCTAAAGAAACTTTGACATCAAACCTAACCCTTTCAGTAAGCATCGACTCTAAAAATCCATTGGTTCACAAAGTAGAATCGATGAAAATGTCAATCTTAATTCACATCCTTCAAGTTCAACACTTAAACCTTTTAAGTATTGAGGGTGATTTTGAGTTTTTGGTACCCTACACTTCTTTTACTATTTTTGCACAAGTAGGTTGGAAGAGCAGAAGTTAATTATGAACCAAGCACTATGTTGGTAAGTTCATTCTTAATTTTTACATTTCTTCAACTTTATAAACTTAACAGTTTGAAGGTTCCAAAGAGTACTAGCTCTCTGAGGAAGCTTCTCTTAGTTTGCTTCTCATTCTTCTTACTAGAACAACTTAATTTTCTATATTTTCACATTTTTTTAAATTTGGTAAGAAAAGCTCAACTTTAAGTGTGTTAATGTTGTATTTTATTAACTTGATGTCTACTTATTGATGTCTGTTTATTATTTGTATGATCTTAGGCTTCCAAATACAAGACTTTAAATCCAAATTCAGAACGTCCTTTCATATTTTGCCTGCACTTGCTTTTGAAATCTGAATCAAACTAACTTGTCTCTTAGTTTCCCAATCCAATTGATGCACGCCCTATAAGGAAATGAAGTATTTTTATGCATAAAGGATTTTTTTCTTAAGGCTTGTACAGGTAAATCTGTATTCATGTTAATATTAATAATTAGTTCGTTTTCTAACATTAAATACACCTTTCTCTGAACCAGCTTTGTGCTTCCACAAAATCAATCATTTCAATCTTTTATCTTCTTCCCACTGAATCACTAGTCCTTTCTTGTTTAAAATTCTCCCTCGATTTGTCTCTTTCGTCACACTAAAATGCTATCTTTTAAGAGTGGTAATTCTATTCTTTGAAGTAGTTTTTTGTAATCCACTGATTAGCAAAGGAAGCCTGGAATACATTGTACCAGAAGAGTTTGTATTTTGGCTTGCAAGAGAACCCCTTCGTTAACTCAATGCAGGCAGCATAATGGTACGTATAATTCAATATCTCTTTATCCATATCTAAGTTGCCCTTTATCCAAAAGTGTTGGATTATTCAATCTTTTCTAGGCTCAATTACTCAAGATCAACTCTGAGATGACGAAGAAATGGCTGAGAAAGACTTTGTCAAATCCTCAATTCTAGATACTCGATGTTCGATATGTTTCTACTTGATATTCGATGCAAATTTCCTTCTATCCTTGACGAGTTTCTATTCTATCCTCGATGGAACTCAATTAATGCTGGTCGATACTCGACTCTACTCGATGAGTCTTGATTTTTACTCGAAGCAGCTCGAAGATGAAAACGACTTACTCAAAGCTACTCGATAGAAGAAATCGATGCATGATTCAACTTGATACTCTGAAATTCGATACGATTTGAAAGCAAGATTGTTTTGCATGATTTGCAGAAAGATTGAAGTCGATCGAACAAGAAGATAAAGAAAAGAAGAAGAAACACATAGGATTACGTGGTTCGGCCAAGATGCCTACGCTAAGGGAAGATTCACATTATTTTTACTTAGAAGATTGCATACAGCTTGTTTGTTTACATAAAATTAGACAATGATGAACTTACTTTTTTTTTTTTTTGTTTTCTGATCAATGGTATTTATAATACATACCAATAGACCGTTTACAAGATAAAGTTAGTTATAAACAAAAACTAACCGAGGTATTCGAGTAACAATTTCTTCAAAAAGTTTACAAGATATACTTTTTATTTTTCAAATAGTATTCTTATTCTAAGTATTATTTATACTACGCTTGTTGAAAGCCACTATCTGGTAGTTATATGGTAATAGTGAAGGAAATTAGGATTGTTTTGTTAAGAAGGGAGGGACTCCAATTTTAGGAGAGTTTATGTAACCATCTTAGGTAGCTTCGTTGCACTTCTTCTCTCCCCTCTTTCTACAATGTTTTGAATTAAATTTGATTCTTTATTTATACCGAAAAGTTGTTCATGTTCAAAATTGTATTGTTTTGACTTTCAAATTGTGTTGCTAATACTATATTGCTTTTCCCTTTTTCACATGCTTCTTTTAGAAATGTTAAGAAAAAGAATTATCTAATTGATTATATCATACAAAAGCATGTACATATTTTGTATATGTAACATATCTCCGTTTTCAAATAAGTTTTTTGTCCCCTTCTAGTTTCAAGGTGGTTGTATTTTCTTCGGATAGAGTGAAAAAAAAAAGTTCCAAAACAGAAGGTTTAATGGTTGGAGAGAAGTCGGAAGATATATTCTTTTTTAAAGTGAAAACCATTAATGTAATATTTTTCACCCATCTGAAAGAATTAACTATCCAGGCAAAGAGGATTATTATGATGCCTTAACTAAGACTTTTAAGAGAGTATATCATCTCCAACTAAGTATTGACTTATAAATCACAATGATAACCCATTTATTGTTGAGAATGTCTTAGAACTCGCAGTTCGTGTTAAACATTCTATTTATCAATAATAATAAGTTGTTGATTTTGCATTCTATTATGAAAATCCAATAAACATATCCATGACTATAGTCTGAATATTGTAACTTTATGTAGTGACATAAAAAGGATCAAGTTAACAATATATAGCCAAAATGGTCTAATAAGTATATGGATGAAATTGTGTATCTCATCCTGGTAACACTATTGGATATGACCCACTTTGTAGTTGTTACAAGAAGTTGTAATGTGCTACAAATAATATGATCCATAGATCGTTCATGTGAGTGGGAGGGCATCCTATACAATGAGTTTGTATATAGACTGGACTACGAAAATAGTCACTTTTCTTTATAATGACCGTTTACTGTTAAAACTAACTATTTCATTTATTAAATAACCTAGGTTAACTCGATCTTAATTTTGAGCTAGCTATGAACTTCGGTTTGTTCGGGATTATCCTTTGATCTACAAACGGTGAGAGTAGTCCAACAACATTGCTCAATAAGCCTCCCATTTTGGGATAAGACCGGATGCATAGCTGGAGATATAGCCATGCAAGATGGAATTCACTCCTACCCAATTTAGGGTTAGCAGATAGGTTGTTCTCTTAAGTACTGATTCCAGGTCTTGAACAATCGGGGCCCCACCTTCTCATGAGAGAGAAAGGATTTGATTCATAGGTGTTATGAATCAAAATTGTTTATTAGAGGGTCAGTGGGAACTTAAGGAACAAGATGTATTCATAAGGGTAAAACGATTATCTTGACCTAGATGTGGTTACGAACAACCTGTGAAAGATCGACTTAGTGATTATGGTTATATAAAGTGGACATAATATATCTACAGTGAGGGGAGTTCAACTATGGGTTATAGTGGAGAGACCCAGTAATTAACAAATGGGGTTAATTCGGTTTAATGAGTTTAACCGATTAATCTCGGATCGTTGAAGCCCATGATCTGTAGGTCCGTGAGGTCCCCCTACTAGCTCATAAATGGATAACCTTTAGAGTAGCTTGATAAGTTAATTTGAAACATTCAAATTAGAATTAAACTGAATAGGATAATCTATATTTAAATATGATTTAAATATATGAAGATGGATTTGTACAAAAATTAATTTAATATTTGATATTAAATTAATTGATATTATTTAAAAATTAATTTATGAAATTAATTCTATAAAATTAATAGAATTTTCAGTTTTAAAATCAAAATTGATTTTGAAATCGGTTTTGATGAAAATAGAAAATTGGAAACATGCGCAAACGGAAAAAAATAGTTTTTCCATTACCATCTTTTACTTGCTCACACAAACACCATTTCCTTTCTCTTCATTTACCATAAGTATGAGATGCAACTCATGCAGTAATCTTCTTTGCATGTTCACCTGCAATAAATAATTCCATCGAATTCTAGAATCATTCTTCGAAACTCAAAGTTTCATATCGGAAGCAAGTTTTCAAAACTTTTTTCAAATACAAAAGTGCAGTCTCTTCCTACGAATTAGTATGACTGAATATAATGAAAAAAAGACAAAGAAACGTTTCCTTGAATATGGACAAACACAAAATTGAAGATTGGAGTGAATTTGAGGCAGGCATTCTAAAGAAATTTGAGAGAAAATTTCGAGTTGAAGAAAAGTTCTTCAAGTAGTGTGGTGCAGTGAGCTTCTCCCTTGTTTTCGTTGCTTCAAGCTGTTCTTGAGTCCCACAACTCATTCTAAAGCTCCAAGAGGATAGTGGAGAAGATCTTGAGGTGGTTCACGGTATTTTTTTGGAGAATACAACTGCTGTTGATTAAGATCTTGAAGAGTTCTACAAAGATATGATTACAAACCCTCTTATTTTAGATGAGCATGCTTTAGTTTCTGCCAAAATTAGTGAATTTGAATGCTTATTAATCCTTGTTGCTTCCACTGCATGTTAATATGCTCTTAGGCCCAGGGGCAGCCTTGCCAGGCCTGATAGACGCCTGTGGAGATCGATCTTGGTATCAAAGCATCATATAAGCATTCAGTTCGGTTTAATTTTGGTGTGGTGGGTGTTTTTCATGAGATATATGAAACTGATGCACTGATTTGGTTTTTTGAGCTTTGACATTTTATTTCTCTTTATTTTCTCAATTAAATTTGTAATAGGCTCTTGATTCATGAGCTTAAGTGTGTTATCAAGAGTCTGTAATTTATTTGGAGTCATTAGAGTTGAAATTAAGATGTAATTGAAGAAACAAGTGAAGAAGGTCGAGCTGCGTTTCCAGTTTTTCTAGCTTTTGCTTAAAATCGTCATTGAGGTTCAGACGCTAACGCTAAACGATCGTCTAGCTCCACGCGTTACACGATGTGAACTAGAAGATTGTATAGCTACGGGTGTTGATCGTTGTGATGTTGGACGCTAGACGATCGTGTACTTGCGGGAGCTAAATGATGCATTGGAAGTGTTATACGATGGCACTACACAATCGTGTAGCTGTGGCACGAGCTAAACGATGTGTTGAAGTTCTATGCGATGGAACTAAGTGATTGTGAGCTGCGGTGCTCAACGATGCGATGAAGTTCTATGCGATGGAACTAAGCAATCGTGTAGCTGCGATGGACACTAAAGATGACATGAAGCACTATGCGATGGTGTTAAGCGATCGTGTAGTTCTACTCGAGAGCTAAACGATGGCACTATGCGATAGTCAAAAGACACTAAGCGATTGTGTACCTCTGCCCAACACTAGGCGATGGTGTTAGACGATAGCCTTCAGTGTTACACGATCTCCCTTAACGAGATTTTGAGGTTGGACCAAGAGCAGCCGGTTTGATCGGTTTTCTCGAGCCAATCCGGTTCAGCCTCAAAGGATGTTTGGCTGGTTCGGTTCAGACTTATCCAGTGTGGTTCAAGATGCTTAGGTTCGGTTAGGAGCGGTTCAAGTGGTTCAAAGCCGGTTTTGAAGCTGTTTGTAATAGTTAGGCTTCTGTTTGCTTGTTTATGCCAAAACTTAAACCATATCAGTTAGTATTTAATTATTTATGCATGTGGTATATGTAATAATTAAATGATTCATGTATATGCATACAGTATGCCATGTAGATTTAAAATCTCACCGTAGGAAGCATGTTACATGCATTGAAAGTATATATGTTATAAATGTTATAATATATAGTATGCATGTTAGGGTTATATTTAATATAATGATTATATTAGATATTGAATGCCTTTGCTGAATGTTGTGGATGTTTAGCATGTCTAAAATTTTGTAAGTTGTTATAAAATTGGGTTAGACGTTTAAAATCCATAACAAAGAACAACTGCATGCTCACTTAGGTTAACAACTAATTTTAATTGTTAAAATAGATTGTTACCTTATAAAATTTGGTTACGAACTCATATTAGTTCATAAACCTGTCTAAGGCTGGGGGTAATTAAGTTGACGGTTTATAGAACACCTCTTACCTGGGGATTATGACCGAAAAATTGAGTGTTGTTAACTGATTTTATGAGCTAGCATGAGCGATGTGAGGTAATAAAACGGTTTATCACCTAGACATTGTAGGTTAAAATCCAATTGTAAGCATGATACTTGGATAAACCACTTAGACTTAGGTTGTTTAAAATTAGCCGTTACACCTAAGTAAATACCCAAACACATAGAACACTTCAGTGGGAGATTAACAATATATTCGATATATAGTTATTAGCTCGCATGTCCTCAAGAGTTAACACTATGAGATCCATGCTCGGCTTCGTGTCGCTTTTACCGCGACTGCTCCATTCGGAAAGTGTTTGCATGGGTTCATAACAAGGTGAATGAGAGAGGTGGTTCATAGTAAGTGGGTGAAGAAAATGTGTCAACATTGTCCTACGGTCTCCTCCATTAGTTTGAACCATGAGATTCCTATGTTGCGCCCGCTATCGTTTTTAGGTAGCACTAGCTAGTCGTTAACCGCGACGATCCTTTCGGAGTGTTGTAACATAGGATTCGAAACAACCTAGGCTTCAGTAAAATGAATAGGGTCTTATAGTTCCGTCTTGGGATTGTCTTCTATTTCAGGGGCATATTCATATCATTCTATAAGATCTGAAAATGGCGGGTCACACTTACAAGAATTACTAATTGTTAGTAAAGATCTTAACCGAAAAGGATAACCAAAAGAACTATAGGAATAAAAAGTTATTATGATATAGTATTTGGTCAAGAATTGTCTTGCTTTTGTGAAGGAATTCTTGATTGCCCCTCGGTAGCAATTGTTCTAAATCACTAAAATATCATTGCAAATAAATAAAGATTTATTGGGTACTTTATTATTTTTTGCTAAAAATGGATTTAGATGCATATTTAATAGAGTTTGTTTAAAATGTTTCAGCAATGTCGAACTCAATCATACAATTGCTTGCTTCCGATAAAATTAATGGTAAGGGATATACCAATTGGAAATCAAACATCAATACGATATTAGTTGTAGACGATCTGAGGTTTGTGTTGACGGAGGAATGTCCTTTAATTTCTAGTTCAACAGCCAACCGAAATGTTCGGGACGCCTATGATAGGTGGGTAAGGGCAAATGAGAAAGCTCGGGTCTATATCTTAACAAGTATATCTGATGTACTCAATAAGAAGCATGAGGTCATGCCCACCACCCGTGAGATAATGGCGTCATTATAGGAGATGTTCAGGCAACCGTCATCTTCTGTTAGACATGAAGCCATTAAGTATGTCTATGTTACTCGCATGAAAGATGGAACCAACGTAAGAGAACATGTTCTTGATATGATGGTTCATTTTAATGTTGCGGAGGCTCATGGGGCGATGATAGATGAGACAAGCCAAGTAAGCATGATACTGGAATCTCTCTCGGAGAGTTATCTGTCATTCAGAACAAACGCTGTTATGAACAAAATCACTTATAATTTGACAACGCTATTGAATGAGTTACAGACTTATCAATCAATGATGAAACTTAAGGAAAAAGAAATAAATGTTATTTCGAAACCAAAGAAGTTTTATAAAGGGTCTACGTCAGGAATGAAACCCACTGATGATAAGAAGTTTGGTCCATCTTCTTCTAAAGACAAAACCGTACAAATGAAGAAGAAAGGAAAAAGGGAAAAAATAAAACCACTACAAAGAAAAAAAAAACTCCCAAAGGAAAATGTTTCCATTGCGGAGAATTTGGGCACTGGAAACGAAATTGCCCAAAGTATTTGGCTGAGAAGAAAGCAGAAAAGACAAAACAAGGTAATATGATTTAATAGTTGTTGAAACATGTTTAGTGGAGAGTTCTCACCTTACCTGGATATTGGATTCGCGCCGCTAATCATGTTTGCACTTTTTTACAGGAAACTAGTTCTTGGAGAAGACTTTCTGAACTTGAGATGACTTTCAAGGTGGGAACAGGTGAAGTCATTTCAGCTGAAGCAGTGGGAGATGCCAAGTTGCTTTTTGGAGATTCTTTTATCTTAATTAAGAATTTATTTTATGTACCTAAGATGAAAAGAAATTTGATCTCCATTTCCTGTCTGCTAGAAAATATGTATAATATATCTTTTGAATGTAATGAAGTATTTGTTTATTCAAGAGGTTTTCACATTTGCTCTGCAAGACTCGAAAATAACTTGCACATATTAAAACCAACTGAAGCGAGAGCCATTTTAAATATAGAGATTTTTAAAACGGCTGAGACTCATAATAAAAAGCGAAAAATTTCTCTTAACACCTATCTTTGGCACCTCAGGCTTGGTTACATTAATCTCAACAGGATTGAGAGATTGATAAAAAACGGTCATCTAAATCAGTTAGAAGATAGTTCTTTACCTCTAAGTGAATCATGTCTTGAGGGAAAAATGGCTAAAAGATATTTTTCTGACAAAGGTCTTCGTGCCAAAGAGCCTCTTGAACTTATACATTCAGATATATGTGGTCTGATGAATGTTAAAGCTCAAGAAGGCTATCAGTATTTCGTCAGTTTTATTGATGATTACTCTAGATATGGCTATATTTACTTAATCAGTCATAAATCTGAAACTCTTGAAAAGTTCAAAGAATTTAAGGCTGAGACTGAAAATCTGTTAAGTAAAAGAATTAAAACACTTCGATCTGATCGAAGTGGTGAGTATATGGATTTACAATTCCAGAACTATCTAGTAGATCATGGAATTCAATCCCAACTCATAGCCCACAATAAAACAATGTTCTAGAAAGAAGAAATCGAACCTTATTGAACATGGTTTGATCTATGATGAGTTATGCTCAGTTACCTCAATCCTTTTAGGGGTATGCAGTACAGACTGCAGTACTTATTCTAAACTTTGTTCCATCAAAAAGTGTTTAGGAAACACCGTATGAATTATAGAAAAGACGCAAAACTAGTTTATGCCATTGCCGTATTTGGGGTTGTCCAACATACGTGTTGGTACAGAATCCTAAGAAATTGAAAACACGTTCGAAATTATGCCTATTTGTGGGGTATCCCAAAGAAACAAAAGGAGGATTGTTTTATGATCCCCAAGAAGATAAAGTATTTGTATTGACAAACGCTACGTTCTTGGAAGAGGATCATATAAAAAATCATCTACCTCTTAGTAAACTAATATTGCAAGAACGGACTAAAGATGCTATAGAAACATCAACAAGAGTTGTTAATCAAGCTGGTCCATCAACAACTGTTGTTATTCCGTCACGTTTATCCCAAGAGTTGAGGTTGCCTTGACATAGTGGGAGAGTTATTCAACAACTTGAACGCTATATGAGTTTAACAAAAACTCAAAACATCATATAAGATGGTGGTTTAGAGGATCCATTGACCTTTAAGAAGGCAATGGAAGACGTTGACAGGGAACAGTTGATAAAAGCCATGGACGATGAAATGGAGTCTATGTACTTCAACTCTGTCTAGGAACTTGTAGATCAACCGCATGGGGTTACACCTATAGGTTACAAATGGATCTAGAAGAGGAAACGAGACCAAACTGGCAAGGTTGCAGTCCTATAAAGCCAGACTCGTGGAAAAAGGTTTTACCTAAAAAGAAGGAGTTGATTATGAAGAAACTTTTTCTCCTGTTGCCATGATAAAGTCAATAAGGAGTCAATAAGAATACTTCTTTCCATTGTCACATATTATGACTATGAGATATGACAAATGGATGTCAAGACAGCCATGATCCTTACAGGATACACAGATTCTGATTTTCAGACTGACGTAGATTCTAGAAAATCTATTTTAGGATCAGTTTTTACTCTCAACGGAGGAGCTATAGTTTGGAGAATCATTAAGCAAAGTTGTATCACTGACTCCACAATGGAAGCGAAATACGTGACTACATGTGAAGCTGCTAAAGAAGCAGTATGGCTACACAAATTCTTGGCTGATTTGGAAGTAGTTCCAGATATGTACTTGCCTATCACACTGTATTGTGACAATAGTGGTGCTGTTGCCAACTCGAAAGAACCAAGGAGTCACAAACATGGAAAACACATTGAAAGAAAGTACCATCTCATTTGGAAGATAGTGCACAGAGGAGATGTGATTGTCACAAAGATTGCCTCTGAAGACAACCTTGCTGATCCATTTACAAAGGCCTTCTCGGCTAAAGTGTTCGAGGGCCACCTAGTTGGACTAGGACTCCGAGTGGTGTAATCTAGGGCAAGTGGGAGAATATCTATGGTATTACAGATGTCCTAGTTTATTGTATTTTTCCTTTATATTTCTCAACACTATATTGTATATATTTGTTCTCACTAGAGTTTTAGTCCAAGTGGGAGATTGTTGGGAATGTTCTAGAACTCGCAGTTTGTATTAAACATTCTATTTATCAATAATAATAAGTTGTTGATTTTTCATTCTATTATGAAAATCCAATAAACATATCCATGGCTATAGTCTGAATACTGTAACTTTATGTAGTGACATAAATAGGATCAAGTTAACAGTATATAGTCTAAATGGTCTAATAAATATATGAATAAAATGGGGTATCTCATCCTGGTAACACTATTGGATGCGACCCACTTTGTAGTTGTTACAAAAAGTTATAAAGTGCTACAAACGTTGTGAACCACATATCGTTCATGTGTGTGAGGGCATCCTATGCAATGAGTTTATATATAGATTGGACCATGAAAATAGTCATTTTTCTTTATAACGACCGTTTACTGTTAAAACTGACTATTTCATTTATTAAATAACATAGGTTAACTCGATCTTAATCCTAAGCTAGCTATGAACTCTGTTTGTTCGGGATTATCCTTTGATCTACAAACGTCGAGAGTAGTCCAACAACACTGCTCAATAAGCCTCCCATTTTGGGATAAGGCCGGATGAATAGCTAGCTTGGGACATAGCCTTGCAAGATGGAATTCACTCCTACCCGATTTAGGATTAGCAGATAGGTTGTTCTCTTAAGTACTGATTCCAGGTCTTGAACAATCAGGGCCCCGCCTTCTCATGATAGAGAAAGGATTTGATTCATAGGTGTTAGGAATCAAAATTTTTCATTAGAGGGTCAGTGGGAACTTAAGGAACAAGATGTATTGACAGAGGTAAAATGGTTATCTTGACCTAGCTGTGATTATGGACAACCTGTGAATGATCGACTTACTGATTATGGTTTATATAAAGTGGACATAATATATCTACAGTGAGGGGAGTTCAACTACGGGCTATAGTGGAGTGACCCAGTAGTTAAAGAACGAGGGTTAATTCGGTCTAATGAGTTTAGCCGATTAATCTCAGATCGTTGGAGCCCATGATCTGTAGGTCCGCGAGGTCCCCTTACTAGCTCGTAAATGGATAAGGTTTAGAGTAACTTGATAAGTTAATTTGAAACGTTCAAATTAGAATTAAACGAAAAATGATAATTTATATTTAAATATGATTTAAATATATGAAGATGAATTTCTACAAAAATTAATTTAATATTTGATACTAAATTAATTAGTATTATTTAAAAATTAATTTATGAAATTAATTTAATAAAATTAATAGAATTTTCAGTTTTAAACAGTTTTTCCATTACCATCTTTTACTTGCTCACACAAACACCATTTTCTTTCTCTTCATTTACTCCAAACATGAGCTGCAACTCATGCAGTAATCTTCTTTCCATGTTCACCTGCAATAAATAAAGAAGATTGAAGTGAATTTGAGGCAGGCATTCTAAAGAAATTTGAGAGAAAATTTCGGGTTGAAGAAAAGTTCTTCAAGCAGTGTGGTGCAGTGAGCTTCTCCCTTGTTTCTGTTACTTCAAGCTGTTCTTGAATTCCACAACTCGTTCTAAAGCTCCAAGAGGATAGTGGGGAAGATCTTGAGGTGGTTCACGGTGTTTTTTGGAGAATACAACTGTTGTTGATCAAGATCTTGAAGAGTTATACAAATGTATGACTACAAACCCTCTTATTTTAGATGAGCATGCTTTAGTTTCTACCAAAATTAATGAATTTGAATACTTATTGATCTTTGTTGCTTCTGCTACATGTTAATACACTCTTACATTTACATCTCTCAATTTGCACTTTTAAACTCCCAAGAACCAACCAAGATTGGATTTTCACCACCAGAACTTAAGACTTCTTGTATAAACTAACCACAAAGAAATTTCATAGTAAAAACTAAGAGAAATTGTGGCTTACTTCAACCAAAACAAGTTTTTTTTCCTCACAATTTTGAAACATAAGTACAATGAAAAAATAAAGATGAAAACCTTGCCGCTGCTGAATATTGAAGATGCCTTGTTCTTTCTATATTAAAATATTTTTATGATAGGTGCTTATGTATTTTTACAATTTATTTGTTCAAGAGGTTGTTTTCATGTCGATTATGACTCTCTCTGGTATTATGAAGAATGGCCAACAATAAGCTGATTATCAGTTGCTGATCTGCCTCTTGTTTGTTTTTTTGTCTTTTTTAAGTTTATAATTGTGTTAGTTTGATTCAACAAATATGGTTCTAATATGCCAATTTACTCTTGGACTTGTCTTTTCTCTTAGGGAAGTCAAATTCTTGAGTATTGCTGCCAAGAAAAAAGCAACACCAGGTTAGTCTTCTTGAAGATTTGAACTGACTGATAAGTGATATTTGTATGCATTGAATTGACTTTTGTTACACATTGTTTAGTTTTGTTGATGTGTTTAGACATCGAGTTTGGATTACATTACTTTTTAATTATCTTCTATTTTCCTATGTGAGTACTATCAGTATAGTGATTTTGTTGAGTAAGATGGCTTTTTTTAATACTCAGTTTTGGTGTCTTTTTAAATATCTCAACATTGCCCCTTCCTCTTCCATTCAATGTTACTTCCACAGTTTCCACTGTTAAATAATCAAACCAAAACTAACTTTTTTGTAGTTTATCTTCCATCTCTTTTAGCTGAATCTCAACTTTATCTCAATTTTTTTTAGTTGAATATCAAAAGTTTCTTTTGGCGTGGCGATGTATATGGAAAACCCACTTATTTTTGTTAGTATTCTCAGCGAGAACAATTATCTAGATTTTAGAACATGATGTTCTCCTTCTCTGTTTAGTGCATTAGTGGCTCAATTTGTGAAGGTTCTTGTTAGGATTTTGCTAAAGTGCACTAATGAGAAAAACATATTAAATTTGATTGTTCATTCGCTATAGTTGTTCAATGTTCTATCTAGTTTTAAAACATATGTAGAAGTAAATGACATATATTTGTGTACAATTTTCTTTTATTCCCAATGGAGGCGATGGATACGTTTAACAAATTTGAGATTGAAATTTGCATCACCAATAAGGATAAGCATTTGGAAAGATTTGTGAGTATTGAAAGCATGTGTATATACTGTTAATGTAACAATGCTCAAAGTTCGAGGTATTTCAATTTAAAGATCATGTATTGCAATTTATTACACATTCTTGATAGATCCTTACACTTTTTATTATAGGGCTAGTTATTTCAAGACAAATGTCTTGCAATTTATTACGCTTTTTATTAAAAGTGTAAGAATTTCTAAGGGTTATTTCTACTTTCTAGATCTTGAACAATCATGTAAAACTGTTGATATTACTTGTTTTTTTCATCTCCATTGTCGGTGGGTGCTCTTAAACAACTTATTTTTTGAATTGGATGTTAATTGTCATTTTGATTTGTTTCAATTTCTTGGCCTTTGTGTTTTATTCATTAGAAATTCTTTATTGTTGTTGATCTTGGGATGAATTTTAGGAATAGTTTCTAATATTAATTAAAATTCATGTGATGTTTGTGTTGCATCTCTCCTTTTGTTTGCAGGATGCAAAGTGAAATGATATCTACCTTAGCATATACAAGGGCAAAGTCCTGCTTATTGTCAATGTTGCTTCCAAGTGGTACATTCTTTTTCTTTCACATTGATGTTTGCACCCATATGATCTTTAATTTACAATAATCCTTTTGATGTTTCATTGAGCTTTAGTAATAGCATGTTTGAGAGAGATATTCTACGATACTTAAAATCACTTTAAAATTGCTCTTAAATATGCTTTTAATCATTCAAAGCTAATTTTGATTATATGAAAATTGTATTTAAAAGTGTAAAATTAAACACTAAACGTGTTTTCTAGTTTTTATAGAAGATTTTGTATGTCCATTTCAATCTTTCTTCCTTGCGTAGGTTTTTTTTTTTCAACCATCTATTCTTGTTGCTTGTAGGTATTGCTCCTACTTTGATGGTTAGAGGGTTTGAAATGGGAGTTGTCCCTTGATTGGTAATTTGTATACTTGGAAAACAATTAGTTGTAAGATGAATTGTACTGATTCTCATGATAAGGTTATATGATGAATGGTAGGGATTTTTATTTTATTTTATTTTTTCCTTATGTTGTTGGTTGAAAGTTTTGTTAGGTACTCTTCCTAGAAACGTCTTTAATGTAGATATTTCTCTTTAGGTTTGGATACAAATTTTTTCCATTCACTAGTGTTATGCTCTTCGTTGTAGTATATATGCTTTATTTTTTGGTTTTGAAGAGCACTTAGGCACCATTAATGTAGTTGAATGCTAGGATTATGTTGTCAAATAATTTGGATAGGTGAGTATTGTTCATTTTATTATATGTTATGAGCTATGGGAAGGATTTTGTCATAAGGCTATCAAACCAACGATTGCCTATTTATTTATTTTTGTGCAAACACATTTGATTGATGAGTTTGAAGTATAATTGATGGGGAAATATACATTTCTTTTGCAGAAACCGATTAAAAGACGACTAGTCAGACTATATGATGTGAAGACTATATAGTGTAACTTAAAGAAAGTAAAGAAGATACTTTGTTATTTTTTTTTGTTTTTATTTACTGTAATGTAATTTGGAGAGTTGTGATGGTTAAAGACCTACACTATGAGTGATGTATGTATGTAAATACTCTCATTTTAATGTAAATACACTTGCATTAAAAGTTTATATAATTAAAGTTAGTTAGGTTTACAAATATTTGAGACAATTTGTTTTTCAAAATGCCATACAAACTATATTTGACTCTCATAGCAGTATAAATATAAATAAAAAAAAATTTGCTATTAAAAGTTTTTTACTATATATTACAGCAGATACAACAATGGGATAAAATGTGTTATATGTTTTTATAACATTTTTTCTTACCATAAAAATTGTTATTAAATGTCATTCATAGCATTTTTGTAATGTTATAAAAGTTTTCATAACATTAAATTTATGCAATAAAAAAGAAATTTTTATAGCTTATTTTATAGGATTGAAAAAATACTATGAAAAGTTGGAGACTTTTAATAACATCGGCTACGACAACATATTTAAAAACGCTATGATATGTTTTTTACAGCGTTTTTTCATTGTTATACAAAACACTATTGAAAAGTAACCAGTATTAAAAGTTTCATAGCATTGAAATCATGCTATCGAAAATGGATTTTTAATAGCACATTTTATAGCGTTGAAAAAACGCTATGAAAAGTCTACGACTTTCAATAATATTACCTATGATATCATTTCAAAAAACGTATAAAAAGTGTATGATAGCGTTTTTACAAAGCTATCATATGTGATATTTGTTGTAGTGTTAGGTTAGATGAGAAGATAATATACGTAACTCAATCAAGTGAGACCACCAAATGCATAGCCCAATGAAATGAGGTTGATTGGACTTGTATTCTAACACTCAAAACAAACTTGAAATAGTGTGGGGCTATGTGAGGTCACGTTAAGAGTATAATATGTCACTGTATATGTCTATAGTACCTATCTATCCCATATGCTAGGAACTTATTGTGCCCATTCATAGAATTGTAATTGTTGACCAGGCCAAGTTCAAGCTATTACTCTTTCCATTTCTTTTGCTCTCCACTCTACCTGCCTGGTTGCCTCAAAGAAGTTTCCCATTTGTTTGTACGGATGTATAAGTTTTACCATGTCATTTATCATTTTTTCTGTAACAATAATTGTAGAAGTCAAATTCGATACATTGTGCCAACAAAGTTCTTATCTAGCCCAAGGTTGAAGACCGTTCGGCAAGAAAGCGTTCCTTTCCTTCTTTAAAGTTTTAAATGTATTTGATCAACACGTGTATTTAATTGGTTGATACTACATTGATGCCTAATGTTTCTTGTTTTGCAGGTAACCTTCTACTACATTATTCATCACTATCTCTAATATTGTCATCTCACCTTCAACTAAGTTGACGTGCACTTGATCAATTACCTAGTTGTCCATCCAAAACCATGTCACAACATCATAATGAACTCCAAACCACCCATTTCTTTGCTACTAAGTTCACGAGATCTCACGAATTATACAAATTGTTACGATTACATTATTGAGGTATCACTTCAAACAATCACTCTTTTCAAGCATACATAATCAACCTCCTAACATTGAAAAGTCTAATCAATGTTGTTACATCTATTTGAACATAAAAGTACACACCTTTATCTCGTTGTAGCCTTCCCAACTTGCATTATAGAATGTAATCATAACCATAAGAATCCTCATCTCACATAAAATGAGAGAGATAATAAGCAAAAGGTATGGGGGTTGTGGTGATGATGGAGACTTTAAGAAAGAGAGAGTACAGGAGACTGTTGTGATATCAAATCAACCTATACAATGACACCAATATCCCAAATAAAATTATTTGGTGGAATTAATAACCAAATTCAATAATGTCCTTGTCAAATGGTTACATGAATGTGAATGATTTAAATTGAAAAATAAGGCATTTCATTGAGGGAAAGTGGGACACAATTAGACATCTACCAACCATATCTGTTGGCTGATTTTAAGTATTAACCACTAACACTTCTGGATTAGCAAATAGCACCACCTAAAGCTTTACAATTCATTCATTAATTCAAACCCAATTTTTCATTTATAATCAAATAATTATCCAACTGCCCTTTTCTTTCATTTGCAAGTATTGTATTCATACCACTTATTATTTTCTTAAATAACTCTTCCTTAATAGATGGTCACCCAAATGAAACATAATAAATAAAATGAACATAAAGAATATATACATACACACACATTAAAGTTTAAAATGTTGATGTTGATGAAAATGTTGAAGTCTCAGTTTACGAAATGTCAATGGAGATATCGATAAAATGTGGATGTATTGATGGATATTTCTGAAAAAATTATAAAAACAAAAAACTTGAAAAAAAACTAAATCATTTTGTTACAGATAAAGATTATACTAAAAAAAGCCTTCAACTCGCTTAATTTGAAGACATCTAAATCCTCACGATGATGCTCACAAAATTATTATTGAGAGCCCTAAAAAAATAAATAATCCAAAAGGTCAATTTAGTTTAATTTTTCGACATTCATTTATGGATTAACCATATATTTAAGAATATCATCTATTTGAAAAAACTTTCTAAGTATTTCAAAATACTTTTTTACACTTAAAAATATTCTTTTTAAGCACTTAAGTCATTCTATAGAGAGTCTTAATCTTTAAATAAACTTTCGCTTATTCTTAATTCGAATCTATTTGATGATCATTCAGCTCTAAAGTGAGAGAGAGGACTAAAAGATGTTATAACGAATTATGTACTCAATCAAGATTTTGTATTGAAAGTGGGATTATAGGTAGTAAAATTAGCCTTTCGCTATAGATAATTTATGTTGATAATGGATCTAATTAGCTCCATATATACATGTTTTGCTTTTATATATATGATCCATAAAATCATCATTACTTCTTTTACAAAGTGATGGATTTACTTGAGCAAAAAAAAGAAAAAAGAATGGTCAAAAGTATGGTAGTTGCCACCTAAAGTAGGGTTAATTGGATAAGAGGGGTAATTTTTGAAAAAAAAATTAAGGAAAGGGAGTTGTTTTGAAATAAATTAGGAAAATAGTTTTTTTTTTTTTTTTTTTTAATTTTAATTTAATTTTAATTTCTAATCTCTATTTCATTTTTTCCTTCTAAACTATTTTTTAGCATTGGGATTGTCAAATGTTTTTTTTAGTTATAAAATATAATTTTATTTCTAGATTTTTAGTTTGATTTCTATTTGATTTCTAATTTTTAAAATGTTATATTTTTAATCAATTAATTTTGAGTAAGTTCTATTTCAATTTAATATAAAGGTTTTACAATATTACAATTTTATCTTGAGATTTGAATTTTGTTCCAATTTGGTCTAATAAGATTTTAAGATTTGTACTTTAATCTCAACATATCATCATATACACACTACTAAGTAATATAATTAAAATTTTAAAATGTTACAATTTTACCATTGAGTTCTTTCTTTGTTTCGAGACAATACTAGTAAGATTTAATTATTGTTTATTTTAATTTTTAGTTGATATGTTTCAAGATTTATACTTTTAACTTCAATTAATTTTGATCAATATATTTTTTATTTTTAAATTTTGAGCCTAGTTTCTATTTGATTTGTAGGTTTTAAAATGTCATATTTCTAATCAATTAATTTTGAGTAAGTTCTGTCTCAACTTAGTCTTAAAGTATCATAGTGTTACAATTTTACCTTGAGATTTGAATTTTGTTTCAATTTGATCTTTAAATTTCAAGATTCACACTTTAACTTGGATTGTTTCACTAAATACTCAGTTTTAGCCTTTGACATTAATGTCAATTAATTAATTTAAAATAATTATATATGAAATGAAAATTTAAATTTATTTTTTTGATAGTGATGAAAAATATAACTTAATTAATTATATTTATTTTAAATTAACTAATATATATCACTATTAAATACTCACCTTCTGTCTTTAATATAAGTTAATTAATTATATTTATTTTTTTCATCAAATTATATTTATTTTTTAATAAAATGTATATATGATGATATGTCGAGGTTAAAGTGCAAATCTTAAATCCTATACACCAAATTAAAAAAAAATTCAAATCTCAAGATAAAATTGTAAGATTAAAAAACCTTTAAACTAAATTGAAATAGAACTTACTCAAAATTAATGGATTAAAAATATAATATATTAAAACCTAGAAATCAAATAGAAATTAAACTAAAAATCTAGAAATAAAATTATATTTTATAACAAAATAAAAACATTTGACAATCTCAATAAAACGCACCCCATAAAAAACAAAAAAACAACACCATTTTCCTAATTTATTTCTAAACAACTCCTTTCCCTAACTTTTTTTTTCAAAAATTACCCCTCTTATCCAATTAACCCCTAAAGTATGTACACTAACGAGCAAATTAAGTAACATACAAGTAACATTATGGAATTTTAATATCTCAATTACTCTCTAACAAATAATTAAGTAGATCTCTAGGCCTTAATTACGAGATTATTATTCATTCCTTTTCAAAATGAATGGTTGATGAGAAGTCATTATCACTACAATCAAAGTGAATCCCATGAAGAATTGGCTAAAATTTTCTTCTTGCCTCTTCTTTTTTTTTTTTTTTTTGACTCTCAAATAATGCCTTCAATTTCTTCACACTTTCTTCTTCTTCTTCTTATTAGAGCTCTCTAAGTGTTTTTCTTTTTATCTCTGCTGCAATATTCAGTGATGCCATCTTCACAGATTCATTTTGTGGTTCATACAAACCATGATTGCTTCTATGGCTTTAGAGGATGCTTGGCTGTGGCAAAGGTATTTCACAAGTTGGCCTTGTAATCAACTACAACCACCTCTCCAGGTGAGTGGAATGGTTCCTTAGATTTTTTTTTTTTTTTTTTTTTTTTTTTTTAATTTTATTTATGTAAAATTCATACAATCGATGAGTCAAGGACGAGACAAAATTTTACCTGCTAATGTTTTATGTATGTACTATGCATATGCTTTTTGACTTACAACAAACTAAGATGGTCAACTCCTTCCTTCTTCGTTTTGTCACTGGTTATCACATGTTTGAAAATTTGGCTAAACTTTAAAAAACACGTCTGAACTTTGTTCTTCATTTAAATAATATCCATATTCTTTGAGAAGTTGTAGTATTATATATCTTGACCCTTCATGGACCTTTCAAAATCTTTAGAAATTTAGATGAAAACTGGGACGACCTGAAATGGTGTGGCGATGCAAATTTTCATTTTAGGTCACTGTCACACCATTCTAGGTTCTAATTATTTCTTTATGAAATTTCCGAAAGATTTCTACTTTAGAGTAGTTTTGAAATATTTAGAAAAGTCAAAGGTAAAATTGTAACTCTTGAAAGAATATAGAAGTATTTTTAAAACAAAGGACAATATGATTGATAATATGACTAGATGAATAATATGAAGGATAGTTTTACACCTTTAGGTGTACTAGAGGGACAGTTTAATATCTAAAGCCAATTACCAACCATATTTTATATGAACTTTTTTTCCCTCTCACTTTCATGGGTATTGTGTATTATCAATAACATATAGTTCAAAAAGGACTAAATATCTTTCTCCACATTTGACAGGAATCTAGAGAAAACAAGCCATGGCCACCAATGATCTAAACAAAGAGCTCTCAAAGAAAACAAACATATTAGGCCTAAAAGTATGGGAAGTCATTGGAATTGGAGTAGGCCTTTTCATAATCTCAATCCTCTGTATACTCTCACTCTGTTTAACCTCATTCAATCACAAGAAATCAAAAAAACCATCAGCAGCCAATTCCAACACTTTGTTTCCTCTCACTCAAATCCCATCTCATTCAAAGGACATAAAGGCAGTTCATATCACCACTACTCAAAAAATTAAGCCAACAACTCAAATGGGAAAATTTGAAACCAATAATTATAGCAGTGAATCAGGATCATTGTTTCATCCATTGAGCTATGGCCATGGTTCACAATCAGGGGATGAAGGCAGCTCGGGCACCGTCACAACAACAACAATGTACCGACGTTCGATGTCGCCTACGACGACGATGACGACGGCTCCTTCGCCATTGTTGGGTATGCCGGAGATGTCTCAATTGGGGTGGGGGTATTGGTTTACTTTGAGAGAGCTGGATTTGGCTACTAATTTGTTCTCTGAAGAGAATTTGATCGGAGAAGGAGGGTATGGAGTTGTGTTTAGAGGGAGATTATTGAATGGGACACCAGTGGCAGTTAAAAAGATTTTTAATGGACAGTAAGTTTTGGGAGCCTAAGTTTGGTGAAAATTTCTAGTACTTTTTTATTTTTTATTATTTTTATTTTTAGTGTGAGTGGATTTCACGTCATTTTTTAAAGAAGGATGATGAGACAAGTAATATATAGGAATATGCATAGTGTACATGAATTGGATTGGATCGGGTTGAGGGTATTTTTTAGATCAATTCGAAAATTCAGGCTAGTTGGATTAACAACCCAAACAACCCGAATAAAGTCTCTAACTCAACCCAAACCAACCTTTAAAATTCGGGTTGGGTTGGGTTATTTGTCGGGTTATAACTTATTTTTTTTTCTTTTTAATTAAAAAGATGTACAACACATGACTAATAACTAAAATCTCATAAAATTCAAATGCTAAATATCAAATATCTAAGATATTTATTACAAACTTTAAATAAAGATAAATATCATTACAATTTTAAAATAAAAAATATTTAAAATTCACAATTTAATCGATACAAAGTAATCAAATTTTAAACAAAGATATATATATATATAAAATTCAGGTTGGATTGAGTCTATCAAAAAAAATTTTTAACCAACGCACGACTCAACTCAACCCAAACAAAAACAAAACTAACCCAACCCAACCCAACCCAACCCAACCCAACCCAACCCTTATATTTTGGGTTGGACAGTTTGGATTGTTTAGATTGTCGGATTATTTACACACCCCTACATAGTGTCATAATACTAGTAATTTCTTCGAAAAATTTCTAGTATTATGATAGTACCTACTATCTTATTGATGATTTGACACATCATCAAATGATATATTAATTTATTTCGTAGACCTCACTAATTTCTTTCAGATTTTGCTATATTCACAATTATTTAAAAATATTAAACAATTAATTATTAACCATAAAAATGCTAAACATTGTAATTATTATAAATTTTACTTTTATGACAATCAATGAATAGAGGTTGCTGTAGTACTAGAAAATTTTCCTAATTTTCTTGGTTTTGAAGCAGAAAATTTCTAATACTTTACGTAGCTAGTATCATAGTTGATACTCCATTTGTTCATATTGTGATTTTGATGACGTGACAAATAATGTACAGAAGTGGAATTTTCTCTACTTTGAAGGGCAAAATTGAACTTTTATTTTTTGCCCTTTTTCTTTGTAGGGGCCAAGCAGAGAAGGAATTTAGAGCGGAAGTTGAGGCAATTGGGCATGTAAGACATAAGAATCTTGTTCGTCTTTTGGGATATTGCATTGAAGGGACTCATAGGTACCAAATTCCTCTCTCTCTAACAATTAGTTTTGGAAGAAACTTGCCAACACCATGTTTTTTTTTTTCTTTTATTGTCTATGTACGACATGTGTCTTTGAGCTTCTAATTTCTTAATTAATCGAGTATATCTATTTTAACAAGTTAAACTATGTTCATGTCGTAAATTTTAGTGGGATTTAATTATTTATTAAATACAATAACAATAAATCGCCCCTACAATTTTTTTTTTTTTTTTTACAGTGGGATGGTAGAGAGGAAAGGTTTTATTTTATTATTAATATATTTTTCAAATAATATCCCATAAAATAAATTCAATGATGGTATTAGGAATTTTGTTGACGATAAATAGGGTTATTTACATTAACCTATATGTTATTTCATTTTATATGATGCACAAAATTCTTAAGTGTTGTTGTTATGATCAACAATTATAACGATGGTTTTAAAAAAAAAAATCCATAAGACTATATTAAACTTGGAAAAATTTCCAACAAATTTGCTAATTTACAACCAACGAGCGAGTTTTTGATTGATATGATTGGAAAACATAGAGGATAAAAAAGAGAGTTCTTTTTCCTCCAAATATTGAACATTCTCTATGAAAATTTTAATGGTGAACAACATAAAATTCCTATAACTTTTGGAAAAAAAAAATATGTAGCCTACACATTGACTCGTCACATTTTGAAGTCGTACATTTTTAGTCATTAAAAAATGTTTAGTGGAATGCAATAAAAATAGCCAATAAAAAACATATCAAATCGCCAAAATGAACTTAGTTCAAATAATATAGAGTAAATGTTAGTTATCAAGAAGTCTATGATTCGCTAAGTACAAACTATACTTGCTTTCATTCCACACCCTAACATTGAGTATGCGTTAGCTACCAAGAGGTCCGTAATCTCAAAGCAAGTACAATATTCTTAGCTTTGTTCCACACCTTTCAGGATGTTGGTGTATGAGTACATAAACAATGGAAGCTTAGATCTATGGCTACATGAAGGAATGGGAGAGAATAGATATCTTACATGGGAGGCTCGAATGAAGATCATGTTGGGGACTGCCAAAGGGTTAGTAAAATCAAGTTTAATTAATTTGAAGTTTTTAAGGATATGATAATCATAATGTCTTGTTTTTTTTTTTTTTTTTGAACAACCTATGAACGTTAATTATTTTTGTCATGTCACAAAAGAATTGCATACTTACACGAAGCCATTGAGCCAAAGGTGGTACATAGAGACATAAAGGCTAGCAACATACTTATAGATGAAAATTTCAATGCTAAAGTATCAGATTTTGGGTTAGCAAAGTTGATGGATGCTGGAAAAACTCATGTCACAACAAGAGTTATGGGCACATTTGGGTATATTCTTCCATATTGTATAATATTTTTGTTTCATTTAGTATTGTGTTGGGTATTTTTATGATTATTGTGTGGTTTGGGTCTATATATTACAGTTACGTGGCTCCTGAATATGCAAATACTGGACTTCTAAATGAGAAGAGCGATGTGTACAGTTTCGGAGTTGTGCTGATAGAAACAATCACAGGAAGAGATCCGGTGGACTATGGACGTCCACCCAAACAGGTATTTACTAATCATACTGATAATTTCTTAATCCCTACCTGATTTTTTAAGACTAAACTTATTTAACCTTGATATTTACTTTTCTAATAGGTTTATGAATTTTTAATTTTATATTCAATAGATTTATATCATTAACTCCATTTAATTTTAAGGCTTATGTACTATCCACGTTGATGTAACATTACCAACAAAAAAAAAAAAAAAAAAAAAAAGAAAAAGAAAAAGAAAAAAGGTTAAATTATGGGATTGACCTCAAATTTTAAAATTTGTGTTTATTTTAGTCTCCAAACTTTAAAAATATCTAATGAGTCTATAAACTTTCAATCTTGGGTCTAATAGAATCTTTATAATATTCAATTTTTTTTAAAAGAATATTATGTTTAATGAAACTTTAAAAACTTTTAGTTTTGTGTCTAGTATATATCTAATTTTTTTCTTCTAAAAAATGTTGAATTATATCGGTAACCTATTAGATACAAAATTGATCTGAGTTTAAAGTATTTTTTACAATTTTAAGACCTATTAAACACATTTAAACAATAAAGCTAAAAGTTTACAGGCTAAACTAATAATTTAACCTTAAATGTACTTTCTTGTTAACTCGACCACTAAATATTTTTACCAATATTTATTATTTTTTTAAAAAAGAAAAAATATATTCTCTCTCCTTTTCTCTTCTTGTTCTCCTAATGTATTTGTCAAAACCATTAGTGATGGGTAATAACACATAGTACTGCACTTAGTATTTAAATATTACAAAAGATGTGTTTGCCATTTCTAGTTGATTTAGAAAGAAAATAGCGACATAGATATTACTTAAACGATATTGAATAGAATATTCTATTTAGGTATAGGAAGTAAAATAAATACGAATGCAGGTGAACGTGGTAGATTGGCTGAAAATGATGATTGGAAGTAGAAGATGCGAAGAAGTGGTAGATCCAAAAATAGGGGTTGAAGGAAGGCCATCCACAAGAGGATTGAAAAGAATTCTATTGGTTGCATTGAGATGTGTGGATCCTGATTTTGATAAGAGACCAAAAATGGGCCAAGTTGTTAGAATGCTTGAATCTCAAGATCATCATTATAATTCTTCTCATACACCTTCTACTACTACTTGAGTTATTTTTATTTTTATTTTAGTTTTAGTTTTACATCTCAACACACTCTCTCTCAACTTCTTCATATGTATAGGATATAGGAATGACAATAATGTGTGTATATATAATATGTATAAGTTTGTTTTTTTTTCACCATTTTGATCCTAGGTGATGTGGGTCATCATATGTCGATTGATGACAGGGCTACACCAATGCGTGTGCGTCATTAAAAGATAGGTTTTAGCAAATTGTAAGTTGGGTCAACGTGTCGCTCAAATCCTTTGTACTATAGTGATGCATGCACGTTAAATGCATAGCGAATTATCAAAAAACGAATCATTTTATCTCATTATGTTCACGTTAAATGTATATTATGATAGATAAAACTAACACGCTATGAAAGAAATCAGAATTAATAAGCACTACAATTATACTTAATTTGAGTTTATAAAGCATGCTAAACAATTTTGTAGAAACGAGAGTTTCATGTTAGAATATCTTTGATGAACAACTAAAATTCTTCTTCTCCTCTACGAATTTGATATCCAAAACACCAATGGATCCTCTTACTTGGAATGAGAGGTGACATCTCAGAATTGAGGTCAATTGTATTAGAGAAGATAAGGGTTTGGAGAGAATTTTTGGAAAAAACAATTTCAACTTACATGATCCTCTAAATCCTCTAAATCAGATGTATTTAAGCAAATTAATCGTGCAAACATTTTAATTTTAGCTTAATGACATCTAAAGAAGCTGATTGTGAGTGGGCTAGGTGATTCAAATGGGTGAAACCAACCAATTAGAAAGAAAAAAGTTGGATAATTCCACTCAAAGTGGAAATTGGAATTTTCCATTTAAAATTCAATTTTGAATTTAATTCTTATTTTCACTAAAATTAAAACCAAATTTTGATTTTCAAAAATTGGAAAATATTTTATTTAAATAATTAATTAAACAATTTTAATTAATTAATTAATTAATAATTTAATATCAAATATTAAATTAATCAATGAAGCAAAGATATTTCATGTGAGGCAAAGAATTCGTATCAGACACGTATCAGATACCGATACTGCTAGATACGTATATGACACATGATTTGATGTATCTATTTATATGCATACTTTTTTATAAAGAAAAAAAGACAAGCAACTCATCTAATATTTCCCAATCTAAAACTAGGCAACCTATTTAAAAAACTTACTACTCGAGTCCAAAACTAAAAAAAAAAAAAATCACGGACCAAACCCTAGACTAGAATCATCTAATCTCTATCTCACATTTGAGTCCCCACAAAGTCCACCAAAATATAAACCATTTGGATATCTTCAACAATTCAATGAAGAAGTTCTTCGTTTATCTTCATATTTCTCCGCTAATCTTCTTCTTCTTCTTTGCAATATGAGATACTATTCTATTGCATGGTATTAACTATTGTACTTCAACATCTTAGATGTTGCTTTTTTATATTGTATTTAAGTATTTGTATTCTATTTTGTTCTATTGTTATTAACTTGTATGCTACTCTATATCCTAGATTTTTTTTAGAGAAAAATAAAATGTATTTTCAAAGTATCAGTACCCTCGTTTTTTAGAAAAATATATATTAAAAAATATATAAAAAAATGACGCATCCTTAGACATATCCGTATCTTAGGTTTTTTAGAAATTGACGAATTGTTGTATCCGATCGTATCCGTATCGTGTAGTCGTATCTGTGTCTACGCTTCATAGAGATTAATCAAACACCTAGTTTATACATGAATCCTATTTATGTAAACCAATATTTAAATCAATATTTAAATATTTTAATCTCTACGATTTCGTTTAATTTAAACAAAATTAAACGTTCTAATTATATCAAATATAATTAATCAAACCCTAAATTGAATTTGAATACTTCAAATTTAAAACTCTTATTCCGAATTTGAACATTTCAAATCTACTCAATTCACTAATCTAAGATTATTTTATCAGCTAGTAGAGGGACCTTATGAACCTATAGATCATGAGCTCTAACGATATGAGATTAATTGACTAAACTTTTTATACTAAATTAAATCAATATTCATTAACTACCAAAATGTAAGAGTATATCAGCATGTAACGGAAGCAACAAGGATCAATAAGCACTCTAATTCATTAATTTTGGCAGTAACTAAAGTATGTTCATCTAACATAAGAGAGTTTGAAGTCATACCTTTGTAATACTCTTCAAGATCTTGATTCTCAGCTATTATCTTCTCCGAAACTTGCTGTGAACCACCCCAAGATCTTCCCCACTATACTTTGGAACTTTAGAATGAGTTGTGGGACTTAAAAACAGCTTGAACGAAAGGAAACTTGGAGAGAATCTCACTGCTACTACCCACTTGATGAACAATTTCTTCAGCCCGAATATTTCTGTAAAAACTCTTTGAATGCATGTCTCAATTCTACTTCAATCTTCTTTATTTATTGCAGGTCTCTCATGCAAAGAAGATGGCGGCATGAATGCAACTCATGCTTGGAGTTAATTAAGCAAATGTAAATGGGTTTTGTGGGAGCTAGTTGAAGATGATAATGGGAAAATCCAAATTTCCATTGTGTTGATTTTCTTATTTTTCAATTTTTCATCAAATGATTTCAAAAGCCAATTTGATTTTAAAATTGAAAATATTATTAATTTCATAAATTAATTTTCTAATAAAATTAATAAATGATTATTTAAATAATTCAATTAATTCTAATTAATTTAATATCAAATATTAAATTTTACACAAATTCATCTTCATATATTTAAATCATATTTAAATATAAATTCTTCTATTACGTCTAATTCTAATTTGAACGTTTCAAATCAACTTATCATGCTACTCTAAAGCTAATCTATTTACGAGCTAGTAAGGGGACATCGCAGACCTACAGACAGATCATGGGCTCCAACGATCCGAGATTAATTGGCTAAACTCATTATATCGAATTAACCCCCATTCGTTAACTAATGGGTCACTCAACTAAAGTCCATAGTTGAACTCCCCTCACTGTAGATATGTTATGTCCACTTGATATAACCATGATCAGTAAGTTGATCCTTCACAAGTCGTTTGTAATCACAACTGGGTCAAGATCACCGTTTTACCGTTGTGAATACATCTCGTTCCTTAAGTTCCTACTGACCCTCTAATGAATAATTTTTTATTCATAATACCTATGAATCAAGTCCTTTCTCTATCATGAGAAGGCGAGGCCCTGATTGTTCAAGACCTGGAATTAGTACTTAAGAGAATAACCTATCTGCTAACCCTAAATCGGGTAGGAGTGAGTTTCATCTTGCAGGGCTATGTCCCTAGCTATTCATCCGGTCTTATCCCTAAAATGGAGGGTTTATTGAGCAGTGATGTTGGACTACTCTCACCTATGGAGATTAAAGGATAATCTTGAACAAACAGGAGCTCATAGCTAGCTCAGGATTAAGATCGAGTTATCCTAGGTTACTTAACAATGAAATAGTTAGTTTTAACAGTAAATGCTCGTTATAAAGAAAAATGACTATTTTCGTGGTCCAGTCTATATGCAAGCTCATTGCATAGGATGCCTCCACTTACATGTCTTTACATGAATGATCTGTGGATCACATCATTTGTATTACCTACAAAATGGGCTGCATCTGATAGTGTTTCCAGGGTGAGATATCTAATTTCATCCATATACTTATTAGACCATTTAGGCTATATACTATTAACTTAATCCTGTTTATGTCACCACATAAAGTCAAAGTATTCACATTATAGTCATGGATATGTTTATTAGATTTTCATAATAGAATGCAAAATCAACAACTTTATTGAATATGTTACTCAATAATATTTTATTGATAAATAGAATGTTTAATACGAACTGCGAGTTCTAGGACATTCCCAACAATCTCCCACTTGGACTAAAACTCCAGTGAGAACAAACATATACAATACACTGTTGAGAAATATAAAGGAAAAATACAATAAACTAGAGCATCTTTAATACCATAGATATTCTTTCACTTACCCTATATTACACTACTCAGAGGCCTAGTCCAATCAGGTGGCCCTTGAACACTTTAGCCGAGAGGGCCTTTGTAAATGGATCAGCAAGGCTATCTTCAGAGGCTATCTTTGTGACGATCACATCTCTTCGGTGTACGATCTCTCTAATGAGACGATACTTTCTCTCAATATGTTTTCCATGTTTGTGACTCTTTGGTTCTTTCGAGTTGGCAACAGCACCACTATTGTCACAATACAGTGTGATAGATAGGTGCATATCTGGAACTACTTCCAAATTATCCAAGAATTTGTATAGCCATATTTCTTCTTTAGCAACTTCACATGCAGCCACATATTCTGCTTCCATTGTGGAGTCAGCGATACAACTTTGCTTAATGCTTCTCCAAACTATAGCTCCTTCATTGAGAGTAAAAACTAATCATGAAGTAGATTACCTTGAATCTACGTCAGTCTGGAAATCAAAATCAGTGTATCCTGTGAGGATCAAATCCTTAGGTCCATACACAAGCATATAGTTCCCCGTTCTTCTTAGATACTTGAGGATGTTTTTTACAGCAGTCCAATGACTGTGTCCTGAATTGGATTGGAACCTGCTGACGATTCCAATTGCAAAGCATATGTCAGGGCGTGTACATAACATTGCGTACATCAAACTCCCAACTGTAGATACATATGGAAGTCTTGTCATTTCTTCAATATCTTGAGGTGTCTTAGTACACCGTTCCTTTGACAAATGAATTCCATGTCTAAAAGGTAACATACCTCTTTTGGAATTTTACATATTATATTTTGATAACATCTTGTCAATATAAGATGCTTGAGATAGTACTAGAGTTCTATTCTCTCGATTTCGAAAGAGATGTATTCCTAGAATGTATTGAGCATCACCCAAATCTTTTATTTGAAATTGTGTTGCTAACCATCTCTTTACGTCAGCAAGGAAACTTGTGTCATTCCAATGAGCAAGATATCATCAACATAAAGAACTAAGAATGCTACAGTGTTCTTGACTATCTTCTTGTATATACAAGGTTCGTCTCTTGTTGACTATCTTCTTGTATACACAAGGTTCGTCAACATTTTGTTCAAAGCCATAAGATTTAATCGTAGTATCAAACCTTATATTCTAGGATCTTGATGCTTGTTTCAATCAATAAATGGATCGCTTAAGCTTACAGACTTTCTGCTTCTGTCCTTTTTTTATGAACCTTTCTGGTTGAGACATAAAAATACTTTCATCAAGATAGCCATTTAGGAAATCTATCTTGACATCCATTTGTCATATTTCATAGTCATAATATGTGGCAATGAAAAGAAGTATTCTTATTGACTTTATTATGGCAACATGAGAAAAAGTTTCTTCATAATCAACTCCTTCTCTTTGGGTAAAACTTTTTGCCACGAGTCTAGCTTTATAGGTTTGAACTTTGCTAGTTTGGTCTCGTTTCCTCTTGTAGATCCATTTGCAACCTATAGGTATTACCCCATGTGGTTGATCTACAAGTTCCCAGACAGAGTTGAAGTACATAGACTCCATTTCAACGTCTATGGCTTTTATCCACTGTTCCCTGTCAACATCTTCCATTGCTTTTTAAAAGTTAATGGATCCTTTAAACCATCATCCTGTATGATGTTTTGAGTTTCTTTCAAACTCATATAGCGTTCAAGTTGTTGAAAAACCCTCCCGCTACGTCAAGGGATCCTCAACTCTTGGGATGGACGTGACGGGATAACAACAGTTGTTGATGAACCAGCTTGATCAACACCTCTTGTTGATATTTCTGTAGTATCTTTGGTCATTTCTTGCAATATTGGTTTACTGTGAGGTAGATGATTTTTTATATGATCGTCTTCCAAGAATGTAGCGTTTGTCGATACAAATACTTTTTCTTCTTGGGGATTATAAAACAATCCTATTTTTTTGTTTCTTTGGATTATCCTATAAAAAGGCATAATTTCGGACGTGTTTCTAATTTCTTAGGATTTTGTACCAACACATGTGCTGGACAACCCCAGATATAGAAATGACGTAAACTAGTTTTGCGTCATTTCCATAATTCATATGGTGTTTTTGAAACACTTTTTGAAGGAATAATGTTTAAAATAAATACTACGGTCTGTACTGCATACCCCCAAAAGGATTGAGGTAATTGGGCATAACTCATCATTAATAGGACCATGTCTAACAAGGTTCGATTTCTCCTTTCTGCAACACTATTTTGTTGTGGTGTTCCAGGTGCTGTGAGCTAGGACTGAATTCAATGATCTACTAGATAGTTATGGAATTGTAAATCCATATACTCACCATCTCGATCAAATCAAAATGTTTTAATTCATTTACTTAACAAATTTTTTGTCTCAGTCTTAAATTCTTTGAACTTTTCAAGAGTTTCAGACTTATGATTGATTAAGTAAATATAGCCATATCTAGGGTAATCATCAATAAAACCGACGAAATACCGATAACCTCCTCAAGCTTTTATATTCATCGGACCACATAGGTCTGAATGTATAATTACAAAAGACTATTTGGCACGAAGACCTTTGTCAGAAAAAGATCTTTGTGTTATTTTTCCCTCGAGACATTATTCAGATGGAAGTAAAGAACTATCTTCTAACTGATTTAGATGACCGCTTTTTACCAATCTCTCAATCCTGTTGAGATTAATGTGACTAAGTCTGAGGTGTCAAAGATAGCCATGAGGAGAAATTTTTCGTTTCTTATTTTGAGTCTCAGTCATTTTAAACATATCTATATTTAGAATGGCCTTCATTTCAGTTGGTTTTAAATGTACAAGTTATTTTCGAGTTTTCAAAAAAAATATGAACACCTTTTAAATAAACAAACACTTCATTAGATTCAAAGGATATTCTGTACATATTTTCTAGCAAACAGGAAATGAAGATTAAGTTTCTTTTCATCTTAGATGCATAATATACATTCCTAAGTAAGATAAAAGATTCTCCTAAAAATAGCTTGACATCTCCCACTGCATGAGCTGAAATGATTTCTCCCGTTCCCACCTTGAAAGTCATTTCCTGATCAGAAAGTTTTCTCTAAGAACTAGTTTCCTATAGAAAAGTGCAAACATGATTAGAGGCGCCTGAATCCAATATCCAGGTAAGGTAAGTATTCTCCACTAAACATGTTTCAACTACTAGTAAATCGAATTTACCTTGTTTCGCCTTTTCCGCTTTCTTTTCAGCCAAATACTTTGGGCAGTTACGCTTCCAATACCCATCTTCTCCGCAATGGAAACATTTTCCTTTGGGAGTTTTGTTTTTGTTTTTATTTTTCTTAGCAGTGGTTTTCTTTTTCTATTTTCCTTTCTTCTTCATTCGTACGAATTTGTCTTTCGAAGAAGAAGGAACAAATTTCTTGTTATCAAATGGGTTTTGTTCTGGACGTAGACCCTTTAAAAAAATTCTTAGGTTTAGAAATAACATTTATTTCTTTCTCTTTCAGTTTCATCATAGACTGATATGTCTGTAACTCGTTCAACAACATGGTCAGATTATAAGTAATTTTGTTCATAACAACATTGGTTCTGAATGGCAGATAACTCCCCGAGAGAGATTCCAATATCATACTTACCTAACTTGTTTCATCTATCATCGCCCCATGTGCCTCAGCAACATTAAAATAGACCATCATATCGAGAACATGTTCTCTAACGTTAATTCCATCTTTCATGTGAGTAACATCTTTCATGCGAGTAACATAGACATACTTAATGGCTTCATGTCGAACAGAGGATGACGGTTGCCCGAAGATCTCCTGAAGTGATGCCATTATCTCACGGGCGATAGGCATAACCTCATGTTTCTTATTAAGTTCATCAGATATACTTGCTAAGATGTAGGCCCAAGCTTTCTCATTAGCCCTTACCCACCTTTCATAAATGTCCCGAACATTTCTGTTTGCTATTGTACTAAGAACCGGAGGACATTCCTCCATCAACATAAACCTCAAATCATCCACAACTAACATTGTATTGATGTTGGATTTCCAATTTGAATATCCTTCACCATTAAATTTATCGAAAGCTAGCAATTGTATGATTGAATTCGACATTGCTGTAACAATTTAAACAAATTCTATTAAATATTTATGCATCTAAATCCAATTTTAGCAAAATAATAAAGTACCCAATAAATCTTTATCTATTTGCAATGATACTTTAGTGATTTAGAACAATTGTGACTGAGGGGTTGTCAAGAATTCCTTCACTGAAGCAAGACAATTCTTGACCAAATACTATATCAGAATAACTCTTTACTCCTATAGTTCTTTTGGTTATCGTTTTCAGTCAAGATCTTTACTAACAATTTAGTAATTCTTGTAAGTGTGACATGCCATTTTCAGATCTTATAGAACGGTATGAATATGCCCCCGAAATAGAAGACAATACCCAAGACAGAACTATAAGACCCTATTCATTTTATTGAATCCTGGGTTGTTTCGAATCCTATGTTACAACCCTCCGAGGGGATCGTCATGGTTAACGCTAGCGTGCTGCTAAAAACGACAGCAGGCGCAACATAGGAATCTCATGGTTCAAACTAATGGAGGAGACTATAGGACAATGTTGACACATTTCCTTCACCTACTTACTTTGAACTACTTCCCTCATTCACCTTGTTATTGACCCATGCAAACACTTTCTGAATGAAGCAGTCACGGTAAAAACGACACGAAGCCGAGTATGGATCTCATGGTGTGAGCTCTTGAGGACGTAAGAGCTAATAACTATATATCGAATATATTGTTAATCTCCCACTGAAATGTTCTATATGTTTGGGTATTTATTTACGTATAAACGGCTAGATTTAACAACCTAAGTCTATATCATTTTTATCCAAGTATAACAATTATATTTGGATATAATCCTACGATGTCTGAGTGTGTAAACCATTTTTAAACCTCACACTGCTCATGCAAGCTCATAAAATCTGTTAACAACGCTCAATCTTTCGTTCATAATCCTTAGGTAGGAGGTGTTTCGTAAACCATCAACTTAAGTACCCCCAGCTTTAGACAGGTTATGAACCGATTTGAGTTTGTAACCAAATTATATAAGGTAACAATCTATTTTAACGATTAAAACTAGTTGTTAACTTAAGTGAGCATGCAGCTATTCTTCATTATAGATTTTAAACATTTAACCTAATTTTGTAACAGCTAACAAAATTTTAGACATGCTAAATATCCACAACATACAACAAAGACATTTAATATCTAATATAACAATTATATTAAATAAAAGAAACCCTAACATGCATACTATATATTATAACATTTTATAACATACTTTCAATGCATGTAACATTCTTCCTACGGTGGGGTTTTAAATCTACATGGCATATTGTATGCATATACATGATTTATTTAACTATTATATACATCACAAGCATAAACAATTAAACGCAAACTGATATGGTTTTAGTTTTGGCATAAACAAGCAAACAAATGCCTAATTATTACAAAACAGCTTCGAAACCGCTTCTGAACCGTTCGAACAGCTCCAAACCGAACCCAAACAACTTGAACCAAAATAAAAAAATCAAAACCGGACCAGCCAAAAACCTTTTGAGGTTGAATCAGACAGAACCTTGAGAAAATCGGCCAAAAACCTTTTGAGGTTGAATCAGACAGGACCTTGAGAAAATCGGTTGAACCGATTACTCTCAGTCCATGCTCCAAATCTCGCTAAGGCTCATCGTGTAGCACTGATGTCTATTGTCTAGCACGATCGTCTTGTGTCGGACAGAGCTACACAATCGTGTAATGTCTTCCAACTATCATGTATCACATTGTTAAGTGTTGGGCATAGCTACACGATCGTGTAGTGCTATTGTATAGTGTGTCTTCGCATCATTCAATGCCCGCGCAAAGCTACAGAATCGTGTAATACTATTGCATACCACTTCAATGCATCGTTCAATGCCGCAGCTACACAATCGTGTAGTGCCATCGTATCGTACTCCAACACATCGTTCAATGCTGCAGCTACACGATCGTGTAGTCCCATCGTATAGCACTTCAACGCATGGCTTAGCACGCACTGCTACACGATTGTCTAGCGCACAACACTACAATAACCAGTGCCCTTAGCTAGATGATCGTCTAGCTTTTCTTCACAACATCGTTTAGTGCCCGTAGCTAGACGATCGTCTAGCAATTAAACCTCAACGACGATATTTGAGCAGAGGCCAAAAAACTGGAATTTGCAACTCGGCCTTCTTCACTTGTTTCTTTAATTACATCTTATTTTCAACTCTAATGACTCCAAATAAATTAAAGACTCTTAAAAACACATCAAGAGCCAATTACAAATTTAATCAAGAAATCAAAGAGAAATAAAATGCCAAATCTCAAAAAACCATATCAGTGCACCAGTTTCATATAACTCATGAAAAACACCCACCACACCAAAATTAAACCATATTGAATGCTTATATGATGTTATGATACCAATTGTAAGAGTATATCAGCATGCAGCGAAAGCAACAAGGATCAATAAGCACTCTAATTCATTGATTTTGGCAGTAATTAAAGCATGCTCATCTAACATAAAAGGGTTTGAAGTCATACCTTTGTAGAACTGTTTAAGATCTTGATTCTCAGCTGTTATCTTCTTTGAAACTTGTTGTGAACCACTTCAAGATCTTCCCCACTATACTCTTGGAGCTTTATAATGAGTCGTGGGATCAAGAACAGCTTGAACGAAAAGAAACTTGGAGAGAAGCTCACTGCTACTACCCACTTGAAAAACAATTTCTTCAACCCGAATTTTTCTGTAAAAACTCTTTGAATACATGCCTCAATTCCCTCCAATCTTCTTTATTTATTGCAGGTCTCTCATTCAAAGAAGATGGTTGCATGTGATGCAACTCATGTTTGGAGTTATTGAAGCAAATGTAAATGGGTTTTGTGTGAGCTAGTTGAAGGGTTAATAGAAAAATTCATCTTTCCATTTTGTGTAAATTTTCCAATTTTTCAATTTTTCATCAAATGATTTCAATTTGATTTTAAAATTTAAAATGTTATTAATTTTACAAAATTAATTTTATAATAAAATTAATAAATAATTATTTAAATAATTGTTTAAATAATTCAATGAATTCTAATTAATTTAATATCAAATATTAAATTATTTTTTACACAAATCCACCTTCATATATTTAAATCATATTTAAATATAAATTCTCCTATTTCATTTAATTCTAATTTGAACGTTTCAAATTAACTTATCATGCTACTCTAAAGTTAATCCATTTACAAGCTAGTAGGGGGACCTCGCGGACCTACAGATCATTGGCTCCAACGATCCGAGATTAAATGGCTAAACTCATTACACCGAATTAACCCTTATTCGTTAACTAACGGGTCACTCCTCTAAAGCCCATAGTTGGCAGTGCGTGAACGATGTCAAGATACAATATACGATAGTAGCACTACATGATCGTGTAACTTTGTCTGCGCTATATGATAGCACTGAACGATCGTATAGCTCTGCTCGAACACTAAAACAATTGGCCAATACACGATAGTTAGAAGACATACACAATCGTGTAGCTCTCCCGACATAAAGACGATTCGTGTTAAACATTCTATTTATTAAATAAAATTTGGTTAAACTCGCATCTGTTAAACAATCCTATTTATCTATAAAATATTATTGAGTAAACTTATTCAAATAAAGTTGTTGATTTGCATTCTTATATGAAAATCCAAATAAAACATATTCCAGGCTATAAGTCGAAATACTTTAACTTTATGTGATGACATAAACAGGATCAAGTTAAATAGTATATAGCCTTAAATGTCTAATAACTATAATGGTTGAAATTGGGTATTCTCATTTAGTAACATTATTGCATGCCGGCCCATTTTTAGGTAATACAAATGATGTTATCCACAAAATCACTCATGTAGAGACATTGTGAGTGGGGCATTCCTATGCATGAGTTTGCATATAGACTGGACGACGAAAATAGTCACTTTGTCTTTATAACGGACCGTTTACTGTTAAAACTGGACTATTTCCATTATTTTAGTAACCTAGGTTAACTTATCTTAATTCTAAAAAGCTAACTATCCAAACTTGTTTGTTCGGATTATCCTTTGATCTGCATGGGTGAGAGTAGTCCAACAACACTTTGCTCAATAAGGCATTCCATTTTGGGATAAGCGACGATGAATAGCTGGGAACATAGCCTGCCAAGAGGAATTCACTTCCTACCCGATTTAGAGTGTAGCAGATTAGTTCTTCTCTTCCCGGTAGTACTGATTTCCAGGTCTTGAATAATCGGGCCCCGCCTTCTTTTGAAAGAAAAAGACTTGATTCATCAGTATTTTATGAATTCAAAATTGTTCATTAGAGGGTCAGTAGAACTTAAGAACGAGATTGATTCATAGGGTAAAACGGTGATCTGACCCAGCTTATTACGAATGACCTTTTAATGAAGATTGACTTACTCATCATGGTTATATCAAGTGGACAAATATAATCTATAAGTGAGGGATTTCAACTATGGTCGTTAAGAGAGTACCCGTTAGTAACGAATAAAGGGTTAATTCGGTGTAATGAGTTTTAGCAATTATCTTCGGATCGTTGCGAGCCAATGATCTGTAGGTCCGCGAGGTCCCCCTACTAGCTTGTAAATGGAATTAACTTTAGAGTAGCATGCATAAGCTTAATTTGAAACGTTCCAAATTAGAATTAAATTGAAATAGGAGAATTATAATTTAAATATGATTTAAATATATGAAGGTGGATTGTGTAGAAAAATAATTTAATATTTGATATTAAATTAATTAGAATTCATTGAATTATTAAACAATAATTTAAATAATTATTTAATTAATTTTATTATTAAAATTAATTTTGTAAAATTAATAACATTTAAATTTTAAAATCAAATTGAATCATTGATGGAAATTAAAAAATTGAAATTTACAAAATGGAAAGATGAATTTTTCTATTAACCCTCAACTAAGCTCACACAAAAACCCATTTACATTTGCTTCAAACTCCAAACATGAGTTGCATCACATGCAACCATCTTCTTTGAATGAGAGAACCTGAAATAAATAAAGAAATTGGAGGAATTGGAGGCATGTATTTCAAAGATTTTTACAAAAAATTCGGGTTGAAGAAATTGTTTTTTCAAGTGGGTAGTAGCAGTGAGCTTTCTCCAAGTTTCTTTTCGTTCAAGCTGTTCTTGATCCCACGGACTCATTATAACCCAAGAGTATAGTGGGGAAGATTCTTGAAAGTGCGTCACAACAAGTTTCAAAGAGATAACACTGAGAAATCAAAGATTCTTAAACATTCTTACAAAGTGTAAATGACTTCAAACCCTTTTAGTAGATGAAGCATGCTTTAATTACTGCCAAAATCAATAATTAGATGCTAATTGATCTGTTGCTTCCCCGCCTGCATGCTGATATTACTCTTACAAATTGGCTATCATAACATCATTATAAGCATTCTAATATGTTTAATTTGGTGTGGTGGGTTTTTCATTGAGTTATATTGAAACTGAGTTGCACTGAATATGCGTTTTTTTGAGATTTTGGCATTTTATTTGCTCTTTGATTTTTCTGATTTAAAATTGTAATTGGTCTTGATGTGTTTTTAAGAGTCTTAATTTATTTGGAGTCATTAGAGTTGAAAAATAAGAGTAATTAAAAGAAACAAGTGAAGAAGGCGAGTTGCAAAATTTCCAGTTTTTGGCCTCTGCTCAAAATATCGTCTTGAGGTTTAATTGCTAG